>NW_011888831.1:8972316-9100525 GCF_000151845.1 Pteropus vampyrus
ACCCAGCAATTACGGTAACTCTCAGGTGTTGTCTGGGCATGTAGAGGAGAGAGGACTCTCATCTCCTTCGATCTAGGTTCTCTTCCTCTGTTAGTGCAGCTCAGGAGCTTTTTGACAGTAATGAACTTAACCATCGCCTAAAGTCTCAAAGCCATGCTGGTGTGATCTGAGACTTAGCCACAATCCCCTCCTTCAGGACTTAATAAAGATTATTTTTTCAAATGTCAGATTTTCTTAAGTGAGGTATACCTGCAGAGGAGTGGCCTGATCTAGAACTAATGGAGCTCTCTCCTTTTTTCCTAGAACTGGTCAGGCATGAAGTGCCAATTCAAGCTACTGAGGATGGCTGTGGCCTTGATCTGTAGTAAGTACTGATGGGGGAAGGGAGCCCTGCACTGGGCCTGGGGGATGTGAGGATGGCGTAGTCCCTGCCCTTCAGACATTTGTGGTCAAGAAGAAAAGGGAGCCGTATCAATAATGCGCAACAAAGTGGGGGTGTTATGAAAGAAGTCTGACTCACTCTGCTACTTCTTAACTTTTTTTTTTTTGACTTTTTATTGACATATAATATGCAAACAGAAAAGTACCCACAGGGTAAGTGTCCAGCTCAATGACTAGCACCCAGATCAAGAAAAATAACTTCTTAATAACCTTTTGGGTCATGGAGTTGATCCTTTGAGATCTGATGGAAGCTAGAGGCCCCTTCCCCAGCAACCTGCGTGTGTGCACACACCACGTACGTGTGCACACACACACACATTGATACTTGTAGTTTTAGCAGGTTTACAAAACATAACTAATCCACAAACCCCCTACAACAGAGTGTCATAGGGGCCCTATTCAGAAGTCAGTTCTACCTGCAGAGGTCATGTTGAGTGTTTAAGACAGGCAAGTGTTCACCATGTAGATAAGGTGCAAGAGGGCATTTCAGGTGAAGGTTCAGCATTAACAAACATGTGGATAGGTAAAGGGTCCCAGCTGGCAAGTCACTTAGCAAAGCCGACCTATGAAGTTTGGGACTGTGTGATTGTGATAAGAGATAATAGGAGTCATGACGATCATGAAAGCCTTGACATGCTAACACTAAGAGAAAGATTGGACTGCACCCTGAATGCACTGAAAGGCCACCAGAGGGCTTTAAACAAGAGAGTTAATGATAGATTTGAGTTTTAGGAGAGCAGTGGAGGAGTCGAGAGTGAGCGGATGAGACCAGAAGCCAAGAGGCTCATTCTGAGATAGAAAGAGACCATCATCTGCACAGACATGAAGGAAGTAGGAAGAGAGAAGAAGCACACAGTCTCTCATTCATTCCTCAGAACGCAGCTGTGAAGGCTTAATTTACAGGTAGGCGCTCAAGATTCAGAGAGTTAAAGTTCCTTTCCCAGGGTCACCCAGCTAGAGGTGATAGAGCCAGGATTCATAGCCAGCCTATGCCATTTCTAATGTCCCACACTTTAGCCAGGCTAGGCAGGAGCACCTTGACTGTCTCTGCCGGGGTCAGCTGCCTCTGACATGGGGAAGAGGAAGACTGAGCCAGAACAAGCATGGGTTGGGGGGGCCGTGGCTGAGCTCCACTTTAATCCACTTCAGCATCCCTTGCCTCGTACCACATGGCTTTCAGGACTCTCTGGTCTTAGTTTCCTGGATGGGGTTGCAGGATCTCTCCTTCTAGAGAGGAACTTCCAGCCCTAAAGCTCACAGACTCTGAGCCATGGCAGTCGGGGCAGTCAAGTAGAGTGCTGGGGTGATTATAGCTTCCCTATCTGCTCAGACTCTGAGTTTGTCTTTACAAGGAAGGGCATAGAAGCATGAGTCTTGCTGTTTAAAAAATCCAACTCTAAGCATCGTAAAAACTGAAATGCTGTTTTGGAGTGGGGACCATATCTTTCAAACCACCCTTATGGAACACAGGGCCTGCTAATAAGCAAAGGCAGGAAGGTGCCCCCGGGGCTGGGGAGGAATTGGGAAGGACACAGCGTCCGTCCCTGGCTGCTCCTTTTCCGCCATCTATCGGCCATCCTTGGAGTTGCAAGGCCTATGACAGAAGGTTAGGCAATCAATCCCCAACTGCTGGAACCCCTGGAGTGGTTAGGGTGCAGAGAGGCGCCTGGTTAATTAAATGGTAACTGAACAAGGACAAAGTTTCCCTCAAAGGGCTTTCTTTCAATCTGTTAAGTTTGCCTTGGTTTTCTTATCTGTAAAATGAGGATAAAGACACCTGCCCTCGGTTTCCTCGGATGGTGGGTAACAAAATGGCAGTTTCCTAGCACCTGTCCTTTTAAGAAAGGACATCTTCATTGGATTGGCCAACCCAAGAAGTTCATGCACGAAGGATGGATTGGAGGGCAGGATGGGGACATTTTAGAATTGTTAAGAAATGCCAGCACTTTGTTGAGACTTTTTATTTCCATTTCTTCTTTGCCTTTCCCTTCCTCCATCCCTTCCTTCCAACCACAAAAACACTGGTTCCAAGAGTTTCTCAAGGATTATGAAATAATACATGAAAACACTTTATAAACTGTGAAATGCTAGCACATATTATAGTTGTTATTAATGTTCCAGTAGTGTAGCCTGGTACAGAAAGGCCGAGACTTCATACAGATGGGGAGACCGAACCTCCAGAGCATGTGACAGCAGGCGTGCAAGGGCCTTGGGAATGTTCTTCTTCGGGTCTTCTCTTGATAGTCACATCTCAGCTGAAACATCATCTTTTTAGGAAGATCTTGCCTGACTCCTAGAACTAAAGAATCCTCTTTTTTCTACCCAGCATTGATTTTAAACCACCAGTTTTTGTTTCCCATAGAATTTATCTTACCAAAATTATCTTATGTATGTAATCATATGCTGGTTTATTGCCAGATCCTGTAAGCTCTGGGAGAACAGAAGTTTGTCTGTCTTCTTCACTACTATACCTCCAGCACATAGGACAAACAGTGCTTAGCCTGTAGTGAATGAATTAATGGGTGGATAGCCAAGTGGGTGGCTGGCTGGATGGATGACGGAGTGTAAGGCCTCTCCCTCAGCCCCTGCCTAGTGGCCCTCCTGTGACTTCTCTGTGCTTCCTCCCCTTGCAGTGAGCATGGAGTTTGGGCGGGCTGTGTGGCTCCGGTTCCACCCGTCGGCCTACCCCCCATGTCCTCACCCAAGCTTCGTGGCGCACTTGGGTGGCGTGGCAGTGGGCATCACCCTGGGCGTGGTGGTCCTGAGGAACTATGAGCAGAGGCTGCAGGACCAGTCGCTGTGGTGGATTTTTGTGGCCATGTACACCATCTTTGTGCTGTTTGCTGTCTTATGGAATATCTTTGCCTACACCCTGCTGGACTTAAAGCTGCCGCCACCCCCCTGAAGGGCTGGAGAACCGTGGTGGGGGAAGGGAGAGAGAAGCAGCATCAGAAAGGAGCATCTATATTCCTTTTCTCATCACCAGCTCAGTGAGGCCGGGAGGAGAGGACAGGAGACGCTGGGCTACTATGACATTTGTGCTCAGGTTCGGACAGACAGTGGGGGCTCTTTTCTGAAAGGCACCTGCTGGAAGAGTTGGATGTGGCTATCGTTTTCTAGACTGTTCTAAAGATATCGGGCCAGGGCAAAGGCCTGGGGTGGGATGAAAGTGGCAATCCCCTTGGGCTGGGCTTGTTCCATGTGTTCAGTGGTCTCTTTCCTTGTCACAGATTGGGCAGCAGCCTCATCTTCTACCCTGAGAGACCCTAAGGATGTAAGGAAGGCCTGAGGATGTAGCAGCCAGGCAGGCCCTCATCCAGCCCAGAGATAAGTGCAGGCCAGGAAATGTTCCCTCTAAAGCTGTTGAGTCTGGAGCCCTGGAGTGGGAGCAAGCCTGCTGCTGGTAGACATGCTGACTTTGGCCTGAGGGAGCCCAAGGTGCCCTCCTGTGTCTGAACGTGGGCACTGGGGCATGGCCTCTAGTGCCTGGGGGTGGGCAGAGGAGGGAGGTTCCATACATTCAGGCCCCACCCTTGCCTTGGGGATACCCAGCAAGAGGAACCCAAGCAAGAGGGAATAAATTTCATCCCAAGTCCCACCAGAGCCCCAGCATCCCATGCCCTGCCTTGATTTTAAAGTCTTTTCCTTCCCTTTCATCGCCCTGACCTTGCACGTGGAGACAACGTTCTGACGCGCGCGTGTGTATGCAGTTTGGTGGGCGGAGATGGAGATGCCTGTGTTCTGGGGAAGACGATGCGAGGGTTCTGAGGCTGTGAGGACGCCCGTGAGGGCCAGTGGGGGTATGAGAAGAGTCTGTGTGAGAGGAAGCTTGCCCTTGCTTTCCACCCCCGGTACCCCAAACCCCGTCCCTTCCAGGCCTCTCCCTGAGAATCACTGACCCGTGGGAGAGTTGTCCATGGTGGAGGGAGACCACACACCCTCCCAGGGCCCCTCAGAATGCTGAGGTTTTCCTCGCCTTTGCCAGGTTCTGCTCTGTTTTCCCCTGGAGTAGCCTTCATATCTGAAAAGGTTTAGTTCTGTCTCCCTTAGGAGGAAAGGGGCTTTGGAGGTGCAGGAGAGGCTGGGGCAGGAATATTAAGGCCATGTACCCCTTTGAGTCAGAGGAACAGGATTTTGCAGCAAAAGGAATTCCAATGTAGACAGAAAACTTCTTCTGGAGAGGAATTGTTGGGTGCTTGGATGAGCGTCAGAGGTGAGGACAGCACACAGACTCAGATGCTCAGGGCTGATTATCGAGTCCAATCCTACCCCCATTTCACAAGTGGGAAAACAAAGCCAAGGGAACGTCCCCTTGCAGGAGCTGGTGCAACCCCAAGAGGAGGTGTGGAGAGGATGGCCTTTGACAAAATGTCATTCCTTTTATACTGCTCTTAGAACTCCCAACCAGTGATAGCCCAGAAGGATGAAGAGGCCAAGTCTGGGAGGCAGAGGGGCTGGGCTCATGCAGGAATGAGGGTAGGAGTATAGGAACTGCCTTCAGCCAGCCACGTGCCCATCAGAGACGTTATGTGCACAGAGGTCCGAAATCAGCCAGGCCAGGCATTTAAGAGTCTTGAGCCACTATGGTTTACTGTCCCCAGTGATCACATGTAAATGGGCAGGGTCCTTCTACCCAGGGACACCACTCAGCCTAGGCTATGCCGGGCCCTTCCTTGTCTTTGCCCAATACCAAATAGATTGTCCTGGTCCCCACATGTAGCTTCTGAGGTCATGCCGCACTCGTGTCAACGCTGTACTGAGAACTACTAGCCCGAGGTGGCATCGGCCAGATCTCTGGCTGAGCTGCATCACCCTGAGGCATCTTGTGTGTGCCCTGCCAGGCATTCTCTGGCCTACTGAAAGAATGGCCTACTGAGTCAGCTTCTTAGCAGAGGAGACTCTGAGCTGGAACTGGGGGCCAAGAAAACTTGGGTAAAAAAGGGGAAGGGGACTTTGGCCATGGGCTTCAACTACTGCTAAACCTGAGTAGGGATATTCCTTCCTGGAGAAGCAGAGGCAGCGGGTGCCTCGCTTGGAGGCAGGGCTTCCCCTCCAGATCTGGTCCTGGTACCTGGGGGTTCTGGGTTGTAGGTGGAAGGAGCGGAGAGCCAGCACTGTCTTTGTCTGGCATTGCCTGGAGAGGGGCGTTCCTCTCTCAGGGTTGAGAAGACTGAACTAGAAGACTCTAGAATGCCCTCAGAGAAGCATTCAGTTCCCTCAAGGCTTCAGACAGAAGTTTGTTACTGAGAAGGACTACCTGAGGTGGAAGTCCCATCTGCCATCCTGTTAACCCTGTCCTTCAAGGTCGGGAGCATGCTAAGAGAGCCTCGTCTACGCCGCAGGCCGCCAGCCCCAGCTGCTCCCTGTCCGCAGAGTATCCAAAGGCAACCCCAAAATTCTTCGATCTGCTTAACGCCCACCTCCACTACCCTCTCCCAACTGTCACTTCCAAGCAGGGCCACCCAGTGGTGACAACAGTCACGTCACACAACCCAGGTCTCCCACCCAGGGCTGGAGACAGTTGTCTGGTAAGAAAGGTTTCCTTTGTTAGTGTCTTACTTTCTCCTCAGCAAGTCCCTTTGTTCCCTCGCTCCCAGGCCCCTGCCAGCAGCAAGTCTGCATCACTCCTCTTTCCTTATCCAGTATGGCCACCTGGGCCACGTATTGGAAAGCTGAGGGTGGTGTAAACCTCCAGGCTGTGGGTTTTCATCCATACTATACAGAAATTGAAACCTGGGGATTCTGCAAACAGCAGCCACATATTCGCTCATTCGTTAAAAGGAGGAGGAACCACAGAAACTGGGGAAAGGAAAACAAACCTTCAAAGGAGAAATTTCACTTTAATGACACCATTAATCACTCGTTTTTTAATTAGGGAAAGCTCCCTAATGAGGCGCTTTTGCCAGCTAATAGGACTCGCAATTTCTGGAACTATTCTTGCCCAGAGGGTTAGGGGAGTCATTGCTCACCAAGCCCAGATCTTTCCCCACTGTCCAGTTTCATTTACAAGTAATGCAGGTTCCCGGGCACAGCGGACGCTCTTTCCCGGCATCATTCACGTTGCTCCCAGGGCTGGCTGGAAAGCGCTGATATTCCTCTGCCTTAAAAAAGTGCCCAACACTGAACTTCCCCCCACAAGGACTTGAGTAAGTGGAAAACAAAACAAAACACAAGCTGCAATGTTTGTTTCTAAATATTTTTGTATTGTGTACATTCTGTATATTTTTGTTGTAACATGTTATTTGAGCACAGATTCCATTAAAGATTTTTTTTTTAAGCCATCAGTTATTCAGAAAGTGACCTGAAGGGTTGGCGTTGGGGCCTGTTTCATCTCAGTCTGGGTCAGGGTGCGGGGAGAGGGTGAGCAGCAGTAAGGCTGGGTCCGATTTATACAGTACAGATCAGGCATTGGTTCTTGGTGCTAGTGTTTCTACCTTGGTGGTTCTCAACCTTCCTTGAATGAATTACCTAACGCTTTTGAGTAGTTGATGAAAGTTATGATTTCTCTTCCCGTAAAAATGCACAGAGAGCCAATTTTGTGTACAATTCGGGGAGGAGTGGCTGTGAATGAGCAAACTGATCCGAGGCTTCAGATGAAGAACCTCTGTGCCAGCTGGTGTGTGCCCCACCTTCCCCTTCCACTCTTATTCTATACCCTGATGAGAGATTGATATTTGACTACCATGATTGGAAGAATCTTTGAAATTTCCTAGTTACTTCCTTCTTTCCCTTAATAGTCTAATCTTTAGGGCTTTCTGGGGGCTTTCAACACCTTGATCTTGAGGAAGGGATAGCAATATTCTCAGATAAAAAGGCACGGGCAGTTCACATAAAGAAGGGGAAAATAAGAGGAGCATAAACATTAAAGTCTGGTGCTTGGTAAGTTTAACGATTGGGTGGGCTTTGAATGGATGCAGCCTAGAAAGTGAATTGTTTTCACCAGTTTTTCTAAGCCGATGGACATGTATGTAGTTTTGCCATTCGTACCCGTTAAATTGCGTTTGAGGGTTAAACTACGCTGTTAAATTCAGCATGGCAGTTGTTTCCCATAATGATCTTTCACATCGGTTTCCTGTATATCATTGAAGAGTATTTCTAAATGCTACAGAAGTCATCCCAGAACGAACTGTGCAATGCAATTCAGGCTAAAGGTCAAAGAACCCACTAATGTTGAAAGTGTGAACTGACTTTCTTATAAGGAAGGCGGGACCCTGTCTGAGCACCAGTGTTCCCATGGGTCAGTTCTGGGTTTAAATGCCATCACCGGAGGCATTTAAAAGCAAGCTCCCTGGACAGCCAAAAGCTGTTTAGTTAGCTTTGCCTTTGGCCTTCTATCACTTCCCTCTTCACTTTTCTAATTCCTCCCTTCTACCAGATTCTCATTCTTCTGATAACTTAAGACGTTTACCAAAAATGTAATTATGGAGACAATTTACTGAGTACCTCCTATGTGCTAGGTACTGGAGGAGGCATTTTCAACATATTCTCATTTAATTGCACAGCTACATGGTATGAAGCGGGTATGAACATCCCCACATTTACACATGATAGGAAGGCTTAGGGAAGCTTAGTAACTTGCTGGTAGTATATAGCTTGGCTGGATTCATACCTAAGACTGCCTAGTTCCAAAGTTCATGCTCTCAGCCATCAGATGTTTGTATAGGACTTCAAGGACACTAGATTTGTAGAAGTGTCAGGGTGTTTGTTTAAAGGTCCAGCCTCACTCTATTAGGGCCATCCATTAATAGTATTGAACCCTGGAACAGTCACTCAGTGTTCACTTACCAGAATCTCCACTTTGTCAGCCTTCTAGAAGTAGTTCATAAGAAAATCCACAGGTATCGATTCATTACTGTTCTCTATCACCCCTGATTTCCAGAATCTAGCATTTATGCCAACTCAGAGTAATTTAAAGTCTGTGAGTTACATTTAGGAAGATTAGCAATTATAAAACTAGAGACGCCTTCTTAGACCTACCTCCAAGTGGAAAGACTTCATTGAAGCCAGCAGGGTTTCCATTACTGAGAAGACAAATGGTTAGGAAAGTGTAGTCCTAGTGGCTGAATCTTATTTTCAAGAAGCCTGCAGGCTTTTCTGGAATCCGGTATAAGTGATCCTCTGGTAAAGGACAGGCGTTCTGTCATGGTTAATAACGAATGAGAGTGAAAGGAAGTGACCTGGGTTATTGAGTTCTATAGGTATAACTTTACTGGACAATGAATAAAACATTGTGATGGAAATTGCTCTTACACCCTGCCTGATGCCTCTTGCAAAATGCAGAAAGATGTATCCCAGCAGGTGATTTGATTTTCGTCAACAAATTCTTTAGCATAACAAGAATAATTACCCCATAAACTTGTTGTGAATTAATAAAAATGTCAGGCCTGAGAACTGAGCTACTTAAATAAAAATGACTGCATTGGTGAGATGCTAAATTGTTTTTTTACTATTATTACAAATATAATTACAGATAAACTGCAACCATTTTGATACATGACAAACATACATTTCCTCTGGGTGTATAGCACACAAATGATACATAAATGTATTCCACACTGAACCAACCAATCCTTTTCAAAACTTTAAAAGGTAATACATTAGCTTTTTAAGATTTGAATACAGTACGTGTTTCTGGTCATGAGCTCTTTGAGTTTCTTTTCGTGGCCAAAAAGACATTTAATTCCATGTCACCATTTTCCTTGTCTACAGCAGTGATACAGTTTGTCACAGATTTTAAAAATAAGACTATCGTATACGACTGTGGAATGCAGTGAGCCTACATTACAAAATATATATATATAAGTACATATAAAGAATACGTAATTATACCTGACTATATCCATTAGTGACTTGAAGCAGGTAATACATTTGCTTTTAAATGTCATTTACGATACAGACTTTTAAATGACATGTGAATTTGAAAATGAAAAATGTTTTCCAGATTTAAAATACTGATGTCCTAATGTTTAATTTAAAAAATTAATTTCCAAGTGGGCAACTAAGAACATTAGAAAAGTCAGATTCAAGGGTAGTACCATAAAACTGCTTATTTCCCATAGTCATTCCCAATTTAATGCTATAAAAATGCTACTTGGATATTTTTCTATACTGCCTACAATCAACTTATTAAAGTTTAAAACCATATGAAAGCCTTTATGAAGATTCTAAATTGTATTTCTCATTAAAGGAAAAGAAATGGCGTAGTGAGTCATGTCCCTAGACTTCTGTAGAAGAGAAAGCAGGCCATTGTCAATCATTTTGAAAGTTAAAACTCAGCACTTAATGTGAACTTATATGAGTTTAGGAGAGGATTTTTTATGGACTTGTGTTCCTCTAAGAATCCTAAAGGCAGTGAGAACACAAGGCTTCTGATCTTGTAAACAAAAACCATTATCAAATGGATTTACTAAAGAGCTATGCAGAACAAACTGCAATCATATGTGTGTGCCTACAATTGGCTTCCATGGGAATTATAAATGGCTCTAGCTGAGAGCACCTTCAACTGATTCAGAGTAAAACAATATGAAGCTTTTAACAAAAGTACAAAAAACTAAAATCAATGAGTAACTCTGATATGAAGAATCTGTTTGTGTTCTTTATGTTACAGTTTGCTTGTAAAACGTACGTTTCTTTTTTAATACTCAATTTAAAAGCTCCAGCATTTTCATTTGAAGAAAAAAGAAAATACAGGCTCTTAGCTAATACCTGTGAACAAATGAATGAAAAAAAAAATGATGGGTACCACTTTTCCAGTAGCTTTCCATCTGAGACAATATTTTATCTTGAAGCTAATGCATCTGTTTTTTTAAAGCTCATTTAATTTCTTACATACTCATGATTTATTTGCATACTGACTTAAAAGCTTGCTTCATCATCCATGCCATTATTAATCAGACAAAAAAAAATTTTATCAAGCACCCACAGGATGCACTGTCTCTGAATGATCTGTCTTTGAAACAGTGTCATGTTGCTAATCTGTCCTAAGACTAGGAGTATATTTGTTTTTAAGACGCTATAGTACATTGAGAAATATTGTGATTTTTCTGAGAAGGTTGCTAAATACTGCAGCAAACTCCTGAGGGAAGCCACTAAATCACCTCTGAAGTTTTTTAAGCAACAACTCCGTCAAGTCTAGAATTTATGGGACAAGTAATGTACTAAAATTCCACAACTCTAATACACACCTATCTAAGACTCGGTGAAGACATTCCTCAGATTTTCATGTCTAATTAAGTTAACTTTTAAAAGCACAAAATGAAACATCTAGAATGCATTTCAAATAACCCTAAATAGCAATCCTATGACAATTTATAACAACTGCAATTTCAAACACCAATGCTGAAATATACAACTTCACAATACAGTTAACTCAAAACATGATCAAAAACTTTGGGCAAGAGCTTCTTTCATAAATTCTTCAAGGACGGCTACCACACTTTTGGCTTCGGGCATTTCTTCATGTTCCACTTTAACAATCTTCAAAAGGATATCTCCACTACCACAGTTCTTTAGGAACATGTAACACTTAAACAAAGCGTAATGATTCATTTCTGCCTGTCGGATAAATCTCTTCAGATTATTTGTGTCTTGTATGGCCTAGAGAAAGAGTATCCAGTTAAATATGTGTTTACGGAGATGATAATAAAGCCTGAAAAATATCTTCTATCCAGCTGACAACTCAACGTTATGTTGCTGAGATTTTTGCTTTTTATTTTGAATATTTCCCTCATTTTTATTGCTAATATGCTTTGCCCTTGGTAGAACAAAATCTAACATAAAGTAAAAATACTTCTAAGATCTCCTAAATAAGGTGACAACACTCTTCCCCACTAGAATTTTGAAACCTTAGGCATTGAGCCACTTTTTTTGTGCTTTCCATCTAAGATACGTAACAAATTACAACATTGACGTCCCTGAGATATAAACAAGCATTCAACCCAGTTAACTGGATATGCAATATGCATGGAGAAGCCACTGAAAAACATAAAGTAAATGCCTTCTGAGGATTCTAATTTTGAGAATGTCCTATTTAATAGACACTATAGCTGTAAAGCAAAGTTGTTACTCTGTCACTGGTACTAATTAAAATTCATACAAAAATTATGTGGCACTTGGCACACAGACAATTAATTACCTTTAGTTTAAAGTTCTCCAGTACTTGGCGAAAAAGAAAAGGGTTGCCTCCTTCAGCACCATTCAAAAAAGCCTGCATCCAATCCTCACAAAATCGGTTGCTTCCTATAAAATATTTTAGAAAAATTAAATAAAACGAAATCCTTCAAAGCACGGATATTTATTCTTTTTTCTTTCTATGTAAAACTGAAGTATTATTGACATATAACATTTCAGGTGTACAACATAATGATTTGATATTTTATATACTGTGATATCCTTTCTTTATAAAAACACTTATAGTGAATTATTTGACTGCTATAATGGTCTAAGGAAATAGTGTACTCACCACCTGACTAAGAAATACCAAAATGGTTGAAGCCCCGCTGTGCTGCTTCCCAACTGCATCCCCCTGCCCTTTCTCATCAGAAAGAATTATTCCCCTGGTATTTAAATTCTTGCCACATACATTTTTTTAAATCTCTAAGCCCTATATAGTATTATTTTGCATATGTTAAAACTTTATGTATTTTTCTTTAATGGCTGTTTCATTAGCATATTTGTGAGCTATACGATACATGCAGCTCTAGTTTGTTCATTGTCATTGCTATGTAGTATTCTATTGTGTGAATATAGCAGTTTATCAATTTTCCTGCTGATAGTCATTTAAGTTGCTTCCAGTTCTTTGCTATTTCAAACAACACCTTTATGAACATTTTTTAAATTTATCTCCTTGTATACATACATATACAAGAATTTCTCTCTAAGGAGTGGAATTGCTAGGCATGACGTGGTTTCCATGTTTCTGGAATTGCTATTGTTTTTGGTGAGTTTGGGATAAACATGTAAAACTGCACAGGTAGAAAGGGTAAGTTTGTACCATTTGTTCTTAGTGTAAAAAAAGAGACTCCCAAGAGCCCCAGGACAGCTGCTTCAAAGGTTGTGGCTCACCTGCATTGTAGAACTGAGGCTGGGAGCTACTGCAATCGATGACCACAGACTTATGCTGCTCCCCTGTCATGGCCATGCACAAAGATGTCATGGTGCCTTCGTGAATAAGGCCTTGAAGACTGGCCACACTCAGAAACCTGCCACATACACAGTCCTTTTTCACAAACAATATTGAAGGATAGGAGGGAGAAAGCAAATTCATTCTGCACTAGGGTGGGTATTAAAAAGATAAATATCAGGCTTGCTACAGAGAAGGTTCTCTCTTTGCAAAACTGTTCTTTACCTGTTAATGTCTCTCTTTGTTTTTTCATCTGATTCTTTAACCTCAACAGGAGTATAACTCAGAGCCTACAAGAGAAAAATTAAGCCTGACACATGTATTCCAGTTTTCCTTATTAAGCAGCTACTTGTGCCTAAACATCACCTTCCTCAAAATACTACATGCTTAATGGGTATTGCCCAGGGGCTCTCTATAGCCTTGTTCAGCTGCTACTGATAACAGTCTGAAACTTGCTTTACTACCTGGTCTCATGGACCCATCCAGTCTCAGTTGCATCCACCCACCACATATTTTAAATGAAAACCTAGCCATTTACTTAAGCCTTCCCCGGTGTCTGGATATTTTAGTGAAATTTCACTTTTTACCTGAACATTTTTGTATAGTTAAAATCACTTTGGATTTTTGTTTTCCTTCTCAAATTATTTTGGAAAATTACACCTCTCCCAGATCATTTCAAAAAGTAATTATTTAAAAATGTCTTCCTATTAGGAAGACTCCATATTTGCAATTCTACCTTAGTAATGTAACTTTCTAGATCTGAGTAAATGGAGAGTGATCTATCCTGATGGCAAGCATTGCTAGAATGAATATTCAGGAGAGAAGGAGAGTAATGTTTAAGAAAATAAATGTCTTTAATCAAAACTCTGCCAAAGTGATTCTCAATTAAGGAAGTGCTTTTGTTTGGACAAGACTTACGGCATGTAGCAGAAAGGTAAGCTTCTCCTGAAAGAGAAGAACCACCCGCTGGATTGGGCATACAACATCCTCAAACCAGCTGCTCAGGTAGGACTTTATATGGTTCTCCAGGCCCCTTTCCTAGATCAAGAGAAAATGTCACTTGCTTTAATATAAGCCTTTGCCTTAATGGACTTAACATTTTCTTCACAATACTCTTGTCAGTGAAAAGAACTGGGGACACCTCCTTTTTTTAAGCTAACACCACCAACTCAAAAAAGGGAATTATGATATAACTTTCCTGGGCTTGTTGGGCAGAGTGGGGATTCTGTACCGAATTTCTTAAAAACACAGTAAGAAATGCATTACATAAAATGAAGAGACTGAATTAGTAGGGTTTTTTGCTATTTCTTCATTGGAAAGAGTTGTGCATTTGCACATCCATCTCCCTTCAGTATACTGTATACTCACTGGAGATACTCTCTTAATGATCCTGTTTCCTCGGCACTTGGTACAGTGTCTGAAACATCTGTGTATGAGCTTTTAAAAATACATGTTGAATGAATTCAGAATGTAAACAGATACTTCATTCACATTCAACATGTGAATAGGGAAGGATACAAGTTAACTTATCACAACACTCAAAAGATACATGCTAACTCACCAAAGCACTAAAGCCCACTCTAGTTGTGAGACATGCTGCTATGAGCACATCTGGTTTTCTAGACTGTGCTTCTCTCTGGGGACTAGTGGAATAGCTCTAGTCTGGGAGAACAGCTCCCCCTAGACTCATATCCCTGGCTCATTCTTATGCGATCCTTTCCTTTCCTACAGTGTCTTGTAAGTGCATGATAAGTATAAGGAATTGTTACCACATGTGATGGGTAGTAAATTTATAAGAGTTATGATATTAACAACTGCTACAAGCTGAATGATAGTTTTTAAAAGGTATGAATAAGTTAATAGATATGGATGTATCTAATTCATAAAATATCAATTAATGAAAAATGGAATGTTTCTAAAAATCTTTGATGTTGAGTTCAAGATAGTCACACCATTGCATAGCTTGTCTCTGGTGTCAAAGGCTTCATGGACCATTAATTCTCATAATATAAATCTTATGTCCTAGAAATCAAGAAAAGAGCATCCACTTCCTCACTTGGCATATTACCATACCACTGAATTTAATGGATTGAATTTTTCATGGATACAAAACATCAGAAGCAATCTTGTGAAGCTTATAGCACTTAAAAGACTATGTGCCCTGTTTCCTTTAACAAGAACTTTTCAACTATCCCACAAAGTAGCAAATTTTTAGAATTTAGGTGTCTTTGTGTCCACCTGTATGATTTGATAAGTATAGCAGTTACAGTATGTTAATTATCTCAGTCTTCAAAAACTATTGAATCAATCATCTTACCTCACAATTCATATTATTTTTCAGCCCTTGAATGTACTTGTCCAATTCAAGCCTGAAAGTATGTTCTTAAGGAAGTAATAAAGGATGAATCAAGACAGTATTTTCTCTCTCAATAAGATATATAAAATCTTGCAAATAACACAAACTAAAACAAGCCAAGACAAACTGGTCGTATGAAGATATGAAATTCAAGTAAATACATAAGAGGAAGGAAAGCTTTTTGGAGGTCGGTAGTAATACTCCTCAACTTGCCTTCCCACAACTTTTTTCCTGATATCCTCAAAGACCAAAGAAAGGATATAGCTCAAGTCCTTTTTCAGACCCTCCTAAAAAACAGACCACATACTCTGAAGGGTTATGTTCAGAGTCCACTGTTGCTGTTTCGGGAAGCAGTTTTTGTTGGAAAAGGCAGTAATAACAACCAACCTGGTAACCTGGAATTCTAGAAAGAAAAAGGTACAATATATTATTTTGATAACTCATGCATATAATTATGTCGGCTGTTCTAAACCCTGGTTATCTGGATCTGGCAATACTGTTATATTACTAACTAGGTCAGAACTTTCCAGACTTCTCTTTGGTTTACTTGTAACAGCAGAGGAAAATGAATGTTTACCATGATGTGCTTTAGCTAAAGCAGCACCTAATAAACATGGAATTTCTTTGAATTTAGCTATTTTATGCAAAAATTCATGCAAAGTTTACTCTTGTTCATAGGACATCCATGTTTACATAACTATAAGCATATTCACTCCCTCTCCCAAAACTTCACGAATCATTGAAGCTCCAGGCGGATGTAACATGTTTATCCTGTAGCCTTATCTTTGACCTGTGACCTCATATTCCTCAGTGGACTTAATGCCAACATTATAGTCTGAAGTGAAGTATAATCAAGGGGTGTAATATCAAAAGACAGTAGGAATTCAACCAAGGACGACTAGATTTAAGCCTGAACTCCATCAATACGACCAGCCTTGGAACCCAAACTCTGAGTTTATTTCCTTATCTGTAAACATAAGTAAGAGTATATCCCTATTATCCCTTCGTAAGGAGAATGGCATCAAAATTTGTGAAAGTACTTTACAAACTATAAAGTATACAATTTTAGCTTTGGTAATTAACTCTTTTCTTCCAAGTACAAGACTAAATAAGTACACTTAAGAGGCAGAGCCTCTGCCATTCAATTAATTCCACTCCACAAATGTTTATTTGTAAGGCCCAGTGCTCGGGCAGGCAGAGTACAAAGATGAATTTTGCAGGTCTAGTGGGAGCCGATCTTTTGGAGTTTCTCATCACTTCTCATATTTAGCTCAAAAATAAAAACTCAAGACACAGCACATTTTACACTTACCTCAGCTCCACAGATGCAACATTACCCAGCCCTTCAAAAACTGCTCCCTTAGAAAGACGCTTAGCAATGAAACTGCGCAGCTCTGGCTCCACTTCAGATGGTAGATTAGTATCCACCAGGGAGAGGCTTGACAAATGAAAGACACACACTCCTTACTAGTGGACAACTGCATTCACACCCCTTAAGTAAGATTACTAAAAGTCAGAGTTCCTTTAAGGACTTGGAAAAACTTTCTATCTGACTCCTGCTGGTGAGGCTTCTAAGAATGCATGCCATCAAGTATGAGCGAACTCATCAAACAAGTTTAAAATTGTAGTATCTTTCCAGCTCATTCTCTCTAGTATTATGTCTCTACTGGGACACCCAATCCACTGACCTTACCTTTTTTACATAGTCCCTCAGTTTCACATCTCACTTCCCTCCTCCTTACCCAGCTTAAATTCCATAGTCAGTCATAATCACACCCCTGCACACATTCTCATCTAACCTCTTTGTTGTCTTCACCTCACTGTACTTGCTTAGCAAAACTTCGGCCCTGGTTAGTCCAGCTCTCTACCTACTCTGCACCTGTATCTATGCAGTTAAATCTGTCTGGACAAAACCTCACATCCACAGTGTCTACTCTCATTTTAAATTAATGATCACCTAGCCTCAAGTGGGCCTTTACTGTTAACCAGCTATCACTACATTTCCTGATTTACTCACTCTTCTATTCTCCTAAGTCACTATTTTATACCTCCTTTCCTCAATCTTCCAACTACCTGCTACCAATGAATAAACAGCGTCAGCTTAAGAATTGTTTATGAGCTAAAAATAAATATTTTAGTTTGGTTTAGATTAGAATATAGTCTATAATCTGAATATGTAGGAGAAAAGGTCTTCTACAACCAAATTTCCCAGTAGAGAACATGAACCCAATACTTGTCAAGGTCTTTGGTTTTATATTAGGGAAAATTTCAAACATAAAAAGTAGAATAGTATAATGAACCCACACACACCCACCACCCAGTTTTGACAATTATCATCTTATGGCCAATCTTGTTTCATCTGTACTCCCATGCTGTCCGCACCCTTCCACTTTCCAGATTTTTTTTTTGAAGCACGTCCCAGGCATCATATCAATTCATCCACAAATTTCTCATTGGGTATCTCTACTTTGCATGAAGTGTTAAGGTTCATTCCTTCTTTCCTTCCTTCATTCAATAAATATGTATTAAATGTCTACCCTGTGCCATATACCATTCAAGGTACTAGATAGGGAGATATCAATGAACAAAAGAGACAACAATCCCTGTGGTCCTGGAATTTACATTCTACTGTGCATCGGAGGAGCTATGAAAGGGCATTCTCAGAGGGAAAAAAGGAAGATTTTTAAATTGGTTAGTACCCATATGATACTGAATATTTACTGGAGTTCCAATCAAGAAACTCAGAATAATTGTTTCTGTCCCAGGCTTGAATAAATGAACTAATGAGGAAATCAAGATGAAGTTCCCATAAGATAGGTGGGCTTGATGGTTTGAGTCAGGGAAAGCTGAGTGGAAATAGGGTATCCACTGACATCTACAGGCCAGAGATGCACAGAAGCTAAAGGCACATGCATGGGTTATGGTCAAGCTGTTTTTACCTGAAATCATCACCAGAGGGAGTTTCTGCATTTGTACCACTTGGGCTTCCATCATCACTGTCCCCTCGCTGCTGTGCCACTCTGCATGCCACAAAAACAATAAAACTATCAATTAGTGGCCCTAACTCAAGCGGAGTGTAGGGGAACCCCACAAACAGGGTAGAGGCGAACAATTAGCTAAATATGCTGCAAAGTGAAAGTGCATGGATCCTTCACTGCCTACCCTGACAGGGAAAACCCATAAAACAGTGCTGATAAAAGCCCCTTCTTTCTCCACACTACCTAAGGGGCGGGATAAAGGAATTTAAGTATCCAGAAAAGTCAAGGAAATTGCCTCTAAAAAACAGATTTTAAAGGGCCAAGAGAGCCCCAGGATAGTCAGCCGGTCGGAGAAAAAAGAGGCAGCAAGGAGAGAGGATAACCAGAGAGTGGGAATGGCGTGGGGGAACGAAAGAAAGTGGGGAGATAAAGACAGGAAGGACAGGAGATGGAAATCAACATCATTGAACATGCGAGGCACTGCGCTAAAGAAAGGGCACAGGAGACAAGAAGTGGCTGAGAAAATGACCGGGACAATTAGGCTTTAGAGGGCCAAGCACAAAGTCCCGGATGGGGGCCCGGAAGAACGCCATGAGGCCAGGAGGGTCCTTAGGGCCAAAACCCTCGGCTGGCAGAGAAGATGGCGTTCGAGAGCGGCCAGGCCGCAGGGCCGAGGTTGCGATGCGGGGCCGGGGCCGGGGCCGGGGCCGGGGCGGGGCCACAGGGACTGCCGCGCGCTGCACCTGCTTCCGCGGTAGCTGTAGAGACAGTAGTGGCTGCTGGGCGGCGGCTCGAGTTTCCGCTCCTCGGTGGAGCCACCCTCCTCACTGCTCTCTAGCTCCTTTTCGTCCCCATCGAGCGATTCCTGCAAGGAGGGAAGCATCGCGGCGGCCTCCGAGCGGCCCTGTGTCCCCGCCAAAGCGCTCCCCCGCTGCCATACAGTCCTCGGCGGCCAGGCTCGTCCGGGTCTCGGCCCTTGCGCACCTGCGTTCCGTTGGTTTCCCCGGGTTGTCAGAAGAAGAGGAAGCTGTCCTGGAAAGGCTTTTCTCCTCGCAGGGTAGCGGGCTCACTAAATTCCTTTACGGAAAAACGCTTATCGTTTCTCTTTAACGTCTTTTTCTTCACTATCGTTTAAGACGTGGCGTATGACAAAGACTAGTTAGGCCCATGGAAAAATATAAAACTGCCTTCCTACCTCCTTTCAAGTGCGCAAACATAACGAAACACTTAGAAGCCATAAGAGAGAAGATTGATAAATCAGACTGTGTAAACACTAAACATTTCTGTGTGGCCCAAAGTCAAAAACATAAGTGACAAACTAGGAAAAATATTTGCAACATACATAATAGATGAATGGTTGCCATTTGTCAAAACGAACAAACAAACAAAAACAGACAACAAGCAGTTCACAGAAGAAAAACTATAAATGAAGAACATATAAATAAACTGCTCAACTTCAAATAAAATTTATGGTCTATTGTACTACTTTTCCCCTAGCAGATCAGCAGAGATTTAAAAGTTTGATAATCCCCTGTGTTGGGCTGTGTAAGGAAGCAGTCATTCTCATAAACAGTTGATAAGAATAAAATTAATGCACAAGCTTTAGGAAAAAATTTGAAAATATCTGTAAATATTTTAAATGCATATGCCCTTTGACTATCAATGCAATACCAGGACATCATCAAATAGACATACTCATGTAAGTGAAAATACGAGAATCCAAAGATATTACTTGCAGCATAGTTTGTAATGATGAAAAACTAGACACAATCTGAATGTTAGACAATAGGGGATTACTTAAATAAGTTATGGGACATGCAGTAGTAGGCAGAATAATGACCCTGAAAGATGTTCACATACTAATTTCTGAAACCTAGGAATGCGTTACCACACAAAACAAAAGGGACTTTGCAGGTGTGATTAAATTAAACATCTTGAAATGAGAAGATTATCTTGGGTTATCCAAGTGTACCCATTGTAACCTTAAGAATCATTATAAGAGGGAGATAGGAAACCAGAGAGGAGAAGACAATTGTGATACCTAAAGCAGAGATTGGAATGATTTGGCACCACAAGCCAAGGAATTCATGAATCCTCTAGAAGCTAGGAAAGGCAGTAAACAAATTCTCCCCTAGATCTTTCAGAAGGAATGCAGCCCTGCTTATTCATTTCAGATGTCTGACTTCCATAACTGTAATATGATAAATTTTTGTTATTTTAAGCCCCTGTTTGTGGTAATCCATTACAGCAGCAATAGGAAACTAATACAAAAGAAGACTATACAGCTATTAAAAAGAATGAATTAGAGTATGTGCACATATGGAAAGATAATCCAGTATTATGTTTTTGTTCTAAAGGAGCCAGCAACACAACTAAAGAGACAAGGCATGCATATGGGGAATGTGATTACTGCCAAGAAAGTAATGTGGATATTAGGGTGATCTTAGAAATCTCATTACTGGCCTCATGACCATCTATGAACGTAATTTGAAGACATTAGGATTTGCAAGTTGGTCTATCAATTGCCCACAACAATAGTATCAAAATAGCATTTACAGTTTAACAGTTACCATTTCTTTAGCAGCAATCATGATCCAGGATATTTATCTATTTTATTTCATTTATCCTTAGATGAACCCTGTAACAGAGGGGTTTAGCTTCATTTTTAGATGAGAAAACTGAGGCTCAGTCAATATAAGTGACCAAACTATGTCTTATCTGATTTCAAATCCCTACCTTTAACTTTTTTTTTATGTCATATTCCCCTGCTTGGGTCTTAGAAACAAACATGAGAATAAGGCTCTGATATTGTGACATACAGGGGCCTTTATAATTTGGATTTTGCCTCCCTTTCTGACTTCATTTCCTATCATCCTCTCCCTTGCTCACTCTGGCCCGGTCACATTTCTTGGTATTTCCCAAACACTCCAAGTTTTTTTCTGGTTTTTCTAATTTGCTCTTCTCTCTGCCTGGAATGCCCCCAAATATTTTCATGTCTTCTTCCAGCACATCATTCAGGTCTCTGCACAAATATCATCTCCTCAGAGAAACCTTTTCTGACTGTCTTATACAAAAGATATCCTATATACACCTCCACTGCTGTCCCATCAGTCTATATCCTATCTTCATCATACTCATCACGCCTGACATTATGTATATTTTTATTGTCTGTTTCCTCCACTAGGATGTTAACTTCTTTACGGCTGTGTCCTCTATCCTAGCACATGGGCTGTGGTGGTCAGGAATTGTTTGCTGAATTAATTTAAGAATTTGTAACTTCTCAGCATCTTTTTCTTCCATGTTTTACCTTATACTGTATCAGAGATATTAAAGGTACACATATATTCCACATTAACTTTACATAGAAAAATAATAGCTAACATTTATTGAGCATTTATTGTGTGTGAGGATTCTTTTAAGTGCTTAACAGATATTCATTTAATTCTCACGATCCCATGAGGTAGATATTATTATTCCACTTTACAGATGAGTAAGCCGAGGCCAGTTACTTTCGTCCACAGTGAGAAGCTAAGAAATGGCAAAGGGGCATTCAAAACCAAACACTTTGGCTCTAGAACTCTTAATACCACAAAATCAAGTTGAGAATGACTTGTTGTCACAAAATTGTTTTGTAGCCATTTAACTAAACAGTTATTAATTTCAGAGTTGCATTTGTTTTCATGTATTTAGATCTTATTTAATTTCTTACAACAATATTTTGGTTTTCAGAGTGTAAGTTTTGAACTTCTTTTGTTAAATTTATTCCCGTTTTATCTTTTACAATGCTGTCGTAAATAGAATTTTCTTAATTTCATTTTTAGATTGTGTAGAGAGCCAGATCTGAGTTGGACCTATGGCCATAGCCTAAGTCAGGATCTATGGTCAAAAGCATCAGCAAAGCCACGATTGTCTGAGTTGCAATCTGCCAAAGGCAAAGAAGCAAAAAAAGACCATTGGCAAAGCCATGCCCGACTGTGTAGCAATCTGCCAAAGGCAGAGAAACAAAACTGTTAACAGACAGCTGCTTCTAGTTTAGCAAAGATAACCAGGTATAGACAGGCCTTGGGAAATTATTGCTGCCAGCACGTTTCAAGTCCTGAGAAGAAGACTCCCACTCCCTCCCCGACCTTCAAAAGTATATAATAAATGTGCTAAACTTGCCTCGGGCTCACTGTATCTTCAGCAGAGTGCAGTGTCCCACCTGGCCCCAGCTTTTGTATATACCATCTCTGTGTTTTTCTCCATCTTTCCGTCACCCCTGCTCAGGTTAACCCTCTAGCCGTGCAGGTTGTGGCACGTGGCGTCCAACGTGGGGCCTGAGTACAGGAGAACTCCATCCATTGAGGGCTCTAGCCATTGTAAATTCCATCCATCCATCCATCCATCCATTCAGATGGAAGGACACTGCTGGAGGATGCATTCAACACTTAAAGGTAAGTGATGGTGAAGAGTGGATTGGTTTCGCTGGGTGTAAAACATGGGAAATTCTGGATCCCAAGAGAGGATCTTTTATGTACAGATGCTTAAGGCTATGCTTAGAGCTATAGGCTGTAAAGTAAAAGGAGAGCAGTTAACAGAATTTTTATGTTTTATGCAAGAAATTTGTCCTTGGTTTCCAGAGGAGGGAACCATAATAGTCAGACTATTACGGGAAAAAATAGGACAGCAATTATGGGGATGTTATACCTTGGAAGGGCCTGATAAGATCCCCATTTTCACATTTTCTCTATGGTCTTTAATAAGGGATTGTCTTGATTCTACCCGGGAGGATCAGAGACTCCGAGGAGAAGAAGGTAATGAGTTAATTGCGACACTTCAAAGAACTTTGGAAGGGCATGAGGACCTTCGTACTCCTCTACCGCCTTCTACTCCTCCAACACCATTGCCACCTGAATATAAGCAAGAAATGGAGAGGGAGGCTCACAGAGATCAGCAGGCTAGAGGAGGAGAAAACACTGAAGGGGAGGAAGAGGGTGCACTTTTTCGTGACTTTGGGTGGCTAAGCTTTATGGTGCAACCCCAAGCACAGAAAGGAAAAATGTCCTGGCCATTGTTATCACCTTCGCTGCAGTGCTTGCCACGGGCTCAAAATCAACGGCGGGACTTAGCATGTCCCGTCATTGAGCAGCCTGACCCAAATAATCCAGGACAGCTGCTGTGAGCTCATGAACCCATTTCATTTAAAGTCCTGAAGGAACTTAGAGATGCTACTGCTACTTATGGGCCAACTTCTCCATTTGTCCTTAGCTTGCTTGACTCAGAGAATTTGGGTATATTGGCCCCTCATGGATGGCAGATGCTGGCCAAAACTTGTTTGAATCCAGGTGATTATTCGTTGTGGAGAACAGGATGGTTTGATCAAAGTGCCGCCCAAGCACAGCGTAATCAGGCCTATGGAATGCCCACTAACCAAGATATGTTACTAGGGATAGGACAATATGCTGGAGTTCAAAATCAATTGACTTATAATTTTCAGGCTTATCAACAAATTAATATATGTGTTACTAGAGCCTGGAAACTTTTGCTTGCCAAAGGGGAGAAAAGTGGAGAACTTAGTAGGATTCGACAAGGTCCAGAGAAACCTTATTCTGAAATTGTGGCTCGCTTGCTACAGGCGGTAGGGAAACTTATAGGGGATCCAGAGGCAGGTCAGATGTCAACTAAGCAATTGGCACTTGAGAATACTAACAAAACTTGTAGAGCTGTCCTACATCCATATAGGGAAAATGGAATGATTAATGATTTTATTCACCTTTGTGCTGATATTGGTCCTGCTTATGTTCAGGGGGCAGCTCTTGCCACTGCTCTAAAGGAGGTGCTTCCTGCAAGACAAAAAGGGGAAAGAAAAAAAGAGACTTGTTTTGTATGTGGAAGACCTGGTCACTTTGCTAAAGAGTGTCATTAATGGACAGCAAAGTTTGCAGCCCCACCTACACAACCTCCTTTATGTCCTCAATGTAGACGAGGATACCTACCATTGAGTGAATGAATGCCAATTAAAATCTAATGAAAATGGCCAGCCATTGCAGGGAAATGGGAAACGGGGCCAACCCCAGGCCCCTCAAACAATTAGGACACTTTCTCTTTTCCCCCCTCAGAGGTATCCACCATTATCAGAGACCCCTCCCATACAACCTCAGGCAGCGCGGGATTGGACTTCTGTCCCACCGCCAGATTCATATTAACTCCAGATATGGGCCCCCAGGCCCACCCTGTGGGAACATTTAGGTCCCTGCCAAAAGGAACTGTAGGATTAATATTAGGAAAAAGCGGTTTAACTCTTAAAGGATGTAAAGAACTACAAGGAGTCATTGATGAGGATTATACAAGAGAAATTAAAGTTACGGCAGAAACTACTATTTCAATTGTGCAGGTTTTACCAAATACTAAAATTGCTCAACTTATTTTGTTACCCTATAAAAAGGACAAAAAAGTTACTTTAGCATAGCCCCGAGAAGCTAAAGGATTTGGTTCCTCTGATCATGTATATTGGTCTCAGATTATCACATCAGGACACCCTAGTTTATTTCTTAAGTTAAATGGAAAAGATTTTCAAGGAATTGGAGATACTGGGGCTGATGTATCTGTAATAGCCTCCCAACACTGGCCCACAGAATGGCCTCTAAATACAGCTTCTACTGACTTTCAGGGTATAGGGAATGTCACCTGACCTAAGCAGAGTACCGCATATATACATTGGGAGGACCCTGATTACAATTTGGGTCATTTTAAGCCTTATATTCTTGATTATCTCCCTGTAAATTTATGGAGAAGGGATATCCTGGCTGCCATAGGAGTATTAATTATGAGTCCAAATTCTGTGGTAGCCTCTCAAATGCTTAATCAAGGGTTTGTTCCAAACGAAGAACTGGGCAAATATCAACAAGGAAAGAAATTTCCTATTCAATCCACCCCTCGGATGGAGCGACAAGGACTGGGGTATTCTACTGACCAGTCTTTTCAGTAGGGGCCTTGATCGATTCTCCAACCCAAATGACTGCTGCTAAAATTACTTGGCTATCTAATGCCCCCGTGTGGGTTGATCAATGGCCCCTAACTGGAGAATAATTACAGGCAACTAAAAATTTAGTAGCCGAACAATTGGATGAGGGTCATATTGATCCTACCTTTAGTCCATGGAACATACTCATATTTATAATTAAAAATAAATCTGGAAGATAGAGGTGACCACAAGACTTAAGAGCCATTAATAAATCTATGGAGATTATGGGACCCTTGCAGCCAGGACTACCCTCTCCTACTGTTATTCCTTGGTCATTTCATTTATTAGTTCTTGATCTCAAAGATTGTTTTTTCACTATCCCTTTACATCCCAAGGATTGCAAACATTTTACATTCAGTGTGCCTACTCTAACTCATCAAGCTATATAAATCATGCAGAGATATCAATGGAAAGTGCTGCCACAAGGAATGGCTAATAGTCCAAACTTGTGTCAACATTTTGTAAATCAAACTATGAAACCTAACCATGTTAGATATCCTACTGCTTATATTATCCATTGCATGGATAATATTTTATTGGCTCATTCTGATCAACACATTCTGTATGAGGCATTTGCAGATCTTCAAACACCTCTTGAGCTCTATGGGTTGTGTTTAGCCCCTGAGAAGGTGCAAAAGGCATCGCATTTTTAATATTTGGGATATCTTATTGAGGGATGAACAATTTGCCCTCAAAAATTGTCAATCAAAACAGATTCTCTGCTAACATTGAATGACTTCTGAAAGTTGCTAGGGGATATTAATTGGGTAAGGCCTTCTCTGAAGTTGACCACTCATGATTTAAATTCCTTGTTTGATATTCTTTGAGGGAATCCTTCTCCTACTTCTCCTCGAACTCTTACATCAGAGGAACAGGAGGCACTCAGGATGGTAGAGCATGCATTACAATCTGCTCAATTAAGAGAATTGATCCACGGTTTCCTGTAAAAGCTTTAATATTTCCAACGCCACACACTCCTACTGGGGTATTATGGCAAGACTCCGGAATTTCAGAGTGGCTTCATCTTATTCATACCTCACCTTGTGCTTTAACACCTTTTCACAATTTGGTAGCTCAATTAATTGTTCGAGCTAGAACTCAGACTCGTCAACTACTTGGGGATGCCTTTTATAGTTCATCAACAGCTTTGGCTGTGGCAGAGTTCATCTAACTGGCAAATAGCTCTGGCAAATTTTCAAGGGCAAGTAGAGAGAATCACTACTTGTCTCATAAGTTATTAAAATCTATAGCATCCACCGTTTTCGTTTTCCCTAAAGTGCTCTGCAATAAACCTATTTCTCATGCCTTAACCATATTTACAGATGATTCCAGCCAGGGAAAACAAATTATGTGAGTAACAAGGGTTCTTTTGTTCAAGAGACTTCTTATTCCTCTGCTCAACAAGCTGAAATTAAAGTTCTCATACTGACCTTGACACAGTTTAACAATGAACCAGTTAACATTTATAGTGATAGTGTATATACTATAGGAATTGCAAAAATAATTGAAACTGCATTAATTGGGCATACTTATTCTGAAGAATTATATCATTTATTTCTGTTCTTACAAAAGGCGATTCAAGCTCATCAGCACCCCTGTGTTTTATTGGTCACTTAAGGGCGCACTCAGGTCTTCCAGGGCCCTTTGCTGAAGGGAATGAGGAATTCGATCGCCTTGTAACTCTTGTGTAACAAATTACTCCCTATCAACTTGCTGAGGCTGCACATGCCTTGTACCACCAAAACGCAAGTAGCTTATGCAAAGAATTTCAATTAACTCGTGAACAAGCCAGATAAATAGTTAAACAATGTTCTCAATGTGTTATTTGTTCACCTGCTCCTCCTACTGTTGGGGTTAAAGCTCTGTGGCTTAAAGCCTAATCACATTTGGCAAATGAATGTGACTCATGTCTCCTCTTTTGAAAGGTTCAAGTGGGTCCATGTTACTGTAGACACTTTCTCAGACGTGTTGTTTGCCTCTGCACAAACAGGTGAAAGTTTAAAACATGTTATTTCTCACTGTCTAGCTAGTTTTGCCTTTGCAGGCAAACCAAAAGAATTAAAAACATACAATGGACTTGCTTATACCAGCACATGGTTTCAAACCTTTTGCCAACAAAATAACATATTACATAAAACCGGAATTCCGTACAACCCTCAAGGGCAAGGTATTATAGAAAGAGCTAACAAAACTCTCAAAATTCAGTTGCAAAAACAAGAAGAAGGAGACGGGTATAACCGTTCTCCTCATAACATGCTTAACCATGCTCTTTTTACTTTAAACTTTTTGAACTGTGATGAGAGGTTATTCAGTGGCCGAAAGACATCAAGCAAATGGTCCTGAGCGTCCTAAAGGTTTAGTATATTGGAGGGATTTACAGACAGGATCATGGCATGGTCCAGATCCCACATTAATATGAGAAAGAGGTCACGTTTGTATCTTTCCAGAAGGAGCTGACTGACCCATTTGGGTGCTGGCGCATGCGATGAGACACCATCATGGAACCTGCGAATCAGGTTACTCCGGCCTTCAAGAGGATGAGGATCACCCCTCCAGTGTCAGTGCCTCCACTTTATCCTCCAAGGATGGCACCTCCACTTTACCCGAATCCACTTTTGGCACCTTCACTCCACCAGAATTGCCCACCTGAGCCACCAATTTGAGGTCAAATAAAAGAGTTAACGGCTGAAGCTCAACAGGTAGTTGAAAACCAAGGGAGAAGGAAGTCCCCTAACACCCTGTTTGTGGCCATGATGGCGGTCCTGGCCTGTCGAGTAGGTATGGGATGAGGGAAACATATTGGACCTATTTTCCTGATCCTTCAATAGTTCAACCAGCTACTTGGAATGGAGGATCAATACCCATATTTACTAACCACTCTGCTATGATTGGGGGCCGTAACGACAGCCACATTCAGCCTGTGTCCTATGGCAATAATACTTATGAAGGATTTAGCAAAGATGTGCCCATTTGTCTGTCTGCTAAGGACAAAACCTTAAGATGTCCCAGGAAAATAAGACCACCTATGGTGGCTCTAAGATAGTAGTGCTGTCTGGCCCATGGGACATGCACAAATTTGTGCAAACTATCTCTAAATGGGGATATGGTAATGACTTGAGGGTGTTGGGTACAGCCCATCCCCCCTTCCATATTGCTCCAATTCTTCAACTATAAAATTAGGAGATTTCCCTCAATGGCAAGACTTTATAAGTCTTGTACCTATTCAGCATAATCTATCAAAAACTGATGAGAATGTTTATGAGTAGTCAATAGATTAGAACCATTACACCCTTATGATTATTTAACCGCTGGTGGATTTGTTAGCAACATACTAGTTACCACTTCAGGCCATATGCAGAAGGAACTTTGGTGCCTGGCAGCGGCATTAGATTTTGTTATTTTCACTAGTTTAAGCATGACGGATTTAAATTCTGGGTGCTCTACTAATCCATGTTATGGGCTATGAGCTTGTGTGCAAACCCCTTATGTACTTTTAGTAGGATAGGTTAACATTACTCATCATGGATCTCATTGTCCTACTGCTTGCCTCCAGTGTAACTTAACTAGCTATGTTTTTAGATAAAACAAGGGTCAAAATATTTTAGTTTTACATCACCCGTCTTTTCTTATGCTCTCAACAATGCCTCTGGACCTTGGTACCACGATGCAGGGCTTCAGGCCCTTGAGGAACTGCATCAGCAGTTATTTCGGCCTCAGAGAGCCATTGGGCTTATAATAGTTGGCATTGTTGCTCTTGTTACATTTGTAGCTTCTGCTGTTGCTAGTGTTGCGGCTCTTACCCAGAGCATACAGAATGCTCATTTTCTGAATTGGACGACTCAAAATGCCTCATTGGCTTTAAAAGATCAAGAAGATATTAACGGAAAATTGGAAACCAAATTGAATGCTTTGGAAGCAAGTTATTAGAATAGGAGACCAACTGCAAACACTGAGAGTGTGGCAACAATTATTATGTCATGCAGCACATTCATCCGTCTGCATGATCCCTGTTAAATACAATGCCTCTAAATGGGATTGGAATAAGGTTAAATTACATTTATAAGAGATATGGACTGACAATAATGCCATTCTTAATGTAGCTAATCTTCATAACAATATTCTTGACATCCAAAACAGTAAAGATGCTGAATCCTGCAAAATTGACTCAACAAATTTTAGATGATTTGAGAGGTTTCAACCCTTTTAATTTTCTCAAACATACTGCCTGGTATCTTTTAAGTATTGTGCTGTTGCTATTAATTCTTTTTTTGTGTATTCTCAATCGGATGCCAAGTCATCCAAAGACAACTGCAAAACATCCGAGTGAACAACTGTCATCTGCGTTTAAAAAAATAAAAAAGGAGAGATGTAGAGAGCCAGATCTGAGCTGGAGCTATGGCCACAGCCTAAGTCAAGACTCATGGTCAAAAGCATTGGCAAAACCACGATTGTCTGAGTTGCAATCTGCCAAAGGCAGAGAAGCAAATAAAGACCATTGGCAAAGCCATGCCTGACTGTGTAGCAATATGCGAAGGGCAGAGAAACAAAACTGTTAACAGACAGCTGCTTCTAGTTTAGCAAAGATAACCAGGTACAGACAGGCCTTGGGAAATTATTGCTGCCAGCACGTTTCAAGTCCTGAGAAGAAGACTCCCACTCCCTCCCTGACCTTCAAAAGTATATAATAAACGTGCTAAACTTGCCTCGGGCTCATTGTATCTTCAGCAGAGTGCAGTGTCCCACCTGGCCCCAGCTTTTGTATACACTCTCTGTGTTTTTCTCCATCCTTCTGAGGTGCCTTCCCTCAGGTTAACCCTCTAGCCCTGCAGGTCATGGCAAGATTGTTTGTAGCTAGTCTACAAAGTACAATTGATTTTTGTATATCGAACTTGTATTGTGTGAACCTTGTCAAAGTCTTATTAGCTCTAGATTTGTTTTTCATGGCTTCCTTAGGATTTTCTAAGTACAAGATTAGTTTGCCAGGGTTACCATAACGAAGTACCGCAGACTGAGCTTTAAGCAGCAAAATTTGTCTGACAGTTCAAGAGGCCAGAAGTCAAAAAACAAGGTGTCAGCAGGGTTTGTTCTGAGGTCTGTGGGGGGAAGAATCTGTTCCAGTTCTCTCTCCTTGAGTTGTAGTGGTTTCCTGTGTCTCTATACATTGTCTTTCTTATATGCATTTGTTTGATTTCCTCTTTTTGTAAAGACACAAGTCTTATTGGAACATGACCCACCCTAATGACCTCGCTTTAGCTTAATTATCTCTGTAAAGACTCTATCTCCGAATAAGGTCATATTCTGATGTACTGGGGATTAGTACTTCAATTTCTTAACTTTTCTTTGTGTATGTGGGGCAAGATCCAATGACTCAATTCTAACCATAACAAGATCATGCCACCTGTGAATAGAGATTGTTTTCTTCTTCCTTTCCAATCTGGATTCCTTTTATTTTTTCCTTGCCTAATTACCCTAGCTAGACCAGCAGTACAATGCTGAATAGAAATGGCAAGAGTAGACATATTTATCTTGTTCCAGCACCTTTTTAAACTTTTATTTTTGACAGCACTGGGACTATCTAAAATTATCTTGATTGCTTATTTAGAAAGAATAAAAATGACTTCCTACTACCAGTACCCTACTTCAGACCAGTTTCTCCTTGCACCCAGATTACTGTCACATTCTCTATGGCCGGCTTTTCTTTAAGCCTTCACCAATCCACTGTTTACAGTGTGGCCAACGTGATTTTTCAAAACTCAAATCTAATTCAGCTCCGTACTTATTACTTCCGTGACTTTGAGTAAATTACTTTCTTAAGCGTCTTTTTCATTTCTATTAACAGGGTGTTAATAATGGATTGTTGAGACAAGTAATGTAAAACTTACTACAATGCCTGGCACACATAGGTGTTCCATGGATGTCTATTAAGTTTTCCTTTTAATAGTAACATAATATACATTAATCTTTCTATATACCAAACTCTGTTCTAAGTGCAGCCAGAGGAAGTTCAAGTGGCTTGTCCAAAGGTCATGCAGGTAGGCACCAGTGGAAAATGAACCCAAGCACTGGACTCTTAATCAGCTGTACTACCTCCTAAACTTGAATTATCTAATTGTCTTTTTTAAAACTTCTGTTGCCTTGCAAAGACTTCAGCATGAAACCCAACTCCTCAGACTGCTTCTAGGATCTCCAGAAATCCCGTTTGCCAGCATCCCTAGGATTATGTCTTGCTGCTGGCTCCCTTACTACAAATCCAACACAACTACTAGTTTGTTTCAGGTACTCAGCATCCAGGACTTGAACTTTTCGCTTCTGTAGTGAAATACTCTCCTACCTCGCTCGCTCCTATCGACCCTTCAGGAAACCTAATACCGGCCAAGGCCCTTAACGGTTTTCTAGTGAGGTCAGGCAGCACCTCGTATTTCCATCACCGCGCTCACCACACTGCGCTGTTTACTTATGTCACAAATCTGTGAGTAACAAAGCTGACTACGACTTCTTTGACTTAGCATGTAGTAGATAAATATCCAACACTACTGAAAGGATTAATCTAAGCAATGAAACGAAACTGAAAATTGTGCGCTGTCTCAATTATCCTTTAATTTGTACTCTGGCCTTAAATACGCTGGTAATGTTTCCAGCATATTTTTTCTTCAGTAGGCAAGTTTCTCGAAATACCTAGGTAGCCGGCTCCTTTGCAAAAGAAACCCGGAGGGATGAGCAAGCACAGCCACCGAGAGCAACGACCGATTACACGGACAAGATGGCGGCCGTCGCTCAGCAGCCGCGAGTCTCCACCCACTCAGGGCGGAGGCCTGCGTCATGTGACCATTCCCCGTCTGGCACCGCCTCCGGCCGCAGTGCCTGACGGGAGACAGAGCAGCGAACGAGGGCGTCGGCCATTTTGTGCCTGTTTCCTGTGGGACGCGGTAGTGGCCGTTGGGTCCTGAAGGGTGAGCGACTTTCGCTTCATTTTTCCTGTTTATTTTCTCTTCCCTTTTGCTTTGTCGGTAGAGCGCAGTTATGGGTCGCAAGAAGAAGAAGCAGCTGAAGCCATGGTGCTGGTATCCTTTGTCAGTTCGAAGTCGAGGCCACGCTGAGGCGCCTGTTAGTGACTGGGACTGGGAGGCCTGGCTTTGGCCTATGGCGGAGCGTGTCTGGGATGTAGGCTCCTGGGTGGGCGGCTTGGCGGCTGGAGTCAGATTCGTGAAATCTCGGAAAATGGAGTCTCTAGGGCAAGAGGCTCTGGCAGTTGTGGGTTTGGGACTCCGTGACTCAGGAAGTTATTGCTCTGGTGCGAGCGTTGACCCACTGGGAGGCGGCTTGGACCCCTCCATCAAGGACAGTGTCCCCTAAGGACTATTCTGCCGTACTCCGTTGTTTTGGTGACGATTCAACAAAGGGAGTTTCTTCGAGTAAAATACTCTGACTGTGGAAGATTAAGGGAAAGCTCCGCAGGCAGTCACCCACTTTTTTCAGTTTTTTTTTTTTTTTTTTTTTTGCGTGCTGTGTGGGGTAAACGCTAGCTTCCGCGTCTCACCCACTGGCGCCTTAATCTTAAGCATTCTCTTGCAGGGTGGAGTTTTCTTTTACTATTACCTAGCTTTGTAAGACTGAAAAAAAGAATAAAATGTGGCGTCCTTTTAATATTTTTTTCCGGAAGCGTTAATATATTTTACGTTAAATTGGTCTTATTTACTGCCTCGTACCTAAAAACAATTTGTTACAGAACTGCATTTATATAATAGTTGAAAAGTTAAGAATTTTATAATTTACTAGATAATTCTCAGTTTTATTAATGCAGCTCATTTGTATTTAAATACATTCCTTGGCAACATGAATTCATAGGGAATTGCAAATAACTATTGATCATACAAAATTGTCATTCTCATTCACTACAAACTTATTCATTTAGAGTCTAAATAATATAAACTTAAGTTCTAAACATAGGTAAATCTTAATATTTCGATTATTTTAAATCTCCTATGTAATGGATAAATTCTATCTTGAAATTTTGTCTTGACATAAAGTTGGGTTTTTTAAAAAATTGAACCCTTCCAGTCCACAGTGTGGCTTTGTAAATATTGACTGATGGAACAAAAGAAAAGTTAATTTCACAAATCTCTGTTAAACAAACACAAATTTTACAAAACTATACTGCGCCTTGTAAAATGTGTGTGTAGGGGTGGTGAAGAGAGATTATGGGCTTCCAGGAAATATGCTAAAATTACATGGCAAGTTAATCCTTAATTGTATAATATGAAAAGCAAAAGTTCTGTAAAGAGTACCTTTTGATTTTAGCTGTTACTATATTTTAATGCTACTCCACTTATAGAACAGATTTTTTTAATAGGCAGAGTCATCATTGTGCTGTTTTTGTACCTTGACAATACTGATCAGGTATTGTAATAGAGATTTTGATGATGAGAAGATCCTTATACAGCACCAAAAAGCAAAACATTTCAAATGCCACATATGTCATAAGAAACTGTACACAGGACCTGGCTTGGCTATACATTGCATGCAGGTAAGGATTTATCGTTTGTAGTTTTTGCTCCCTTGTAGTTTATGGTCTGGAGATCATAACTATTTCTTTGACAATTGTAGGGGTTTTTTTTTTTTATTACAAAAGATCAGATAAGATGGCCAACTTTTTTTTTAAAAAGCTTAACCATCAAGAAGATAAACAATTGATTTTTTACGTTTAAATAGAGTTTATATTGGTATTTAAATTATTGATAATCTTTCATTCTAGGTTAGATTGGTGACAGGTGAGATTACATAATAACTCCTCAGCACTTGGGTTAGGAAACAGGCATCAGTGATTTAAATTTTGTGGGCAGTCTGACCAGTTCTAATCCCATAAGAATTAAGGCATAATTAGCTGCCATTATTCACTGCCAGTGAAGGATTTAACAATCCATTGCCTGGGGCCAGGATTATTTCAACAATTTATGGACTTCTTTTGTAATGGTAACATTGTTTGAATAATTTCTTCGTTTCTTGAGTCCTTTTACTACTAGGTAGGAAGAGTTTTGTAATTTTTATTTTTAAACATCTAATAAGTACCATTATGTTTTATTGAACATTATTTCTTCTACTTTTGCCAATTTTAGAGCTGTCTGAATTTTTGCCTAATTGGACCCTAGAGAGTTGTGAAATGAGCAAATCTCTATTCATTGGAAACTACTGTTCGTAGGAAGCAGGGAGGTAAATTAAAACAAGATGTTGCTTCCCCAAGTTTAAAAATGTTATATAGATCCTTTTCCCTCCAGTATGTCACTACAACAATTTAATATCCTTTCAAAAATATTTAAGAGCCTACTACATGCTAGACCCACAGCTTTCCACTGTGGCAGTCACTAAGTTACATGTAGTTATTTAAAAGAAAATTAAAATTTTAAATAGTCACGTTATTGCCACATTTCCAGTGCTCAGTAGCCACATGTGGCTGGTGAATGACTATTGTATTTGATAGTGCAGTTACAGAACATTACCATTTACCACAGGAAGTTTCTATGAGACAGCACTGAGTGAGTATACAGCAGTGAATAAAACAACCATTGTGGAATTTAGATTTATATTGTGGAGGAAAATAACCTGTAAATATTTTGTTTGTCTTACGGTGATAAGCAATATAGAAAACTAAAACTAGGTAGGAGATATCGGGAGGGCCACAAGATAGGAAAGGCCTGAATGAGAAGGTGATACCTGAGCAAAGGTCTGAAAGGGAGTAAGGGAGAACTTCCAAGGAAAAGCAAATGAAAGGCCCTCACTCAGGAGCATTCTCCTATGTTGAAGGAAAGAGCAGCACCGTGCTTTATATAGGAGGACTTGCAGGGTATTGTAGGCCATTTTCGTTAGTTCTGAATGAAATGGGGAGGTTTGAACAGAGATGTAACATGCTCTGGTACACTTTTTTAAAAGATTGTTCTGGCGGCAGGGTTGAGAATAGACTGGAGACCTACAGTGAGATCACTTAGGAGATTGTGGAGTATCCCCGGCAAAGAAATGTTACTATATACTGAGATGTGGAAAGCTGCAGGAAGAACAGGCTTAGGTATGAGGATATCTTTTTGTTAAGTTTGAGTGTAGAAAGTTAGTTTTGAGAAGGTCTGCTGAATATCCAGGTGGAGATGTCAAAACAGTTGAATCTACAAGTCAAATTCATAGCTCTTGGAGCTGGAGATAGAAATTTGGAAGGATACAGTATACCGATGGCTATTTAAAGCCATGATACTGGATATTTTAAGGAGTAGAATGCAGATAGAAGGGGTACAAGGACTCCATGTTGGGCTACTCCCAGCATTTAGAGGTCAGAAGTTTGAAAGAAATAATCCAAAGAGATTGAAAGGTAGGAACACCAAGAGAATAGTACCCTGGAAGCCAAATGAAATGTTTGAAAGAGTAAGTTATTTAATTCTGAAATGCTCATGGTAGGTCAAGTAAGAAGGAGGACTAAGATTAATCAAAGTGGAAATCTGTTGGTCACTTGCCAGGAGTGATTTCCTAGAATGATGAAGATGAAAGCTTGATTAGAATACTTTCGGGAGGAAATGAGAACATATAGGCACTCTTTCAGGAGTTACACTGTAAAGTAAGGATCCCCAATCCCCTGGGCCACTCAGCAGGAGGTGAGGGCTCCGAGGGCCGGTGAGTGAACTAGCAAAGCATCTGTATTTGCAGTGGCTCCCCAGCACTAGCATCACCACCTCAGCTCCACCTCAGATCATCAGGCATTAGATTGTCATAGGAGCACTGGTCCCTGGTGCCAGAAAGGTTGGGGACCACTGCTGTAGAGAAGAGCAGACAAATGGAGTGGAAGCTAGATTAGTTGAGAAACTATTAGTAACATTTTAAATTGACTTAAGCGCTTCTGTTTATATAGTCTTCATATAATTTCACAGCAGCCTGTGAGATGGCATGGCAGTTGAGTCAGACACATCCTCCAATTTTATAGATAATAAACCTAGTACATTAGTAACTTAGATGGTTTGCATCATGCTCGCTTCTATATTTTCAATCAAGACCATACTAACTTATACTAGGCAAGATTCTTAGAACTCTTAATTCTGGCTGTACCATATGTTGGGAGGATTTTAAGTAAATCATGATATTTTTTCTTTCCAACACCTTTTAATTAGTATATTCTTGTCCTTATCACTTAGAAATGTGGCAAAGACTAGTTAATTTTTATGTGAATGTAATTGTATTTTTTTTAAAGAAAGTTATCTGTGTTTATCAGGAATAGTAACATATTCCAAAAAATTTAGGAAACGGTAATTGAGTCACTTAAGTAGTTTTATTCATGGATCATTTAATCACGATAATGAATAAAGATCAGAAATTAAGATAATTTCTGAATTTGATTTGCATGTCACTGAAATCTTTAAGATACATCTCTAAGAAGAAAACATTTAGCTTTCTTTAATTACCTTTCTATTATGTGAAAGTGTATTGGGAGAACAGAAGAATTGAGTATTGCTCGGACAAATGTATTTAAGTCATTAGTTTAAATCAGTAGTTCTCAAGCTTGTGCATGCATCAGAATCAATTGGAGGGCTTGTTAAAATACAGATATCTGGCCCTTCCCAAGAGTTTCAGATACTGTAGGGTTCAGTGGGGCCTGATAATGTGCATTTCTAATAAGCTTCCAGGTAACACTGATAGTGTAAGCAAAATACTGAAATCCTTTAGCCTAAGTTAACGGCTTCTTCTGAAGAAACAAGGACTGATGGATTTTGTCATATTGGCAAAAGTTAATCCATGTTTGAGGGTTAGAAATGTTTGACCTAGCAAAAAACGATACAGTGAAGTCATAAATTCTCAGTATTTTACAGTAAAAACATCTTTTCCTGTTAGCAACCTACCACATAAATTTAGAGGTAGATAGTGGCAGGCTAACTACAGTGGCAATGTTAAGTGCATCATGTTGCTCATTAGGTATGGGTAGTGCTAATTATAAATGTCACTTTTGTAGTTAGTAACTGCAGGCTTTTCTGAAGATCCATTCTTGAAAAATTTACTTATTCTAATTCTCAGTATAATAAAACTTTCATAGGCTTAATTCAAATTTGAAATTTGTCTGATTTGAATAGGACTACTAGGTCATTGCCGATAATTCAAGCAAGCAAGATTATATGGTAAACTCGAAATGATGCTTATTCAGCTCTTACTATGTGTTAAACATCCTGCCAAGTGCTTTTTATATACACTATATTTAATCCTAAAAACGACCTTAGAAGTTAGGTACTATATAGGTGGAGTAAACTGAGGCTTAGGGCAAATGATTTACCTCGCCTCACTTAGCTAGTAAGCAGCAAAATTGGAGATTGACTCCAGATAGTCTCACTATAGTATCTCTCTGTTAACTGTCATACTAAGTGATCTCTGATTAATTTGAAATTATTCTCTAAAAGACTTTTATGAGACATTTTTTGTTTATTTGATGGAAGTATTTTGTTTGTTTAGGTGCATAAAGAGACAATAGATGCTGTACCAAATGCAATACCTGGGAGAACAGACATAGAATTGGAAATATATGGTATGGAAGGTATTCCAGAAAAAGACATGGATGAAAGAAGACGACTTCTTGAACAGAAAACACAGGGTAAATATTAAAATGTGTGCTTTTTCTTAATACAGCTTCACTAGTGAAAGTATTACTACTACTTTCAAGTACAAATTTAATGATAGATTTATTCAGATTCCATTTTTAAATTCTGTTTTTTAATTATGTTTTAATAGGCCTTTGAAAATGAGTATACTTGTTTTGATTTATGTAACCACTATAAATTTTTGTTGTTATTTGACTTTGAATTTGCAGCCATATATAATCCAGATGATAGGAGCTGTTATTAATCACCTATGGAATTTTTTGTTTTGAAAAGTATTACAGAGAGGTCAGACACCTTTGTCATAGTTTACCTTTCGGGATGGAATAGAAAGCTGTTTTTTTAAAATAAAACTGACTTAGAATTCTTTTTACCTGATACAGAATACTGAAAGGATTTTAATCTTGCTTAATATAGGTTGAAAACATTTGAAGAGTAAAGAACCATATTAACTGAAATATTGCACTGCATATTAATTGAGATAATTGCACTGGAATTTTTTTAATGTTAGACCTTTTTTTAAAAAATTTATGGGAAAATTAATTAAACCTTTTTTAGCAGAGAGTCAAAAAAAGAAGCAACAAGATGATTCTGATGAATATGATGATGATGACTCTGCAGCTTCAACTTCATTTCAGCCACAGCCTGTTCAACCCCAACAAGGTTATATCCCTCCAATGGCACAGCCGGGGCTACCACCAGTTCCAGGGGCACCAGGAATGCCTCCAGGTAGCACATAGAATTTCTTAGAATTGAACATTCTTAGGACTTTATTAATGTGGTGTAGAGGTATTAAATTCTCCTAACTCTTTAATATTAATTTTGAGTTTTTGTTGTTGAAATTCTTGTTTATAGGCATACCTCCATTAATGCCAGGTGTTCCTCCTCTGATGCCAGGAATGCCACCAGTTATGCCAGGCATGCCACCTGGGTAAGAAAACTTTAAATTGGCTTGTGGGCTTGTGCCTAGGAATGATCTTTCAACTCGGGTGTTGTATGAATTAAATGTTACTTTGCATTTTTTTTGTTGTTGTTGTTCTAAAAGGTATGGGCTCTATAAGTACCAAAATTGTCTAATAAAAGAGCCTGGCAATAAATTTAATTTACGGAATATAAATCTGCCTCAGAAGAAAATAGATTTTTGTGTTTTAGGATGGTATGTAGGTAGCCATCTGCTTCAATTGCATGTGATGTAATTAAAGTAGTTGGTTATAGATTTGAGTTTCTGAGATTCAGAACTGTCCATGACACTTTGTAGTTGTGACAAAAAGCAAACTCTGTAAATGATTTAAATATTTATCTCATCATCAAGAACCTAAAATGTTAGGTGCTCGTGCTCATCACTTTTACTTAAATATTGTTGGATGTGACAGGTAAACAATACACTTTCCCACTGTATTTTGAAAATCACAGTTAGATTTTGATTTTGTCATACATTTTCACAGATTGCATCATCAGAGAAAATACACCCAGTCATTTTGCGGTGAAAACATGTAAGCATCTCATTCATGATGTAATTCAGGAGGTATAATCATAATGTCATTTTCTTGTGTGTTTAATGATATCTATTCAGTTGACTTCATAAATTTTCTAACCTTCCTCACTAAAATTTCTAAAACTTGTGAGCTGATTGACACAGGTCTCTGAAAGGAGGGAAATAAAACATCTTTGAGGAAATAGTAATAAGTCCATATATAAATGAAGCATTTTCTAAATGTGCAGCTATTTTCTCCTAACTGCTAAAACTATTGGGACTTAGTTAAAAGGGTTGGAATTTAAGAAAGAATATATAGTCCTTTGCCAAATTATATGCTTTATTATCATAGAAGGTATTTGAATTTTCTTCTGATAAAAATCTATGTATAGAAAAATCTGATAAAAGTGCTAAATCAAAAATTCACAGACTTGTAAATTTTTAAGTGAATTAGACATTGGTATTTGAAGATGAGCTCCTTTAGAGGAAGGAAAGTAAATATGAGTTATGTTTTAATTTATGGTTTAATGTTAGCTATCCTAAGTAAAAATTAGGCAATGTAATTTTACTTTTGATTCTCTAATATTGGTGGTAATTTTTCTGCATCCCTCCAAAAAAGATCTTATTTCCACAGTGTAAACTCAATTTTTTTTTTTCTGAGAAATCTAACAACTCTAAAATAGAGATTTCTTTCTTTTCTTTTTTTTAACTTATGTTCTGTGTGGATATTTTCTAAATGAGACAAAAGGTGATTTTACTTTCCAGTTGCATATATTTTAGGCCTCTTTTATATGTTGAGAGTGTAATATTAGAGTGTAATATTGTTCCTAGTGACTTTAAATGTATTAAAATGTTTGTCAACAAAGACCGACCCTCCCCATCCCTCATTTTACTGGCAAACCCAAGAGTTTGCTGGGTTTTAGAGGAGTTTATTTTGATAGGTTTGTTTTAGTGTATTGTATGTTCTTTCAGCTTGATTTCAATATTAGGGATCAAATTCAAGTCTTCTATCTGTTGTTTCAGGATTTAGCCAAAATATTTTTCAGTGGTTTATACTGTTGATTAACTTCAGTTTCTCAAAATTTGCTTTCTAATAGAATGATGCCAATGGGTGGAATGATGCCACCTGGACCAGGAATACCACCTCTGATGCCTGGTATGCCACCAGGTATGAAATATCTGACAGTTTCCCTTTTAATATTACTGGTATGATTTAAGTATTTTAGACAATAGATTAGTGGGCACTGGCACAATGTAATTTTAAATTTTTCATAGTTTGATGACTTTTTAAAATGACCACGGGAAGTGTTATGATGGATCCCCCTTTTTCTCGAGTTTTCAAAGAGTAAAAATAGGCTTCAAAGCAGCCAAAACGAGTCACAGAGCTTGCGCATCGATGCTCATATACTTAAGATTGGTTGTAGTTGTTAGACTATTTTGGACAAGTAATAGATAAGAGACTCTTGGCAAGTAATAGAGAACTTGAACAAACTATAGACATTAAACAACATAGACATTTGTTATATCATTCAACAAAAAGAAAATGGTAGATTCAGTGCCTTGGTGATATCAAGAACCCATGCCTTTTAAATTTTCCACTTTGTGTTAACTTTAGCTTTTTTCCTTTGGGCATGTCACTCAGTGGTAACAAGATGACTTAGGCAAGAAAGGATGTCAACAGCAATGTGCTTTTCTTTTATTAGAGAGCAAGGTAACTTTCCCAGAGGCTCCTTAGCATATCATTGGCCAGAAATAGGCCCGATGGATTCTCTAGTTGCAAGGGAGCCTGGGAAATGAAGTATCTTGACTTTTTAGTCTATATAATATGGGGAAAGGGATTTGATTAGCCAAAAATGTATGCCATGGAGGCCTTCAAGAGGCTCTCAGCCTGTTGCCTTACTTTTTTATATTTAATCCTACCAAGTTTGAGTTTTAATCCATAACAGGTTTAAAAGTATTCAGGTGATAGTTGATATAAAAAGAACCAGAAAAATAAAGCAGTGGCAACATTTTAATTATTGCAAGGGCAGCCATTAATGTATAGGCAACAGCTCCACATACATAATGCTCAGATAATTTGGGGCATTTAAAATAATAAATAATAACCAATGTTCATTAGATAATGTGCAGTAAAAGCTTTAAGTTATGTTGAAGTTTAAAGAATGTGCACTGGTGATGCATTTTAGGAAAATTTAAAGTGTTCGAAGGGAAAAAATTATATGGATATATGGCTTATTAGAGTTTTAATGTAATTTGCATTGGAGTTGGTACAGCTGTTAGGTAGACATAATTCTCTATGTTTCAAAAAGTTTGCTAAATGAGGGTATCAGTAAGTTTAATTGCTGCTTTGCCCAAATACAGGATCTCTAGTGGTATCATTCACTTCCCAAATTATGAAGAGAGAAAAAGGAATAGAATATTTGAGGCAGGATTGTTCCAAGGGACAAATGCCTAAGTTCTTTGGATTTCATTGAGTTCAGCAGTTAGTCATTAGTAACTTTGTAGGGTAGAAGTATTTTTAATATGGTTCATTTTAAAAGCAAAGTTTTGAGAAAATACCTTGTTTTGAACTGAGTGCTTCAACAACTAGGTCTTCCTCCCAACAATTCTTTTCTACAGGTCTGCCCCCTCCTGTTCCACGTCCTGGAATTCCTCCAATGACTCAAGCACAGGCTGTTTCAGCACCAGGTATTCTTAATAGACCACCTGCACCAACAGCAGCAGTTCCTGCTCCACAGCCTCCAGTTACCAAGCCCCTCTTCCCCAGTGCCGGACAGGTAAGGTGAAATTTCTAAAAAGGAGTGCACTTCATTTAAAGGTAGTGTTGTTTACAGAAATCTTTCATTTGTCATAAGTCAGTTTTTAAAATAATTTTAGTATAATTTTTTAACGTATTGAGAAGTGGCCTATTCTGTGTTTGTACACATTGATTTTCTGTATTCATAAAAGACTTACTGGAGCCAGATAGTGTAATATGTTATTTTTTTCATACATATGAGCTCTGGTTATTTTAGCTTTAGTTAGAAATGAAAGTTTAATTTTTGGGGGCCTAAATACATGATAATGTTTAGAGGTCCTCCTTTGCCTGTTGAACTGTGAGTTGAATGAAAGCAAAGCCAAGGATGAAAATTCTAAGACCTTAGTAAATCATTTGTTGGGCTTGTTTTCTAGAATAGAATAGTGACAAATTACAGTGCTGCACACTTGCTTTTTGAAAAGGCATCGTTTAATTGCTTTTGACCTAATCACAATTTCCCACTGGTTTTGTCTTCAGAACTCAGAAGCAAAAGATGCTTTTTTGTGTGTGTGTGTCTATAATGGTTACTTTTTTTTTTTTTCGAGTTTTTTGTAGTTGCTAAATTAAAAGCATTGCTTCCTAAGTGCTGTTTAAGCAAGTTAGCTTAAGATTTTGAGGTGGGTCGGGATTTTGTTTATCAAGAGATGTTAAACTTGGCAAAAACCTTTTGTAGAGTCATTGATAGGGAATCGAAGTGTTAATAATCCTTATTCTCAGTTAAAGGTAGCATTTTTGAAATATCACAGTGCAAAAAATTAGTTTCAGAAAAGAAACTGGTTAACTAGGTTTATTGATGTAGAATTAAATTTGAGGCTCAAATTTATGAGGCTTATACTGTTTATTGTAAATGCATTAACTGCCTGCCTCTTAAGTAAATTGAATTTGATTGCATTGTATTTTGCATTTACAAAAATGCAATCTATACTAAAAAAGTCTACCACATGGCTTATTTTTACCCATTTGTTTGGAGACTTTTCATTGTTTCCTTTCTTTTATGCTACAGATGGGGACACCTGTAACAAGCTCAAGTACAGCTTCATCCAATTCAGAAAGTCTGTCTGCATCTTCTAAAGCTCTGTTTCCTAGCACAGCACAAGTACGCAGGAAGTTGCAGTTTAAAATTGTTAAAATGGCTTTATAACTTAACCCTTTGGACCCTATTTTAAAACTAAATTCCCCCCCTCAATATACTATTTTTTTAAACTAAGATTAATGGTATATAAATCAATGGTATTTGAAAATTGAACTCAGAAAAAAAGTGCCCCAAACTTCTATGGTTCTAAAGGGTTAAAAGCATGTAAGCAGTAAATGCATTATAGTAGCCAATGGTTAGCCTGATGCATGATTAAGCTATTTTGATTTATGCTGTTAATCTAATGCATCATATATAACATAAAGAAATTTAGTACTCTGTATTTGGTTCCAAAGTTGTCCTAGTCTACATGTTTCAGATGTTTGGCATACAAAAAGTAACATTTGTTACTGCTAACTTTATACTTAAAAGATCCTTCTAAACCTTTTTGTCCATGGTAATCATCCAGCCATTGTTAATTGGGAGGGCATTGTATTACTATATAAAGAATACCTCTGAAGAACATATTTTTAACGTGTCACCATTGCTATTAATGACGCTATGCTTAGTAACTGAAATTTATCCAAACATTTGTATTCTGTATATTCTAACATTTTTGAGCTGCTTGGTAGATTAATTAAAAAACTAATTTAGAATAGTAAAATAGAATAATATGCTATTTCATTTTATAATGCTATATTTCATCAATCTGGAGTAAATACAAAGCTTTTTATTTATATTGAATAACTTTTGGTTGGGAGGTGTAGATGACATTGGAGAAGTTACATATTTCTTGTTACTTGTTTCCAGTGCTGTGTTTTGGGTGTGACTTTGACCCAGCATTCTTTGATATTCTTACGTGTTACCTTGAATTTTGTGGTGTGTTTATCATGTTAACTTCGTTTTAATTTCATTTAAAGTTTGGTCCTTTATTGAATGTTGGTGTTTTTAAGTTAAATTGATAGTAGATATACTCATTTTGGGTTTTGAAGTTTTATTGATGAAAGATTGTGTTTTACAGGCTCAGGCAGCTGTCCAAGGACCTGTTGGTACAGATTTCAAGCCCCTAAATAGTACCCCTGCAACAACTACAGAACCCCCAAAGCCTACATTCCCTGCTTATACACAGTCTACAGCTTCAACCACTAGTACAACAAATAGCACTGCAGCTAAACCAGCGGCTTCAATAACAAGTAAGCCTGCTACTCTTACAACAACCAGTGCAACCAGTAAGTTGATCCATCCAGATGAGGATATATCGCTGGTAAGTTATTTGCAGTTTTTTACTGGCAGCATTGTAGCAGCTTGTCCATTTGAAAAGTTTTAATTTGTACACCAATGGTCTTATGATCTGATTTAATGCTTACTAAATGGTTTTTAGCATTCTGATTTTTAAGAACCACGAAATGTGAATATTGTGTGTTTTGATCTTAGCTGCATTCCCTCCCCCCAGACTATTTCTAAAAGAAGTTAAGTTGGGTTCTTATTCTTAAAAAATTATTGTAGTTAGATTTGTAAATTAATTGAAGAAATAATTAACTGAAGTAGAATCTGCAGATCTCTTGAAGGCCTTGTACTTTCTTCAGACACTTTCTTGTTGAAACAATTTATAATTTCTGGAAAGTTATCTGTGCTTCAGTTGTAAAAATAGGTGAGATTTTCTTAAGGTATTGAGATTTTAAGTAGTTGAATTGGTTTGTGGGGGCAAAATAATTGGGGGCAAGTAAGGGTACATTTTAAAAAAATTATAAAGGTTTTAGATGCTTATTTTATGCTTAATGAGCCCCTGTATTCAGGTGTTTAACATTGTTTTTATTTTTATTCCTAGGAAGAGAGAAGGGCACAGTTACCTAAATATCAGCGTAATCTTCCTCGTCCAGGACAGGCTCCCATTGGTAATCCACCAGTTGGACCAATTGGAGGCATGATGCCACCACAGCCAGGCATCCCACAGCAACAAGGAATGAGACCCCCAATGCCGCCTCATGGTATTCCTCTTTTTATGTTTATTGTATTTAGTGGATTTTTTGAGTAGACACACAAAACAAATTTATCTGCAAAATACATTGCATTTAAAAGTACAATGCATGGACCAACTCAATATATTTTTTGTGTTTTAAATGTGTTTTTTTAGGTCAGTATGGTGGTCATCATCAAGGCATGCCAGGTTACCTTCCTGGTGGTATGCCGCCATATGGGCAGGGACCGCCAATGGTGCCCCCTTACCAAGGTGGGCCTCCTCGACCTCCGATGGGAATGAGACCTCCTGTAATGTCGCAAGGTGGCCGTTACTGATCTCACTTCATCCAGTCTAATAGGTTTGGAGATTAAACCTTTTCTCAACTTGTGCTGTTTATATAGCCAAGCTTTCGTCAATAAGGCTTCATTGTGACTTTAACAAACATTATCTTCCCACATACCAGGAACTATTGGACATTTATTTTACATGGGAAAAATATTTGGAATAATAAAGCAGGATCTTTTCCTGAAGTTGCAATTTATACTGTATGGCTTCTTTTTCATGTTTCATCTAGGTTTTTAGAAGTGAAGTATAGTAAATTTGGTTCGTTATATTGTGAAGGCGCTGGAATTACATGAACATACCACCTTAATAAAGGCAAGTTCTGTAAGCTTACATTGCTATTTGTAAAGTTATGCCTTCACAGCGTTTCAGATGCTGTTGGACTTCATGTCCCCAACCTAGCTTGGTGAGGGCTGTAACTATTTCCAAGTACCTGTACATTGGAAGTCTGAATGTGTAACAATATTTAATGTATTTAGAGTTCCTCATGTTGCAGGGTTTACGAAATCTGACCCACCAAGGTCATGTGACTTTTCTGTACTGTTAAACTTCATTGTAATAAAATGAGAGAAAAATTTATGCCTTTTTATTCATAACCCAGCTGTGGACCACTGCCCAAAAGGTTTGTACAAATGCATGCCACAATAGATGTCCACATAATAAAATTCATAGTTACCAATGCAGTTTTGATATATCATTGGATTCTGTCTGAATTGTAGGTTGTTCCTTAGCTGCATGTTTTAAACTGGACAGTATATATAGAATTGTATGTTAGTGCTTCAGTTAACAAAAACTTAGATAAGTATCAGTCATTACATAATGGGTATGAAATCTTTATATTGTATCACCTTTTACCCTCTTGATGTCAATACTTGTTAGATGTCATAGATATTTAAAGTGTAAACTTTAATATTTCCTCTTTCCTGCTGATGATATTTAGAGCCTAGTGCCAGACCCATTCATTTTCTTCTGATTATTTTTGAGACTGCAGTACTGCGTGGACCTCAGAAGCTTTTCAGGTGCAAAATTCTAGAAGCTTAGGTGCAAGCAGTAAAAAGCTTTTTGTGCTATTAGTGGATTGGTACATACTCTAAGTGTAATGCGAGAATCTAAATGTGCCTCTGTTAGGTTGGTTAACAGATGGATTTTTTAAAGATTATGTTCCTGGAAGATTACATTATGTCTTTGATTAGATGGCTACCTTCTGTTATTAAGCCTAAATGGCTTTACTGTTAACCTTTTTATCCTTGAATGTTTGAATGTTACTGTGTTCCTATGGAGAACTTTTCTGTAGAGATAACTATTCTGTATCTTAGGCTGCAAGTCTCATGTAATAATAGCTCCTGTTGACCTTTTTTGGCATCCATTTTTTAAAATCTTTTACAGGTTAGTTTTATGCTTAATTTAAGTATAAATGACCTGTATAAGGTATAGTTATTACTATAATGAACTCAAGTTTTTCCTCAATACAGTTAAGACTTGCAAGGAAACGGTAACATTTCTTTATAACCTTTATGTGAAGGTGTAGATATAAGACATGAAATCTGAAGTTTTGTTGGAAAAAAGCAACCTTGTAGGAAAATATTAAAAATGTTTTAATCTTCAAAAAGAGTCTGTATTTAAATGACAAGTAAAAGTCATTCATTTAAACAAAACACTGCAAGTATTACAGAGCTGAGTGCTATTTTAAATCTGATCTTTTGCTCCAGTGGTTTTATAGTTCCTGTGCCGTGGTGCCGTTGAGGTTCAAAAATTTCCATAGATTGAAAAGGCAACATCTGTGTATCACCAAGAATGTATTTCAACCTTCTCCTAGCAGCAAAGCTTCATACACCTTCTCCCATCAAACACCTGCCTACTTAAATAATTTTGGAATTGACATGGACTTCTTAGATTTGGCAGTACATTTATCATACTGCCAAAGAAAAACCTGTTAAAAATCTTTAAGGTAAAAATGGCATGATGTTTCAAAAATTATGCAAGGCTTTATTTGCATTTAATGCAAAGAGAACTGATAATTTATGTCATAGTTTATTGCTTTCTGAGGTCTCAAAGGAGAAAAAAATCACTAATATTAAAAAATTGATAGACTTCTCATTAAAAGTCAGTTGAATGTGTTATGCATGGCATTTAAAAAACTTATCCATATGACATCCTCTGTTCTGTAGGTGGTCCTCATTTGGTATTTTTACAGAGTAATTTGGGCACATATCAGCATAATTAAGCTTCTAGAAAATACCTTTAACTGCTTCTGGGGTCCATAGTGTGGTGAAATCATGATTGGAACAAATTACATTGAAATAATTAACTCTTAGTTTGATTTATGCTCATTAATAGATGAAGTTGAAGACAACTTTTGAGACTATCCAGGCAGGCGTTGTAGTTGCCATAATTTAGGAAGTTGTAAGATTAATGGGGCTGCCAGCCTTGGCTTTACCTTACATCCACTCTTACAGTCACGTTTTTAAAAAGAAAACAAAGATGACTTAAACATTTGTCTGGCACTAGTTTCTATTGTATAGATTTTACTACTGTATGACAGACAGTAACAAGATTAGCAGGTGAGGAACAGCTTTTGAGTGGCTGCTGGGATTATTTGATTTGAATACGTACTATTTTGGTAGTATCTCACACTTTTTGTATTAGGAGTGGGGAAGATAGTCTTAGTGTGTCCATCCACTGATCAAATTACATATTGAACTTAAACCAGCTTAATTAAATAGGTGTTTGGAAGGGGAGATCTCCAACAAAAATAATGGGTTTAGAGTGGAATTATAGTAGACAGGGTTTTTTTTTAAAAGCTACTTTTTTTTTTCCTTTGCTTGCTTGATCATTGGGATTTTTTTTTTTAATGCATGTCTTTTAAATTAATTGGGTAATGTTTTTCTAAAATTAAAATTTTCTTCTTCCTATAGCCCTGCCATAGGACAGGCTGAGGCTGAGTCTCAGTGTTGCCCTGTTCAGTCTGAGGCAAGTGGGATTTATTTTATTCCTTATAGGGGCTTTCACAGCTTGATGGCTGTTGGATATTTATGTCCCCAAACTTGCAGCAAGTTTGGTGAAGGCCCCTAAATTTAATTAAACGTAGGATTTTTATACTCTTTTGGTAGAGAAGGCTCTATATTAATATTCATGTTTGACTGTGGTGTTAATAAACATGAAAAGTATTCGATATATAATTTTATGTAGTTTACCTTGTGTTACATAATTAACAGCCTCGTAAAGCTGGTATCACTATTGTTGAACTTCAGTAAATTAACAAAATTTGATGTTCTTGATTTGGAGACATGAAATGTTTTGAAATTTTCCACTTTTCACTTTTAGGAAAACCTTACTGGTTATTTTCTCTTCAAACTATTAAATTTAACCTCAAGGATAAGTTTTAATTATTGGAAATGCCACTGGATACTGAAATCTGCATTCTTAATCCCAAAGTTATGCATTGAACATTAAGGTTGAAAGGTCATCTGGAAATGCTTGTGATTTTTAATATTTTTAAAACCTCACCACATTAGAGCAAATGTTAATGTAGAGCCCTGTGAAAAGTGGGAAGGTGATGTGTGTGTGGTATGTATGCGTATACACTACACATTTTGAGATAAAAGTTTGGATATTATAGACCTGTTAGTATGGATAGATTACTAATTTTCAGGTAGCCCAACAAATCATATCATATGGTAAAGTTAGTATAGTATATTGAACTATGGTTTCAAAATGATTATTTTGAGGTTCACTTTCAGCCTAACTGAACAATATTTTATGCAGTATGCATACATGAGAAGTCCTCATTTGTTTTCAACCAAAGTTGGCTTTTATTTGGTTAAAAAAAAAAAAAAGGTTGTGTTTTTATGTGTATATTGTGGGGTAGAGAGGGAATGAAGAGGCCAAAACGTAAACCTAGATTACTTTTGTTTCTTTTTGTGTTTAAGCCACCATTCTATCCAGATAGCATTTTTGTCAGAACAGTAACAGTTAACATACAGGACAACGTCTAGCAAATGCAGAATGGTGTTTATGTGGTTTATTCTTGGAAGTATAAAGAAGAAATATGCATTAAATGAATTCTAAGTTTTCACCTGTCTAATTAGAACATACGCTTTTCACTGTAACTGAGTCATGGGGGCGGGATTTGAATGTTTTAAAAAAATTTTACCACACAATAATATTCCATTGGAATATTTTATAACCTCAATAATTACACCTCTTAAGAATCCTTAGTTGGAGACGTTTTCTGTTGCACCCACCATCCAACAACATACTGAAATATTTAAGAGTGAAGCTGCTTGTCCTAATTCTAATAGAGATAATTGAAATAGACTCTTACATACTTTGAGTACTGGGGGTGGGAGGGACTTTTTAAGGGTGGCATAATTTGTTGAAGATATATAGATACCTAATTTAAGATGTAGTGTCTTTGATACCTCTGTAGTTCTGTGACTCAGACAGATAACAAATTTAAGAATTACATAATTTTCAGGTGTCTTACGTCCACTGGTAAACTTGATAAATGAAATGTTGAAGTTACCACTTTACTGAGAAAAGTTTGAGTAAATGGACACTTGTATTGGTTAGGAGAGAAGTTAAACATGTACCCTAAAATTTTGTATAAATCAGGTATGTCTATAAAAAGGTGGTACTTGAATAACCTTTGTATGTTATTCCAAAATCAAACCAGTTTTCTCTTACTGTAACTTTTATGGAAAAGTCAAAAGGAAGGGTTAAGTTTTAAGACTTGACTATAAGACAGTTTTTTGTAAGTAAATATTTCCCTAATTATACTTCTGTTTGCTATCTCATGACTTGAATATTAGTGAAAGTTACTGCTTTTTTTTACCCTTCTTAGTATTTTGTCTTCTGTCATATGAATTATTTTAATAAAAAGCTTTTTGTTTTTCTAGCATAGAAGCCATCTTAAGTTTTCCGTGTGATATTTCTTTGCAAAATAAAGTTACTTTAATGAATATGTAGTGTCATGAACATCGTAATCACAATTTTTTACTGTTGGATTTTCAGACTATACTTTTAATATCTTGGCTCTTAGGTATCCCCTACTATGAATCTAACTCAAAGTAATGCATAGGAAATGGAGAAACGGAATTTTGAGTTCCCACTCTTATTTTAAATATCTCCAACTTTCCCAAGTGTTTTTATGTTTTTACTTGGCAATTTGTTGGGAAATAATGGGTTTGAAAGTAGCATTTAAAAAAAAAAAACAACCTAGATTTCTTTAGTGAGGCGAAGAAGAGAATTCCTTTTTTTTAGCGTTATTTTTCCTGCTTTGGGCATTACACATTCTTGCATAATAATTTGGCCGTAAAGGAAGAGCTTTTCATTTCCTTCCTAACTCTGGAAAATTAATAGCTTGGTACTATATTAGTTGAAATTTTTGAACTAATTCTCTTTAAATCTTCTATTAATATCACATTATCCTCAGGGGGAAATTATTTTAGTAAGGAAGATGCAAAAGTCATATTAAGGCATAAATTGGAGATCCAAAGGGGATCTTCACTGAAACTAATTTGAATTATTTCTATTTGAAACAAATGGAATACTCTATTATAAATCAAGACTGGTTTATATTAGATTCTTTAGGAGGCATATAATCACTAGCTATATTATGAGAATGTTTTATTTTGATCAAATTAACTACAGAGAAGATATATGTGAGTATACTCTTAATGATTGATTATGTGGACCCTACCCATTCGAAAATGCTGTAACGATGTGTAAGGTCATATGGCACATTAAATGATGTGCTGTGTTTTTTGGTCAGGGTTTTTTGTAATGTGGTGTTTGTAAAAAGGGGAAGTCCTTTATTGGAATTCTCAACCCTCTGACAGTCTTAGTGTGTCTGGGATTTTTAATTGTGAGGAACTGGTAGTGAAATTCATTGATGCCTAACTTGAATAAAAATGAATAATGTCCTACTCAGTGTACTACGCAGAGACCAATAGTGATTATTTGGGGGAGAGGCCATTATATAGTTTTGTTAGACTTAAGAGTGTTAAATATAATGAAAGATAACAGCATTCCTGCTTTTGGTTTGCATTTGTAATTAAAGTTCACCAAATCATTTATTATAATACAGTCTCATTCTCTATTAACAAATGGTACAGCAGTCAGAGATGAAAATAAGATATGCAGCATCATTTCCCAGTCCACTAATAAAATAAGGCTGTTCAATTACCCAAGTGAACCAAGGAAAGCTATAATAAAATTCTGTAAGTTTGAGTTAGAAAAAAATGGGTCATGTAGTTAGTGAACAAAGACTTCCCTTTTAGCTATTAGGTTGTTTTAGTGTACTTGCAGGAAAAGCAGTAAATTTATTATTCCGCCAATGTTTTTGAAATTAAAATTCTATGAGAAAGTGAAATCAAGGTTTTTGAAAGCAATTAAAAATTATTTAAAATTGTTTTCTTCTATAAGGTGTGTCTACAAATACTTAAATGTAGAATTGAAGAGATTTTTCCCTAGATACATGCTCCCTCTTTTTTTTAGAGTAAACAAAATTTTCATGTAATACATTGAAATATATAGTTTATTAAAATTGAGCTGTGTCCAAGAGATATGTAGTGCTATTAATTCTCATAAGGTCACTTAAATAACAGTCAATGTAAAGTAATTTTTTTTAAGACAGGGAAAAAATTTTTAATGTATTAATGTCAGGCTCTGAGGAAATTTAATGCACATTGACTTTTTAAAGTATGGATTGAACTCCTCCTCAGTTTAATACAATTTGTGTTTTTGTTAACTAGCAGCAGAATTTCAGCATTTGCTACTTACTGGTAGAGAAGAAAAATCCCACAGCCCTGCCAGTACAGGTTAGTTTAATCTGTAAGTACCTGATGTTCCTATTTTTTTCAAACATATCCATATAACCCACACAAGGAAGAAAGCTGTGCAGTTACTTAAATGTGAGTATAACTAATAAATCCATTGGACACTTTCAAACACTCAATAGTTGGGCCAGTTAGCTCTAGGTTTGCTAAATAACTTCAGTTGTAATAAAGGTGTCTTGTTCCTTTATTATCTGGTTGTGGTTGAATGTAAATAGATATATTGTGCATAAAAGGAAAAGAGTGAAATTTGTATTGGCTGTATGCTCATTTTGGTATGTAATACAGAGTGCAAGGCTTTGAGTCCAGGGTCTTTTACTTGAGCCTCTTCTGTGGTGGTACTCATTTACCTTTTAACTTTACAGAGTGAATCAACCTAAAAAGTCCAGTTTCCCCACCTTTAGCAGTGATTAATGGTGTGTAGTCATAGGCTAGAAAATGTTTTCATATTGCTTTTTTTGTTCCTAAGTGTTTTTAGTAACTGGCTGTAAATAAGTACTAATTTTGTTCATTTCTTAATCTATAACCTGTTCTGTTGGTGCACCACCACCATGGGTTTATTTTACTTTGAACTAAGAATAACAAACCTTTTAATATTCAAATGAAAGCTGACTACCCATCAAGAAATCTAGATAGATTCTTTGTGTTTCTTTTGAGGGGCATCAGGGATGTGATGGATTGTAAGATACATTAAAGTTCTTATTATTTTTATTGATTCTAAAGAGTTAATTGTCTTGAACCATCATTGAGAGATTTCCTTTAACCTTTAAATATTTTGTTCTTGTGTTGATAAAAATTTTAAATACCAAGTAGAGAAGAATGAACTTCAAGCCTGAACCATCCTTCCAACCTGTTGCACTGATTGGAATGCATGGCTTCTTCCTTTATACCTTAAGGGTACTGATGTTTAATTTGAGACAGTCTGTCCATAAAACTAGCTTATCTTGTACTCCTATTAAAGTGGGATGGTGATTAGCCACTGGAAAAAAGCATTGTTTTATATGGAAGTCATGTGTTCCATTAAATTTTTTAAAAACCTCAATTTATCAACTGATAATAAAATATATTTTATAAGATATCCACTTGTTTTTTAATATAAAATTGCCTAAGGGCTTAAGTTTCATTGCCTTTCACAGTTTAATCTGTATAAGAAATGGCGTAGATACAGTGGAAATGGTTTTCCTTAAAACCATCTCTTTAAAGCTGCTTTTCTGGTGAGTACTATTTTATACTTTTATATATTACAGTTTTTCCTTTTAAATTTAACTGGAATGGGGACACTTATCAAAGAGTGAGCAATCTGAATTTCTACACTCTTTTTAGATATTAACCGAATTGGGAATATTAAGAATAAGAAAGTGATTATTTTACCTCCTTAAATTTCCCTGGTGATCTAGGTTCACCTTTTTTTCTGATTTTCACTTCACAGATTATAACTACAAAATCTTTTAACACATAAATTATTTTCTTTTGGTGAAATCGAAAAGGTTTTATAAAAGGCTAGCTTTTACAATTGTTTTAAGCTTAAAATTTTAGTTGGTAGCCGAAAGATTTTTTCCTATGCTTTTTGGTTCCCACATTGCATGGGCCTAATAATTAAATACCGGAATTCCTGTTTATTTTCTTGTTTGAAGCTGTTGTTGTAGTGATTTGTGAACAGTTAAACTGAGGGTGGGGTTGCAGGAGGGCTAGCCTTAAAAATATGGTTATGCAGGCTAATTGCTTACAGGGTTCTCTTTGAGTGGGGCTTGAAAATTTCCAGTGTGTTCTTTAAAAACTTTTTTATTTTTAAATTACAGTTGATGTTCAGTATTTTATATTAGTTTCAAGTGTACACTATAGTGGTTAGACATTTATGTAATTTATGAAGTCCTATTCTTCCCGGTACGTCTTTCAGTGTATTCTTAAATCACTAACTTTGCATGAAAAGCTTGGATTAGAAATACTGGTTTCTGAGACACTGTATACAAGTGAAAATTAGCCTCTGAATAAATTTTTAGTTACTTTATGCCCTGTTTAATACCTTCCCCCAGTGTAACACATGGATTTTTTCTCCCTCTAGTTTTTAGCCATATTCTAGCTAATGTCACATTGTATCACTTGCTGATCTTTGTAAACCAATAATGAACAGTGGACTCTAATGCTTTTAAGTATAAACAATGATAGTGTTCTAAAATCTGAAAGTTGATATCTGAGTATGTGATAATGGTGATGTATTCTTCAACATAAGCACTAAACAAAATATGGACCCTCAATTTATGTCTTTAAGATTTAAGGTGAAGTAAATTTCTAAGGAACTCTGTCCTTTCCTAGCAAGGACAAGCAGACATTGAAAATTTGGTAAGTATTTAACTTTAAATGCATGTGATAGTGAAGAGAGTGAGTAGCCAAATTTCCATGGTTTAAGATATTAAGACATGAACAAGAATTCTTGAGTCTCCTTTGCGACCTAAAACGTGTCTAGCAGTTTTATAAATTTGTGTGCACAGTGATTAAATTGAAATGTACCTTACTCCTTTGTCTGGCTTGTTTTCTTTTTTATTTTGTATAGTGCTTTAAATACTAATTTTTTTTTTTATTTCAAGCTTTTTTCAGGGTAAAACTAAATGGCTGGTAAAGAAAATACCTTCAAGAAGAATTATTTAAATATCCCTATTTTAAAATTCAGTGGTGACTTTCAGTTTACTTAAGCCTTCTGTTTTCCAGCTCCAGTTAAAACTGACAGTAGGCAGCTGATCACAGAAATGGGGGAAAAAATCTTTGTGCTCATTTTGGAATATTTGTAGGAATCATTGTAATACAGTAAATGTTATTAATCCAATACTTAATTTTCATGGAAGCAGTGCTTTTCGAATTAAAAAAGGTGATGAGATTTGGAATCTCCTCCTTCCTGGGATTTATTAAATGGAAGTTAATGTGAAAACATTTAGTTGCTACACCAGGGAAGATGATTTATTTCTGAATAGTATGTCCATTTCTTTCCAGAATAGTATAGCATTATTTTGTGAAGTGGTACAGAATCCCAGAGTGTTGTAGGAAAGAGGAGACCCTTCCCTCAATTTAGTCACCAGGCTTTTAACTTTAGCATTGTACTGGCAAGGAGGGAAATGAAGAGCAAGTCATTTAAGGGGTATGATGGTAAGGAGGTCCTGAACAAAACAAGGGAGGATAAATGGCTACACCATATGTATGATTAAATGGTCTAGCTAAATAAAAAATGTGACTAATAGCATAATTTTAATGTAAGTAAATGAACTCACTAAAGCTAATCTTTTTGTATGTCATCTCTGAGGCACGAATAAAGGTTGTAATTAAATACTTTAAAAATATTAAAACTAGCAATTAATACCTGCATTTTTGTGGCGGTTTATTTTAAAATAAAATTTTCTTCCACAAGTAATATTAGTGCATTTTGTCACTTTGATGTATCACCTGCAAGCTAGTGCAAAAAGAAAAATGAAATGATCACATTTATAGTGTTTACCTTTGTTGAATTTAATTTACTGGTGGGCTTTGAGGGGGTGGGGAGAGATTTCTTAATGTATGGCACTATATAATAATTAGAATTCACAAGAGGCACTGAACTTTCTCTCTTGAGGTGGTCCAAGGGTGTTTTTTAGGCTTTAAGAAAACCAAAACTACCATTTGAAAAATGGTATTTTCAGGGCCTTAACAATTTTCACTTCGTGTATTTTCATTTAAAAGTTGAAAGATTTTTGCTTCTGCATTAAGAAGAAGCCTCTTTTTGTTACAAGATTGTGGATGACCATTAAGAACATGAGTGCCCATTATTTACAAAGATGAATAAAATTTTTCATTTATTAAGATACTTGTCTGAGCCCATTTTATTAAGTTGTATCCTGAACAATTTATATTGAGAACGAATTATATGTATCAGCCATCCTGAGCAGTTTTTAGTGCACCTTGGGAAATACAAGGCAAGTTATTTTTTTAAATATGAACTATATTGGGAGAAAGTATTTAAGGGGTAAATGAAGATGTTTAGACCGCAGTTATATGAGGTATGTGTTAAAATGTTAATTGAGGTTGAAAAGATAGATAGAGCCAGAAGTATAGTGGTTTAGACTAAGCATTTGATTAGAACCCACAATCATTCTCCATCATTTTACTATTTTATTGCCTTGAGCAAGTTACATCTCTGGAATGATAATAATACATTTTCTAGGCTTATGAGAAAAGATTACTAAAGGTAAAAGAAGTTAGCCTTTTTAGACCAGTAGAAATGGTAAGACTTGGGATGGGGGCAGGCAGATACTGAAAACCTAAAGGTTTTATTTAGTAAATGAATACATATATGCCTATTATATGCTTCGGTTCTGTCCTATGTACAGATAGACAGGAAATGCATCTGAAAAGGGAGCTTAGAGCTGAAGGTTTAAGAAGTCCTTGCAGAAAGTTTTGTAGGCTAACTATTCCAGGCAGAGGGGTAGTAAGTAGGTGCAGAAACTGAGTTGGGAAAGTTTAGCATCTTGGAGGAACTACAGAAAAATGAAGTGTGAGTGGTGGACTAGGAGGAGTGTGTGTGAAGAGGTGAGTGCAGAATGGAATGATAGGTGGACCAGAACAGGACCATGGTTTGAATTTTATTCTATGAGATTCATTGAGGACTTTGAGCTGGTGAGTGATATACTGTTTATGATTTTTTAAAGCTCATTCTAAGTTGTGTGAAGGTGATGGGTTGGTGGATAGTATAGGGACTAGTTAAAAGGCAAGAATTTGGCTCAAAACAACTTGAGAATAACTGGTATTATGAATTACTGTGACTGGACGATCCCTGGTGTAGTTAGGTGATGCCAGCCCTCTAATATAAGCATGGTAAAAGGCAGGAAAAGATTCAAAAGTTTAACTTTTTGTTTTTTACACATGGTTTAGTCCATACTCAATCTGTAAGACTCATTTAGAAAATGTGATACTGAGTACTAAGGTTTTAAAGAAAAAACTTAAGTCTTTATCTGTAGAGCCTAAAGATAAATGCTAACATGAAGAAAAATCCCCCAATGGAAGTCGTTTGGAGGAAGGTGGCCATCTACTGTTGTGAGGGAAAGGTGGCATTCGAACTAGGTCTTGAAGGATTGCTTGGATTTGAACAATTTGGAAAAAGAGGAAAGACTTGGAAAACAGTATAGAGTTATGTGAATAAAAGTTGTAAAGAATAGAGATAACATAATTTCAAGCTAACATGTAAAGGTCCTTGAATACCACATTATTTTTTAAAGCTCATTCTAAGTTGTGTGAAGGGATACACATTTTCTCTAGGAATTGGAGTGCCTTTGATTTTTTAGCTGCAATTTTGCACTCCATACATCTTCAGGAAGTACTCAAAATTTGTATTGGCCATACTAGAGACTGCCACTGTTTTTCCTCGTCAATATTAATTTGGTGATATGGAGGGATATTAGGATCCAGAACCATAATTGGTCCCGATTGCTCTTCGATTTGGTCAAGTTAAAACCAGAATTCTTTCTGTTCACCAGGGCTAGCTTAAAATATTTTTGAAAACCCTCTATATCTCAGACCTTTATTTTCCTTGGTCACCTTCCTGTAAATATCTCAATATTTTCTATTTTCTCCCAATTGTAAGACATTGCTCCTCTCCCTCAAAAACTTGTTATGCCCATGTTTTCATGTCACTGAATTCTGTATTCATCAAGACTTAAAACCTGATTCTCCACAAAGGTAGTTTCTGTAGTTGTCCGAAGTGAGTGTCGTGTTCATTCTTCCAGATTATTTGTACCTGGAGTTTGAATCAGTTTGAGAGCTGTTCATTAAAAAGCAATTTGTAAATACTTTTGCTACATTTGGCCTCATGATATCTTTTACCCCTCTGCTTTAATCTATTGACTCCTGGAAGTTCTCTTCATGAAAGTCTTTGGCACATTACTTAAGTAATAGGTGCTAAATAAATTGAGTGATTATTTTTTCTCTCTGAAAAATAATGGTTTTAGAGCCATACTACTAAAGACAGTTATACAACCTTGCAAATTGGTATCTCTAACTGTAATCATACCCTGTAGATGTATAACATTTCCATGTTTCAGCCCTTGTTGGGTTCATGATGTTGCAATGCAGATCTTAAGTATAGTCACCCTTTCCACTCATTTGTTCCAAATCTCTTCAAATCTTTGTTCACTTTCATCACTCCCTGCTACCACTACACATGCACTTGTCTTGATGTCTGCTTTCTAATTTATGAAGATAGTAAAAGCCAAGGCCTTTAACTTTCAGATACCATATCTACAAACCTGTATTTACACTCCTACTTTGGATCTAACCCCTTTTACTACGTTCTGGAATCCCACCAATTCCTACCTTTTTTTTTTTTTTTTTTTTTTGAGTTTAAGTGCATACAGCAAATCAAGATGAAAGAATAGGGATTTTTCACATACTCTACCCCCACACAGGTATAGTCTCTCCTTGTATCAACATTCACCATAAAGGTTTTTTTTTTTTAAACCAAGAATGAACATATATTGATATAATCACCCAAAGTCCATAGTTTATCTTAGTGTTCATTCTTGGTGGTGAATGTTCTACGGGTTTGGATAGAAGTATAATCACATAGTCATCACTATACAGAGTGTTTTCACTACCTTAAGAATCCTCTCTGTTCTGCCTATTCATCTCCCACTCCTGGCAAACACTATTTTCTCCATGGTATTAACTTTTCCAGAGTGTCACATTGTTGGAATCAGATAGTATATAACCTTTTCAGATTTGCTTTTTTTCACTTAGTAATATGCATTTAGATTTCCTCCAATGTCTTTCTATGTCTTGATAGCTTTTTTTTTTTTTTTTTTAACTGGATAACATTCCATTGGATGTACCACAGTTTACCCATTCATCTACTAAAGGACATCTTGGTCATTTCCAGGTTTTGTTAATTATGAATAAAGCTCCTATAAACATCTGTGTGTAGATTTCTGTGTGGACACAAGTTTTAAACTCCTTTGAGTAAGTGCTGAGGAGTGTGATTGCTGGATTGTATGGTAAAAATATGTTTAATGTAAGAAATTGCCAGGCTGTCTTCCAAAATGGCTGTATCATTTTGAATTTCCACCAGTAACATGAGAGTTCTTGATACTCTACATCTTACCAGCATTTGGTGATGTTGGATTTTGGTCATTCTAATAGATGTGTAGTGGTGCCTTGTTTTAATTTGTTATTTCCCTGGGAACATAATGAGCATATTTTTATATATTTTCTTTGGTAAAATATTAAGGTCTTTGGCCTAGTTTTTAATTGGGTTATTGTCTTGTTGAGCTTTAAGAGTTCTTTGTGTGTTTTGAGTATACAAAGTCTTATCAGATGTGTCTTGCAAGTATTTTCTCCTAATCTATAGCTTGGCTTCTAAATTTCTTGATATCATTTTTATGAGAGCAACTCTTGGCCGCCTTATTGGTCTCTGGATTATTCCTTTTGGTGTTTCTTCAATTTCTTTTCCTGTTTCTTTCTTTTAATGACTCCTTTTCCCTCAGGATAAAACCTGAACGATTAGAAGTGGCATAAGGATTAGGAGTCAAGAATGACGATTTGGCTTCACTTCTCTATTTTGCTCAGAAGACCTTTCATAATCTGACCTTTTATTCACCCAGTTTCATTTCTTGCTGTTCCCTCATGGTCCTCAGCTCAAGCTCAAGCACTCACATCTCTACCTGAACACCATATCTCCTTACTTTACCACTTTGATTTTGTTAACTTTTGCTGCTTCACGCTTAACAAATTTTAGTGTAGAGGTTATTTTCTTATACACACCCTTGAGCCTTCCACAATGACCTTCATATGTGCTTTCATTGCAGCAGATATTTAACCATTAATGTTACCTGTTTGTACTGGATTGCATCTTTGAAGGCAGGAGTGTGTGTTCAGTGCATTCCTGTAATGTAGCCTGCTACTGCATGGTAATTAAAAAGAGGCACTCAATAATTACTGAATTCAGCTAATAATTTGAGTAGTAGGTTAATTGATTTCATCAAAACAGACTGAAGGTCTAGATAGGACATGTACCTTTATTTGAACGTGTGCAATTTAAATTTGATGCAATCATGCTGTTCTTTTGAGCATGATCTTTAGAAGGTACTTACTGATAAGCTAAAGAATAACCCTTTCCAACAGCAAAGATCTCCTGGACAGAACCATTCTGAAAAACAAAGTAATTTGTGTTTTTCTAGAAAGAGCAGAAGGATTTCTAAGAACTAGCTTTTCCTATGGGATGTCTGCCAGAATAAAAAGCTGTTTTATTCTGGAAGTTTAGCTCTCATGGTAAAAGATTAGCTCCAGTTAAGAATAGAAGTAGGCTAGACTAAGGATTTCAAACTAAAATACCTACAAGAATCAGATAGGTAATGGAAATGAGTAAAACAAGCCAATGGAGAGTGGTGAACTCATGACCCTTATAAACTAGGTTTATGCCATATGTAATGTTTGGTCAGGGTTGCCAGGTTTCATTTTTCTAGAGAAGTTGGAAATATTTACAAATTTGGTACAACAGTAGTTCTGTTTAAAAATTTAAGTTGGGACATTATGGGCCAACATATCTGCAGGCCAATTCTCCTGTGGGTTACTAGTTACCAACTTCTTGAATGGAAGCTGATATTAGTGGGAATTTTTCTAGCAGTTGTCAATAGCAGAAAACTGACATTCCCAGAGAGGAAGATTGCATACTAGACAAGAGGCAAATGATCTGTCATTGTGATGAAACATGATGTCGGGAAACAAGACTGCAGTTGAAGCAGTAATTGGCCACTATGATCTAGCTGCAGGTTGTAGGTTAGAATAAATACAGGAATTAGTGTCCAGCATCAGGATTTCAGTTCCCAGAAAGATTTTGGGGCAATTTAGTACACCAAGAGGATCGAGATCACAAAAGTAAAACTTGAGAACACAATGTGTTTGGGTGGGAAGAGCACATCTTGGAAATATTCAGAATAGGTGACTAAATTTATTATTCTGGTGCTTGAAACAGGTTATTCTACCTCTGATTCATAGTGCCTAGCACATAGTGGGCAATAAATGTTTGTTATAGTGAGTAGGTTCACCTCTATGATGTTAACCTCAAATCAAAAAAGGCTGTGATAACTGCCAAGATATTGACAAAGCATACCTCAATCCTGATTTTCATTTAGCAAATAGACAAAAAGGCAAAGTATTTAACCCCAGTAGTTCATAATTACTAAGAGCACATAATCTTTAACCTGGTACCTGGAAATTGCACAAAGTTTATATTCTTTGTTTTGTAAAAAGTAGATTTTTGTTTCAAATATTGCATATTGCCTTTAAAAATCTAACGTGGATCAAAAAAGCCATAGTCCCTCCTACCCTCATAGTCCCAAGGAAGAACTTTTTGTTTTTCGTTTGTTTCATTTTAAACAAGTTTGTTTAAACAGCAAAATGCATGACCTGAAGGGAAAACTAAGATTCATTTCTTTTAATTTATCCCTACTTAAAGATAGGTTGCCCTACATCTAATAGCTACATACAAAACAGTTATGAAATTGTCCTTGGATTTACAATGATAAATGAAAAACATTAAAATTCTCCAATGGAACAAAGTATGCAAGGATTTTTATGTTCTTTTTTAGGTTAAACAGTGAGCAAAATAACACTGGAATATAAAGATAAGAGCTGAATATCATACTGTTAATGGAGAAAAGGTTATCTTCATAGAACCAGTATTTCCCCCATCCCATCTCCATTGGATACTGATGAAAACATATTATTGGCCATTTAGTTTAAAAAATGCAAATGCTCGTGCACATACATCAGTTAACTGTATAATAAAGGAACGAGGAAAGAATATGAAAGAATAGAGAAAAATAGAGTAAGTAGTCAGGGCGCGGTGGAACCAAATTGTGGTTTTCTAATTGAGAACATCTTGGTCTGGAGGAACACGTTCTAGAGTAAAGTAGCAGGTTCTCTTTTTAGTAGGCACCTCCTGTCTGCTGCTGGTACACATCAATTGTATTGTCATCCTCCATGTCCAGCTATGCAGGTGTGCCTGTTTCATCGATTAAGCCTTGTCTATCAAATTGGAATCTGATCTGCCTCATTGACAAACTCTGCCATTCACAACAGGCTTTCATTAGTTTACTATTAATCTTAAACTCCACCATAGAGCCATCCTGCTCTGCCACTTTCACAGTCGTTCTCAGTCTTGACTGGGCCTCTTTCCTTGGATTTTTCGTTGGCCATGGTGAGCACTGGAGTCTCCTCAACTGCCATTTCATAAAAGAGAGATGAGGTCTGCACCAAATAAGCACAAGGAAGAATTTTTAACAGTCTTTTCTTTGGGCTTCACTTCACTGTATTTAAATAGTACCCTTCCATTATTATAAATATTAACATCTACTGATTTCCACTATCTTAGGTAAGGATTTAACTTATTCCATTTTTACGAGTCCGTCCTTCTTTATTTAATTATATTTTTCCTCACTGTGTGTTACCTCTGTAAGTTATATTTTTATTCCTTGTTCCATCAGTTAAAGATAGTATTTCAACTCCTCACTTGATAAATTAAAGATGGCATTCATTACTCTGTACTACTTTCTCCACTTTTTCACTTTCTGCTTTGGACATTAATATTTTTTCAGTGTTGTGCCTGGGACATTTGCATTCTTTTTAGTAAACATGTTTATATATAGATTGATTTTAAAATTGGAAATTGACAGATTTCTTATGACTGTAAATATTACTCAGAAGGCTGAGAAGTGTGATGTGATTATATTTCCTTTCCAGTAAAGCTTTTTGTTTTTTCCTGGAGTTAGTCTCTTTCTCTTCTCTATCTTTCTCTCTTTGCATACTTTATTACATCCTTTAGTTCTGATAACAGAAATCCATCATGTAATGTTACAGAAGTTTGTTTGTGAATCCTAGGTGCTTTCAGAAAGATATCTCCATATTCAGAACTGAGAATTATGTTCCCAGTTTCCTCTCACATGACAGATACTGTAAAAAACATGTTAACCTCCTAGTTTGGCAGTTAAGAAAACAGATTAGCCCACAATGGTAAGGTTAAGTCAGAAAGAAATTTGCAGTGTGTGTGTGTGTGTGTATATATATATATATGTGTGTATATATACATCCAGAATATTTACACAGCTTTTAGTTGACCAGTGCAATGTGTGTGTGTGTGTGTGTGTGTGTGTGTATGTGTATATATATATGTGTATATATATATGTGTGTGTGTATATATATATATGTGTGTATATATACATCCAGAATATTTACAGCTTTTAGTTGACCAGTGCAATGTGTGTGTGTGTGTGTGTGTGTGTGTGTATGTGTATATATATATGTGTATATATATATGTGTGTGTGTATATATATATATATATATATATATATATATATATATATATCTATATCTAGAATATTTACAGCTTTTAGTTGACCAGAGAAGTACAGTCCAGTGGGAAAATGGGCAAAGGGTATCATCTGGCAATTCACAAAAAAGACTAGAATGGTTAATAAATATGAAATGAAAAGGTGACTCAGTTTCACATAGGAACATGCAAGTTAAAACAATGGAATACCATTCCAAAAGCCTATCAATTTGGCAGAAATTAAAGTGATGATAAAACACATTGGTAAAGTTGTGGAACAACATACACATACACTGTCAGTGGGGTTGTGTTTTTGTTAGGATACATGTTCTGGCTGTTAAAAACTCAACTATGGTTTAATGAGGTGGAAGTTTTTCTCGTAGCAGTCCAAACATAGGGCCAAAGCCATGTTTGTGACACAAATTTCTTTTAATTTTTTGATCTGTCAACTTTAATAGTCACTTTATTCTCTAGTTTCATAACAACTACTCCATCTACCATCATATCCACATACAAACCAACAGGAAGGGGAGGATCCATCTTAGATTTTAAAGGTATAACCTAAAAGTGGCCCGATTATTTCTACATGTACCATTGGCCAGAACTTAGGCACGCGGCTATAAATAGTTACAAGAAATGATGATAAATGGTATTATATATTCTAGTTAGCTATGTGCCCATCTAAAATTTGGAGGATCTATTATTAATGGCAGAAGGAGAGAATATTTTGGAACTCAGCAGATACTGCCACATAGAGTAAATCAGTTCAATCACTTGGGAGAGCAGTTTGGCAAAATTCAGTAAAGTTGGAGGTACGTATATCTCTAAACACACCAGTTCCACTTCTGGAAATAGAGAAACCAGATATGTGCACATTGTGGCATTAGTTTTGACCAGAAAATTGGAAACAACCAAAATGTTCATTTAGATATGTATAGATAAAATACAGAAAAATACAACAATTAAAATGAATACAGGTACATGTATCAACTTGGATACATAGCAAATAACATTGTACAATAAAAGCAAGTTGTGTAAAGGTATGTATATTGCATTTAAAGAATGTTGGACAATATGCAACACAGTAGTTACATGCATAAATGTGTACATAACAAAAGTATGAAGACTTAAATGGGGATGATACCAAATTTAGGTTAGTAGCTAAATTTGAGATACATTAATATTTTTTCAGTGTTTATCAGCCCCCTCTTTGGGGGCGGTGATAAAGTGCTTCAGTTGTATCTCATGTTTTATTTCTTAAATATCTATAACAAATACAGCAAACTGTTAAAGCTCGGTGTTGGGTATATGGATATACTATACATGTTTGCAATATTTTATAATTAAGAAAATACCACATATTCCTATGGAGCATACAGTCCACTGGAAAAGACAGACAAAGGTTTAACAATGTAAAATGGAGTATAATAGAGGGGTGTGCAAAGGGATGTGAAAGTAGAAGCGGGGCACTTCTTAACTCTGGTGGTGGTAGATTGAAGAGAGAAGACTTTAGAAGTGATTACATGATTACATGAGTCTTGGAGAGTGAGTTGGAGTTTGTTGAGCAGGCAGGTAGTGGATGGAATGCGAGAAAGGTAATCTATTTCAGAGAGAACAGCATATAGTAAAGGCCAGTGTTTGCACGGCAAACATCCTCTGTCCAAATGAATAAAGCCAACTGATCTAATCAAGTTGCAGCTGTCTGTCTAGATAATCCAGTCAACCATCTAGCATGAAAGGTGAACTTGAGAAATACTAAAATTTCAGAGGCAGGAATCTCCCTCTTAATAGAAAGCATTGGGCAAACAGATACCAGAATTAACTGTTAGATACAGAGTCCTTTGGGATTTAACCTAGTTTCAAACCTAAGAGTAAAGAAAGGATAACAGGTCTCACTGGATTCTTATCCAGTTTGTTTTTATAAGCGGGGCGTGTCTAAAGTATAGCTAATCCACCAAAACTAGAGATATCAGATTGACTTGTAGGTGCTGCTTCTGCTTATGTTTCTTGATTAGAACACCAGTAGCACACGCTGGGACTCTGCAGTCTTGATTAGCACCTGGGTTATATCTTAACCGGAATAATATATTATAGCACATTATAAATGCTGAAATATTTTAAAGTAAATTAAAGATATTTTTTCTTAACTTCATCTCGGCATCTTCAATTTTTTAAAGTTAAGTGTAAGGTACCAAGAATATCAATAACTGAATTTATTATTGATCAGTATCAATAATATATTACCAAGTATATTTCAATACTCTAAGTGCTTCCTTGAGAAATTCATTCTGGTTAAATGAGTGAATGGATAAAGAATATTGGTACTTGTCTCATATCTTCTAGTTTTTTCAGTCATTAAAAATTTGAATTTTTGCTGGAAAGTGTTCTTAAGAAATATGAGACAGTCTCACTCTGGGGTTGAAACTCAGTTGCTGAAAAAATTATGTAACAATTTATTATATTAATATAGTACAAGTAGTGAAGCTTTGCCTTGACACAAGATATTTTTGAAATTTAGGATTTTATTTTCAGTGTACATATCTATTCCCAAAAGCACATCACAAATTGAAATTGAAATATATTGTGTATAGTTGACTTAACAATGTAATATGCTCATCAAATTGGTGATACAGAAAGATACTTCCTCTGTAATAGATACCATGTATCACCTCATTCATATAAATATCATCAAACATGTTTTTAGATAAAAATCCGTATAAATTCTAGACCAGTAAGTATATCATTGGTCAACTGCCTTCAGGCCGCTTGTCTTACTGAATTTTTTTTTTTTTTTTTTAAAGATCTCCATTTTAGGAATATAGGCAGAATTCTGATTTTCATTTAAAAATATTTAAGATCTTTTTTTATGCAGTTTAAAAACAATTTGAAATGTTTCATTTTCACTTAAAGACACTGAGCAGGAAATATTTTAAAGGGATAAAAATATTAGGAGACTTGATATCTACAATATAAAATCTTTGTTAGAGAATTTACTTGGATGCTTATCCAGATTGCCTTTGTTTTGCTCTTGTCTCTCTGGTCCTCTTCGCTCATGACCTGCTTGGATTGCTTCTCTGATTCAGCCTTGAGATTTTCTCTCTCCAATGAGGCACTGCTAAGAAGCACTATACTAGTGGTGGGAAAACCCTAGTCCTGGGGAAAAACCATAACACCTGAACTGATTCTTTCCAACTCTCCACCAGGTGAGAGAGACATGTGTAGCTTGTATTTTGGTTTTACCCTAGCAGGGTTAAAGGTTTTATGTTTGAGATCAGAACTACTGTATCTGGTTTGAAGACTGGAATTTTTATTATCCTACTTAGAATTACTTTCTGATACCATTAGGGATTAGAACTAGAAGGCACCTTAAAGATCTAGTCTAACCTCATTTTACAGAGACTCAGAGATTAACTGCTTGAAGCAGCTGCTTGAAACAGGTGTGGGATATAAGGCAAATTAGGACCTGTAACTCCAATTAGCAGCAAATGCTTAGTTCTTTAAAATTTGACATTTAAGGCTAGCATTCTTCAATTGTATGACTTATCCCCCTGACTTGTAAACATAAAGATATATTTTATGTCTCTCAATTTTTGGTCTTGTTTACTTAATTCTTTCTAGAACTGATGGATATGGGGTCCCCATGGTGATATGACATTTTTCATCTTTATACTGGAAATTAGTAATGCAAATTCTAAAATATTTAATCACAAAGACTTGATAATCCCCATTTCATTTTAGAAGTCTTCCTAAAATTTTTGCGCATTAGAATTTTATCAAGAATTTTCTGCCTTCCTGAAAATAAACTCTTACTTTGCCGATTTATTATGCTGTTTCACATACCTTCAACTCTTTCACTAGTAAGCTTTATGTGCAACCAACTGGCATTGAGTAACTCCTTTTTTTCTCTCCCAATTCAATATGATCCATATCCTCTCCAACACTTAGGGTTCTCACATTTTTACTTTTTTTTGCCAGTTAAGTGTGCATTAAATGATATTATGGTCTCATCTTTCACTTTTTCAACTTATTTTCTTTTCTCAAATGAAAATGGCTTTTCTTGTGTGTTCTGATTACAGAACATGCATGTTCATTTTTTCAACAAATATTATTTGCCAAGGTGAGCTTCAATGTTGTTCTAGTGTGGGAGAGTAACAATATGCAAAGAAAAAAATCAGGATAATTTTCAACTTCACATACTGATAAAATGCAATGAACACAGTAAAAAAGTAAAATGGTAGTGGTTGGTGGGATGGGACTGCTCTAGATTAGATGATAAAAGATCTTTTTGAGGAAATGAATTGTATGTGAGCTCTAAGTAATGGGAAGGAAATAGCCATCTGGAGAAGGAGGTAGCCATGTGAGGAAGAGAGGCTAACTGTTTCAGGCAGTAGGAGCAGCAAGTTCTAAGGCCATGAAGTGGGGAACAAACTCTGGTGCAACTTAAAGAATAAGAAGAAAGCAGAACTTACCCTCATTCCAATCAATCATTCAGAGATAATGTGTTAACATTTTGATGTATTTTTTTCTGATGTATTTCTTTATGTATTTTTGGTATTTCCCCATCTTCTGGTAAATGGTAGACCCTCTTTTTATTGGTGGTTACTTTTTTGTGTCTTTAAATAATATTCATATATATATTTCTTGATTCATCAAGAATGAAATTGATTGATTTATTATATTAAATGTGAGGAAATATTTCTTTCCATTCTACTACCTAACCTCTGTTGTTGCTTTCCATTTTTTTAGTGTTCACATTTTACTTAAAATTATTGCAACTTTATTCGTGAATTGTAGCATATTTACATTCTGCTTTTTGTAAGCCATAATTACTAATTTAAGTTTAATTATTAACTGTTAGTCCTTTTATATCACAGATTCCAAATCAAAAGTGTTTTCTCATTATTGGTTGGCTGGATGATATCTTAAGGTGCTTTTTTGAGAAGAGGTGTATATAGTTGCTATATTTCTTGACTCTGCATATTTGAGAATACTTTTCTGTCTTCAGACTTGATCACCAATTAGGCTCAATAAAAAATTCCTGTAAATATTCTGTAATTTTTTTCCCTACTGATATCTAATGTTACTAAGAAGGAGACCAAAGCCAGCTATTCACCCCCTTTTATAGATAAACTGACTTTTGTCTATATTTTTATGATTTATTTTTAATCCTTGAAGTTCACTCCCTTAAACAGGAACTACTTTCTTCTTTGTCAGTTTTTTTTCCCCTTGGTATAAGAAGACCTGTGACATACTTAAACACATACAAAAGGAAGTTAAAACGATCAGAGTTCTGTATAAACCTTGAAGCACTTTTAAAATTTTTTAAAATTAGTTTCAAGTATACAGTACATTGGTTAGATATCTATATAGTTCATAAAACAATCCCCTTAATTGCTTCCTCCCTCCCCTGACCCTCCACCTAGCCAACATATTAATGCTAATTGCATTCCCTATGCCATGCTCCCCATCCCTGTGACCATCCATCAGCTACTAATTTGTACTTCTTTAACCCTTCACCTCATTCTCCTATCCTTCCCAACCCCCTTCCCCTCTGTCCGTCACCAAATTGTCCACTATATTTGTGTCTGTTTTTGATTAGTTCGTTCTTTTTATTCCTTAGATTCCTCAAATAAATGAAATAGTGTTTATCTTTCTCTATCTGACTTAAATACCTTCTAGGTCCATCAAAACAATATCTTTTTCCATCCCCTTCCTTTTCATATGTAGGGGTCTTATTTTCTTATCCTTTCAACCACTCTATGTTTTGGTTGGAGCACTTAATTCTTTTCCATTTAAGGTACTTATTGATAAGAATGTAGTTGTTACCATTCTTTATTTCTGGTTTGATACATGTTTTTTCTTCTTAAAGAAGTCCCTCCAACATTTCCTGTAATACTGGCTTGGTGGTGATAAATTCCTTTAGCTTATTTTTGTCTGGGAAGCTCTTTATCTGTCCTTCAGCTCTAAATGATAGCTTCGTTGGATAAAGTATCCTTGGTCGTAGATCCTGTGTCTTCATCACATTGAATATTTTGTGCCAAGCTCTTCTGTTCTGCATAGTATCTTTTAAGAAATCAGCTGCAAGTTTTATGGATGCTCTCTTGTAGGTAACTACCTGCTTTTCTCTTGCTGCTTTTAATATTCTTCCTTTGTATTTAACCTTTGACATTTTAATTATGATGTGTCTTGGTGTGGACCTCTTTTTTTTTTTTTTTAAACGCCTACAGCACCTTGTATTCCAAGGTTCCAAGGTAGTCTCCCATCTAAGAACTAACCAGGCTCGACCCTGCTTACCTTCTGAGATCAGATGATATCGGGCACGTTCATGGTGGCATGGCTGTAGGCTATGTGGGCCTCTTTAGATCCCTGGTTTTTGGGATTCTCTGAGCTTCCTGGGGTTTTATGTCCGTTTCCTTCACCATGTTACAAAAGTTTTCCATCATTATTTCTTCAAATAGCTGTTCAACATCTTGTTTTCCTTCAGGTACGCCAATCAGACGGCTATTCTGACCTTTAATAGTGTCTCATATGCTCCTTAAATTATCTTTATAGTCTTGGCATCTTATCTCTTGCCATTCTGATTGAGTGCCCTTGGCTTTCCTGCCCTCTAGATAGGACATTTGATCCTTTTTTTTTATTCACTTTGTTTAATCTTTTGTTTATTCCATTTAATATACCTCTCATCTCAGATAATGTTTTCTTTATTTTAGACTGGTTCCCTTTAATAATTTCCATTTCCATTTTTCTGGTTTTTTTTATTTTATTTTTTATATCTTTATTGAAGTTCTCACTGAATTTAATCAAAAGTTCATCGAGCACCTTTATAACCAGTATTTTGAACTCTGCGTCTGTTAGATTGATTACTTGACTCCATTATATCTGGATCTCTGTTCTGTTCTCTCATATGGTTTCTTCTTCTTTGTCTTCCCATTTTGGCTGCCTTTTCATGCTTGTTTCTATGTACTAAGCAAAGCTCCTAAGTCTCCCGGTCTTATTAGTGTGGATTTGTGAAGTAGGTGTCCAGTGGCACAGTCCTGAGAGGGGTTCAGCTGCAGGCCAAACTTAGCCCAAGCCTCTACCCCTCTGGGGCCACCTCTTAAGATTCAGCAAGCAATCCACAGATGCTGTGCTTATAGTTGCCTCAAAAAACCACACCAGAAACTGAGGCCAGATGTCTCCAGTGTGAGTCTAGGCGCTGCTCAGCAAGGAGCACTTGACTTGCTGAGGACCCACATGGATGTGGCTTGGGTGGGAGACAGGGTTTCAGGGAATCCTATGGGCAGAGTGGCCTCTGTTATCCAGTTTGATGATGTCACGGCTATGGTGGCACTGTATCCTCACACTGGAAGCGGGGAGGGCTCAACAGCGAACAATGGATATCGCCAGCACCTCTGTACAGAGTGAGTCTCGCCTAAGTCCTCATTCCAACAATGTCTCCCTGTAAGTCCCCAGTCCCCCCTACACGCAGCCGAACCAGCACTAGTGCTCAGAGGGAGCAGGTCCGTCACTGTGAAAATCTGCTTGCTGACAGGCCCCTTTAAGAGAAGTCTGCCTCTGCTGCAGCCTCCATCTTATTCAGCCCCTCGAGACTGGGCAGCCCTGCATCCTTGCCCTGTTCTACCTTCTGCTATTGCAGGGCGATTTCTTGGATTTCTCCCTAGTAGTATGACTTGTTCATCTAGATCTTTGCTGCTTGCTCCTTGTTTCCATCACAACTTTGATTTGGTCGCCAGAGGGATGAACAGAGCCTCTATCATCTACGCCATTTTTTCCCCCAATCTCTGGAGCACTTTTTAGCTAGATTGAAGAGGTGGGTCCTGGTCCTAAGACTCAAGAGTAGGGAGAATGGCAAATCTCTGCAATTAGGGTCTGCTTGTTTCTTGGAGGGCTATATTGAGAAGTATTTTGAGACCAACTAGGCTTATTGGGAAAGACTACTGTAATCGATTAGTGATGTCTGCCTCAGCTGAGGGAGAGAGTATAGTAGTATCTAATATGCCAGGTAACTGACATCTCTGCTATCCCCTAAAGGCTACCTTACATTGTCCTCATGAGATGATTAGGAACATAACTGGAGTCCAGTGAGGGTCCTTTACATCCAGTGATGCCAGCCAAAAGCAGCAGAAGCCTCAAGGCTGCTAAGACCCCAGAGAGCTTGTGGTGCTCTCGCTATGTTACTTTAGCTCAGAAGCCATAGATAACCCCAGTGGCCTACAGCATAATGTTTAAACCCCTCCTTAGCCTGTGATGGCCTTCTTGCTCTCTTTGATATATCCTAAGGTGCAGTTGCCCCAAACTAATTGCTATTTCTTGTTCATTTCTTAGCATTTGTCTACTTTGCCATGGTATGTGAAATGCATTTAAGGAATCAGAATGTTAAATTGGAAAGAAATCTTAGCTATCTTGTCAGTGATTCCCAATCCTGGGTATACTTGAGTGTCACTTGGAAAGCTGTTAAAAATACATATTTTCAGGTCTCATCCCTAGAGATTTTTACTTCAAGAGGTCTGGGGGAACAAATTTGGCATGTATATTTTTATTTTTCAAATTTTATTTCTTCCTTTGCTCATATTTATATTTGTGTATAATAGTGCACAGGTTTATAATTGGCTGTTACATTTTCTATGTTGCTACAGAAAGGCTGCATAACAATTTCAGTTATTGATAACTTGTTTCCTAGATTTTGCTTTTATAAATGATTATACTGTGACTATCTTCCTGCACATAGCATATGTATATTTTTTTAAAAAATGAACCAAACTGGACATTTTACATAAGTATAAACTGAAGCCTAGAGAGGTAAGTGGCTTGCTTCATGGAGGAGTAAAGCTTGATCTCGATCTTCCAACTACTGATGCAATGCACTTCCACCACTTATCCTTCTTACATCTGGCCTTCATATCCTTTCTACAACCACCAGCTCCTACCCATCCTATAATAATTCGTGTGAGTATAACTTGCTTTACAAAGCCATTCCTCACTCATTCACTTGGAAGAAATTTATCTTCTTGAATGTCCTCACGTATCTCCAGCTCTTTTTTTCCTTTTTCACTTTTGACCTTATATGATAATTACACTTTTATGTCTTGGCTCCCTTACTAGAGTCAGTATGCATAGTGATTAGGATTTTGGGCTCTGGAACAGTTTGGAGTTCTAATTTCAGCATCACATCCCAGCTCTGTGAACTAGGGCGTGTTACTCAACTTCTTAGCCTGAGTTTTCTCACCTTTAAAATGGGATTAAGTGAGATACTAAGTGTAAAGCACAGCACAATATCTGGCACACAGCATGCAATTTATAATTGTTTTTATTAATGTAACTTTTGGCATACTTCTTGAGAGCTTGATACAATGTTTGGGTACATGGTAGGGGCTCAATAAATATTTGATGAACAATAAAATTAATATTTAAGATATGCAATCTCCTCGGATACTTAAAATAATGATTGGTTTATAAGTGACCTTGGGTAAATGTTTATTATGACACTGCTTGTACTTCCATCAGGTACAAACTCACTTCGCTGGCAGCCATCCTAACTGGTATCTTGTCCATAGAGCTGAACCGCTCAGAACCCAGCAGTTTGGGATTATGTATATTCTAATTGGGCATTTCTGGTCCAGATTTAGGCTTTGTGAGGCCAACCTATGAAAATTTTATTTTTTGGAGTTGGAAGGAAGAAACTTATTTAAAAGTTGAGGTTATTATACATGGAATTGTATTTGTAATTTAGTGACCAATCTTTTAGTTTTACTTGACCAAGAAATTTGGATCTGAAGTAAATTTTTCTGCTGTTTTTTGAAAAATTAATAGCTTTACCATTGAGTCTAGGGTACATACACTGTTTTAAAGTTTTAATATTTTAAGGATAATGACAACTAGGAGAGAAAGAAATTAATTTGTCTTTAATAATATCTTGAATTTATATTCATATCTCTATGTAAATTGCTCCTTTCTTGACAAATTAGGCAGGTTTCTATAGTTTGCTGTTTGTGAATTAATAATGTCCACTTCTAATATTAAAAAATAGACCTAGAGCATAGTGCTAAAACCTCTAGTTTTAAATTCATGGATCTTCATCCATGTTGGTGGTAGGGTCTAATGCTCTGAATGTACGAGTTTATGTGTGTGGCTTCCTATCTGGCCTGGGTCCCTAATCTCCACTGCTAACGTCAGGCTTAGGACTTTCTCCTTTTCCTTAGCTGTCGAACTCATTCTGACTTGAGTGTAATTTTGGTGTCTGAGCCATGTTTTATTTCCACCTTCTCTGTCATATTCCAGCTTTCAGAAGTGACCCTCTTTCTGATGTCAAGTACATTGGGGACTGCTGTGTTCTCACTGGTGCTGTCACTGAGCACCCAGGCCAGCTGTTGCCTCCGCATCTGCTGCCAGCTCTGTCTTATAATTCTTAATGAACTGCTAAACTGCCTCAGTTCCATCTAAGACAAAAGACAGGGCAGACCAAAGAGACATAGACTGAAGCAAACTAAAGTTGGTATTTGTGCATCTCCCCAACAGGACTGCCCCCACTGTACTACTTCAGGAGAACAGATGCCCTTTCATCTGTGATGAGACCTTTCTACCAAGTATTGCATCACTGATCTTTTCTCACAAGCTCATTAGATGTGACCAAATATTTGTTTCACTTCCCTTCCAGTTCCAGTGGATCCATAGAATATTTTAGGATGCTGGGTAATAAGAGAATAAAATGTGAAGTGTTTTCCAGTTCCCTCTGTCAGAATGTGGCTCTTTCTCCTCTTTTATCCATATCCCATTATTTATTTTTCTCTATTATAGTAAATATATAGGAAATGTTAAATATAGAGTAAATGTTAAAATTTTCTTTAAACTTGATTTTTTCTGATTACATGATACATTCTCACTTTTAAAAATGTAAAAATAAGGTATAACTTCTGATTGAGATATTAAAGTGAGTTTATGCTTCAATTCCTCTTTCTTAAATATGTAGCAATAACAGATAAAATGGTTAAAGGAAAAGCAGATGTATTTATGTGACTAAAAATGGAAAAGAAAGCCATAGTGGTGAGTGGGGCTCTCAGGATCTGGGTCTAGAGCCAAGGTGGCTGGAACTATGGCTTCCATTGGTAAAACAGACTTCCTTGAGAGCTCCATGACTGAGGCAGATGAGCTTAGGAATAGGCATGGGATGAGTGTCAGCTTCTGAAAGTAGGCTGATAAAATTGTTGACTCTCTGCTTGGGACTGTTGCTTTGTGAAAAACTGGGCCCGGTGAGTGTGAATGAGAAAAACATGGCTTTCCTTTTTTTTTTTCTTTTAACCAAAAGCAGCCAATTAGTCTGTTGGCTCAGTGACTGGATCTGTGATAAAAGGATATTGGTAGGCTCTAAACACTATTTAAGACCTAGTTCTAGATTGGGGTTCTGGGAGAACAGGACAACTGCAAACCTTCCAGGTAGAGTAGGGTAAGAAAAAGAAAGAGAGATTTTAAAAACAAGCACTTAAAACCTTAACCTTAAGATAAACTTTTCATTCAAAGATACTGAGAAATTTAATGCTAAGGGCAGCACCCTCACCCAAATAAATAATGATAATCTGGTACCGGTTCATGGCCTGTTAGGAACTGAGCTGCACAGCAGGGGAGATCGGCAGGAGAGTGAGCGAAGCTTTATCTGTATGTGCATCTGCTCCCCAGCGCTAGCATCACTGCCTCAGCTCCACCTCAGATCATCTGGGATTAGATTCTCATAGGAGCACCAGTCCCTGGTACCAAAAAGGTTGGGAACTGCTGATTTAGAACATGATTTATACCAGCTGAAAATAATTTATAGGATAATACAATGTATGCCCAAAGAGTTAAAGAATAACATCCATTTAAAATGAATAAAAATTATGAAGCAAAATAGGCAGTAATAAAATAAATGCTTACAAAAAAGCCTAACAGGAATTTTGGATATGGGAAATGTGATTATTGAAATAGAACAGAGAAACTTTTAACATGGCATGTTGTAAAGAAAATCAGTAAATTGGGAGATACTAAAGAATTTTCCAGAGGACAAAGTTATGAAGTGCTAGAGGATTAATTGAAAAGCCTCCAGCATGTACCTAATGGGATTTCTAGAGCAGGATTTCTGAGTCTCAATTATAAAAATTGACATTTTGGGCCAAATAATTCTTCGTCGTGGCAACCTGCCAATTCTGACCACCAAAAGTGTCTCCGGACATGTTTTTCATCCCTGGTTGAAAACCACTATTCTAGAGGAATAGTGTGGAGCAAATGACAGACAAGTAATATTTGAGAAGACAACCACTGAAAATCTAGAATTTAAAAAAATACATTAGTTTTCAGATTAGGTGTGCATCCTGAGGACCAGGAAGGATAAACGATAAATCCATCACCAGACACATCATTGTGAAACTGTGGGACCTCTGGATAAAGATAACAAGAGAGAAGACATTATCTACAAAGGGCCACCAATTACACTGTCAGCTGACTTCTCACCAGCAACAACGGAGGCCAAAAAACAAGGAGGTAATCTCTCTCAAATGCTAAGGGAAAATATGTCAACCTAGAACTTTATCTACAAACTAACATTAAAGAATGAATGCAAATTATAAACATTTTTAGGCATGAGTTTAATACCCTCACTTAAAAGTTATTAAAAGATATACCTTGGGGGTGGCTCCATAGTGTAGTGGTTAGCACATCTGCTTTACACGTAGAAGGTCCTGGGTTCACGCCCCAGGTGGAGCCACGGACCATACCCCAGGTGCTCCAGGCCCCCCCCCACCACCACCCCAGTGCATTGGGGGCACCGGCCTGGTGGACACTGTGTGCATGTGGGAGGATACGCCCTGCCTTCAGAGATCCAGTTCTTAAGGGGAAATGGCAATATCCATAGGTCAGGGATGGAAGTAGGGGAAGGGGTGGAATTAAAGAAGGGAAAAATTAAAAAAAAAAAAAAAGATATACTTCTACAGAAGAAAGTTGAATCCATAGGGAAGATGTTAGGAATCAAAAAGCAAAGGTAGTTTTTATAAAGGAGAAGTGGTGGCTAAAAAATAATCTCTACACAAATTGATTTAACAGTTCAGTCCATTTAAATTGACTACTGATGGATTTTGTTAACCAATGTCATGAAAAAAAATTATTTTAATATGAAAAATAAATAAATAAATAAATAAATTGACTCCTGAATGTAAACACTTTTGTGTTACAGAAAGCTGAAATAAAAATTGAAAACCCACAGTTTTTAGATGTGTTGATCTTAGGATCCATTTCTACTCTTAAAAATTATTGAGTGCCCAAAGAGCTTTTGTTAGTGGATTATACCAGTATTTACTATATTAAAAATTAAAAACTAACATTTAAAAATATTTCATTTACAAATAATAAACCCATTACAAGTTAATATTTCTATGAAAAGTAATTATTTCCAAGACAAACATATGAGTGGTATTATTTATATGTTTCTGCAAATCTCTTTAATGTTTAGCTTAATAGAAGATAACTGGATTCTTATAAATGAATCATATATTCATCTTCATATATATATATTCCTATATATGAATCATTCATAAATCCTTATTTCTGAATTGAAATACTTAGAGAAAATTCATCTTCACACAGATATGCAGTTGGAAAAAGGGAGAAATTTAATAGCCTTTTTGCTTAAAAGCTTAAATTTCTTTTGTTGCAACAAATACTGAGTTGTTTTCCTTGAAGTGACAGGCTCACTTCATTTTCAAGGAAATGTCTGTCACATACCCACATCTGTAGAACCATGGCTTGTCTGTCAGTTGTTCTTTCAAATAAAAATGTTCTTTGAAAAAAGTGGCTAGTTAAGCTCAATTCAGGCAGTCACACACAAGCTCTTTTTCATGAGACAGCCATGGTATTTTCGTGTGCAGCAGAAGTGCTTTCTACGTGCTTCCCCTATTGTCACTCAGAATTTTAAAAAGGCTTGTATTCATGGGTCAAAATTTAATAAAATTTACAATTTTTACTGCCTCATCAAAGGCATTCTTAAGTGTGACTGTCTTCCCACCTCCCCCATCCTTGTGAGTGCAAGACAATGCAGAATACAGTGATGACAGGGACAGTTTGGTACAACTGCCTTCATTCATACTAAGGCACCAGCTGTTTTACCCACCATTGCTTTTGCAGATGGATGTCAACAGTGGAAAAAAGCAATATCTTGGTATTATTATAAAAATAGCTTTAACCTTGCAGATGCCTGAAAGGGTCTTGCGAAACGCATTCTGAGAACTGCTGCTCTAAATAGTAATAATGAGAGAGGACTTCTTTATGTCCAGGAAGAAGACAAACATAACTGCAGAACATTTAGAATAAATGCAAAGTATGTCTTTTAAAATCAAGAGTAACTGCTAAAAGAAAAAAAAGACACATCTATAGTTTCCAAACAAACAGAGCTACAAAAGAGAATGTAGAAATCTATTAATTCAGTAGAAGGCAGGAAAAAAAGAGAAAGAATCAGAAAAAGAGATAATAGAAATATATTTTTTAAAAAACTACATAATATGGGAAAAGAAGTCCAGCTATATCAGTAGTCACAATACATGTGAATTGATTTACCTCCTCTGTAAAAGATTAGTTTGTCGTATTGGATTTTTAAAAATCCATCTATATGCTGCTTAAAGAGACAGCTAAAACTACTTATTAAAACTGTTGAAAATAAAGGAGGAAACAATTCAGGTAAGTACTAACTAAAAGCTTGTATTAACCAATGTTACTTCAATGTTAATTTTTAAAAGCTTGTGCAGCAATATTATTATTAGGCAAAATAACATTTAAGGCAAAATCATTCATTGTGATAAGGGAAGACATTATCTAGTGCTAAAAGAAATGTTCTATTAAAAAATATAATAAAAAGCTATGCATCCTCTATCGTATTCACTGACAGTTACAAAGAAATTGACATATTCCCTTGCCGTGGTGGAAAATTTTGATGCTGCCCTCTCAGAAATTGGTATAGCAGACTAAAGAAAAAATCAGCTTACAAAAAACAAAAGCATTCTTATAAACAAGTTAAATTTAGTATATGTAAATGAAAAAATTATAATAGTGACCAACTCAACTCACGACTCTTGTTGCAAGATTGCAACTTTAAGAATGAACGAGGGGAGTTCAAGAAAGAAAATTAGAAACCAGTGTACTAAAATAATAAATAACGGATGAGGATTTATTCTGGAAATGCAAGAGTTTAAATATTTTTTTAAAACAGATTTATCACTCTTCTGCTCAAAAGTTTTTAGTGGCAGACTACAAAGTTCTGTCCCAGGGTCTTTGCACCTTCAGACTAGGCATGGGGTATCTTGGATCTTAACTATCTCTTCAGTGAGCACTGCCCTGACGATCCTACTTAAATTTCGTTTTCTAGCTAACATTCTTTATCCTCCTGCTCTTCCTTGTTTTTTTCCAGAGCATTTATCATGACCTGTTATATTCTGTATTTTATTTTCTTGTTTATTGTTTGTCTCCCCAACTAGAATTTAAGCTTCATGAGAGCAGGGATTTTTTGTCTGTCTCTTCCCTGTTGCTTTCTCTTTCACAGTACCTGGCACATCGCAGCCACTCAATATTTTTTGAATGAATAAATGATGAATGGTTCAACATCAGAAAATCTACCAGCCGATAAAAAGAAAATTCATGTGATAATCGCATATGTGGAAGAAGAATTTGATAAAATTTATCATTTACTTATGATAAAAACTCTTAGCAAGAAGAGAATTTTTTTAACTTGCTAACCATCAAAAACCTGGAGTTAAAATCATACTCGATTGTGAAACTTTTGGAACATTTCCATTAAAGTCAGAGCCAAGGCAAGGAGTCCTTGCTGTCACCTATTCAATTGTGTGCTGAGGCAAGAAAAAGTGTTAAGAGATATAAAAATTGGGAAGTAGAAACAAAGCTGTCCTATTTGCAGAGGAGATCTACATTGAATATTCAAGAGAATCTATAAATTATTAAAACTATTAGCAAGTTCAGTGAGGTGACATAAAGATCAACATTCTTATAAGTAACAATTAGTACATATAATAAAGAAATGATCCAATTTATAATAGCAATCTACACTATAACCTACTCAGAAATCAATCTAATGAAATATGATAGTCCTTTATGGAAAAAATTATAAAATACTATTAGGGGACAAAAAAGTCTTTACTAAATGGAGACACATTCATAGATGGGAAGATATATCAGAAAAATGTCTATTCTCTTGAAATGAATCTATAAATTAAATTATAGGTTATAAATTAAAGCTATAGTTGCTGTCAAATCTAGTATAGTGGGTGACAGACAGTACTCAATATTTGCTAGGTGGATCTATTGTTGACTATGCTAGACTAATGCTTGGGGAACACACAGATATGCAAGGTAACCTGGGTCCTGCCTGACCTTATGTTACCTCTTCTCTGGGGTCAGGATTAACTGTGGAACTGGTTGGGGAACAGGAGGACTGAACCTGATGATGAGGGTGACTCAGACTGCAAGGACCATGGAAGGTTGGTTCTGACAAAGAGCAGCACAGAGAGCTGACTAATTTGTTTCATTAGTCTACAGATACTCTGATACCCTTAAGCGAACTTTATCTTGTACAAGTTGAGTATGTAGTTTGTATTTGCTTAAAATTTAGCAAGTCTTTAACAGGAATTTACTCTGTATTAAGGGTGGTATCTGTTTGGCTGAAGTGTAAGAAAATTTTTTTTCAATGAGAAAGAAGTTCATGATTTTTCTTGAACTATCTGTTGTGAAATTATGTTGGGAGGGTTGGTATTGCATACATACATGGTATGGAAACTATGAAAACATTCCACTGCATTGTGAATCAAAATACCATTACATTTTTTGCATTGTATTTTATTGTTACAGATTGTACAGAAAGTGTCTTTGCAAAAACACAGATGCAACTATTTTTAATTAGGAAATCATTTGGCAGATATGTAAACCATTTTGTTTGTAATTATTGATTTTTTTTAGCTTTAGTTATTTTGACTTTATGATTTAAATAATAGTATTTTAAGTTGGGAACATTTCATTGTTTGGGAAAGAGGTTGAATATTATGGAGTTAAATTTCACCATATATGATATGGACCTTAGTGATATTCTAATTTATATGTGCCAGTAATATGCCTTACAGAGATGTCAGCAATAGTAAGCTGTTCTCTCTGGTAGCACTCTGATAATAACTAACTCTTGTATGGAACATTCCAAAGTACTTTTTAATTTTTAAAAATTCTTTAGGAATAAGTTTTTTGTGGTACAATATCCATAACTTAAAATTTACCAACTTTACCATTTTTAAGTGTACAGTTCAGTGGTGTTAAATACATTAATAATGTGCAAGCGTCACCACCATCCATTCATGGAACTCTTTTCATTTGTAAAACTGAAACTCTATGCCCATTAAACAATAAACTCCCATTTCCTCTACCCTGTAGCCCCTGACAACCGCAATTCTACTTTCTATCTCTATGATTTGGACCAAGCACCTCATGTAAGTGGAATCATACAGTATTTGTCTGTCTTTGACTGGTTTATTTTACTTAACATGATATCTTCAAGATTCATTCACGTTGTAGCATATTTCAGGATTTCCTTAATTTTTAAGGCTGAATAAATTCCATTTTATGAATATACCATATTTTGCTTATCTTTTCATCCATTGATGGAGACTATAGTGCTTCCATGTTTTTTTAGCTATTGTAAATAATGCTATGAATATGAATGTACAAATATCTGTTAGACACTGCTTTCAATTTTTGGGGGGTATATACCTAGAAGTGGACTTGATGGATCATATGGTAATTCTATGATAATTTTTTGATGGACCACCATATTGTTTTCCACAGCAGCTGCTCCATTTTATGTTCCCACCAACAGTTCACAAGGGTTCTGATTTCTTCCCATCCTTGTCAACATTTATTTATTTATTTATTTTGATATCGGCCATCCTAATGTGTGTGAAGTGGTATCTCATTGCAGTTTTGATTTGCATCTCCCTAATAATTAGTAATGTTGAGCATCTTTTCATGTGCTTATGGACTATATATCCTCTATAGAGAAATGTCTATTTAAGTCTTTTGCCTATATTTGAATCACATTGTTCTCTTGTCATTGAGCATTAGGAGTTCTCTATATATTCTGGATTAATGTCCCTTATCAGATATGTGATATGCGAATATTTTCTCCCATTTCGTGGGCTGCATTTTTACTCTATTGAAAGTATATTGATGCAAAAAAATTTTCAAATTTTTATGAAATCCAGTTTGTCTGTTTTTTCTTTTGTTGCCTGTGCCTTTGGTATCATATCCAGTAAATCATTGACAAATCTAATATCATATCCAGGTATACTTTTGCATACCTTATTTAATTTGTGCCTCAAAGATATGTAAAAGAAGTTTATTTTCAATTCTATGATTATTCATAGAGCAGGTTTTATACTACATCTTGGGAATCCAAAGATAAGGACCCTGATCTCGAATAACGTAGACAGATGACATTGGGATATATGACTTGAAGTGTAAGTATGAAAATAGTGGTTGAGGGGAGACACAGGTTATTAGGTTGTGGTCATGACAGATAGTGATGGCATACATAGTCTGTCTTCGTTATACATTTTTTCCTTTTTCTTTCCAGCATAACATTGTATAAGCTTAAGGTATACAATGTTTTGATTTGATATGGTACCTTTTTTTCTTTCAAGGAAAAACTGATGTTTTTCACACAATTTTGAAATTTCACAATTTATATAGCCGATTTGATGTGCTTTTGAAAATTATATTACATTTTATGCAGTTATAATTTTTTTTCCTCTGAAAAATCTGAGTGATATATTAGAATATTCAGCCTGGGCCACCCTCCTTGATGTCGTGTTTGTGGAAAGAGTGATTAGTCTATGCGTATAATTTGGTCCCTTGCATACAAAATATAATTTTGTTTATTAGAATATTTTAGATAATTAAAGCTTTGTAGGTTCATGTTATTTTTAGCTCTGAAAAAGATGAAGAGAAATAAAATGAGACAAGTCTAGTGGCTGAAGTATGTGAAACAAATCGAACATCAACAACAACAGCAACAAAAAACTTTTGAGATGAAGAACAGAAAATCTATGATCATTATCATTGTTAGCTCCACAGTGCTACTGAAGTGATCAGGGTATCAATAATATAATTAAGTGGAAATGTATTTTTTAAATTTAGAGAAACTGTTGTTTTCGGGCATGTCTCTTATATGCTCAGTAAAGTTTGTTTGTTTTTTTTCATTTAAGCATTATTGATATTAATTACACTGATACCATTATAGACCAAAGAAAAGTGTCCCAATTTGTTGCCTATTCTTTTGTGGGTTGTGTAGAATTCCTTACTCCATGTGAAAGTGACTCTGTAACCACTATAACAAAAGCTTTTTTAGGGATTGGTTTACATTTGTAATGAGATCTCTTTATTCTGATAATTAATTCTGATAGAAGACCTCTACCCAGTAATGGAATTATTTTGAGCAATGCTATATCTAATTAGGGAAAGTGACCCTTCAGGGTGATCTTTAGTTTCTGCTATCTCCTTACCAAAGCCAAGTCAAGATTTTCCACCAGGACTGTTCTTTGAATGACAGATTTGCTCCATAACAATACCTGGAAGGAAGCATGTGTTAAAATTGCCTACTGATCTTCTCTGGTTGCTTTTGTGGAACTTGGATGCAAATTTTATCAGTGACTAACCATGATCCCACATGTGGGGACTTTGTGAGATAATTAATTGATAACTTTTGGGGAAATCTCACGTTGGTTCCATAATTCGACCTCCTCTTTTGTGTAGGATTTGGAGATGAAAGTGGCATTCTGTGGTTGAAAGAAAAGAAATTTTGTTGTCAGAGTGATTTGGGTTCAGACTCAGGCTCTGACTAGCAATATAACTCTGGGCAAATAACCTCTCTGAATCTTAATTTCTTCATTTGTATAAAAGACTAATATTACTTTTAGAGTTTGAAGAAAATTAAATAAACTCTTAGCATAATTCCTAGCATATAGTGAGTACAGTTATTCCACTATCAATAATGCAGATAATTTAGGGCAATATTTGACACATTATATTTGTACCTCAAAGGTATGCAAAATCATTAAAGCTGAGTTCCCTTCTAATATTAACTTTGCATTGTTAATACAGAGACATTTCAGTAAAAACGTTATCAAAATCGTGTGTCTTTAACATTTGGTAATCAAAGGAAAAGTAAGCAGTATTGCATTTTGGTTTTTAGTTTTGTCGTTAGATTTTTTTATTCAGTTTGTATTGATTAAGCAAATGCATCCTTGTTGTATTGCTTTTAGCTTTTAGACTCAAAAATGCTTATTGAGGAGGAGTCACGACCAGGCCATATTTATAGGGGTCGTGAAGAAGTCTTATGAAGTGTAAACTACGATTAGGCAATATTAGGTAGATGAATCAGAATGCCTGGGATGAGTAGAATATGGAGTGCTGTTCAAAAGCCTTATACCTCAGAGCTAATTGGCTATTTTTAAACAAGGATAACCCCAGGTGTCCCGAAAAAATTACTAAGGGTAGTTTGGTTTGGAATAGAGCTCACAAATCATTTGCAGATAGAATAGAAAGAATTCTGAAGATGAACAGTGCTCCGAAGTACTGAGGAATTTTCAAGAGTGCAATAGTATGAGGGATGGTCCTTGTGAATCTGCATGGGAAATTTACTGCATGGCTACATTTTCAGGACCTGTTGACATTTTATTCATCCTTGAAGGTCTCTTTCAGCTGCCATTTCCTCCCTCAAGTCTACCCCAGTCTTTCTACTAGCTAATAAGAATATTTTCTCCTTATATTAGATAAAAAGAACTGTGGGTTTTAGGTAACATTTTATTTATTCTTCTCTATGAAAACTTATGTTACAGTTGTATCATTGTTATATAAAATGTGTCTATCTCTTAAATCATGGTCGGATAGGAAGGACATGAGTATTTAGGTTGGAAATATCTGTATTTGAATACTAGCTTTGATCTTTTTTAGCAATATGTCTTTTTGTTACATAATATCTATTTCCATAAAGTTGTTGGGAGGATTAAATGGAATAATACATTTAAAGTACCTTTTATTACCTGCCAGTCTGCAGGCTACAGTCTAATAGCATAGAATTTCTATTCTTTGCTCTCTTCTAAGGATTCTAAAGAGGTGGTTTGAAAAGGGAAATTTATAGATACCAGATAGAATCAAAACCCCAAGTGTACAAGGAATCAGTCATATATAAGATCTCTGTTTTTTAATCTGACTGATTAAACTAATCACCAAGGAGAAACTTTGTGATATCAGGAAAAGCTGTCATTAGTTACTCAGGTTATAAATACATTTATGATATACATCATACAATGGAAATGCTACCACCATTTGTACTAGAAACAATTTCCACTAGGAAAATTCATTTTAACAACACAAAATCCTTGTTCAAAATTTGTGCAGGTATCTGTAATATTGAATTAGGCAAGTGTGAAGAGAAACATTCTAAAAAATGTAGCTTGTGATTTACCTGACTTAATGAGACTGCTTATTTGCCTAGTAACCATGCAGCTCTATCAAGATTTTGCACATGATATGTCAGAATCATCTATATAAGATGCAGTGTGGATTAATGCAAAGTGAACCTGGACCAGAAGTCAGAAGAACTGGATGCAGGTTCTGATATTATCTGAGAATGGATCTCTGTTACATAGATTTTGTTACTGTGGCAAAGACAGTGGTAAAATATAGGCTAGTCACAATAAAACCTTGCAACTCTGTATGTATCAGTGTGGTGGGAGGAAAGAGGGTTGAGTTACTAAAGATAGCTAACACTGACTAAAGCAGTAACCTCTAATCTATATTAAAAAAGCAGACTCCGTATAATTCCTTGAAATAAACGTGGGTTTGAGAGACTTCCCTGAGATATGTAATACCCTGACTAGACTTCACAGATCTAATGATATGCTGGTAATTCTGTGTTGACACATCTTGAAGAAATGTTCAGCAAGTCCTGAGAAGCAAAGAAAGGTTAAGAAGTCCTTGGAATTTACTAGCTTGTGCCAGAACCTCAGGTAAAGATAGGAAAATTATTTGACTGAAAAGATTCTTCAAAAAGGGACAATGAAATGCTCTTCAAATGAATGCAGGTAATGAAATGTTGAGGAAAAATTGTCTCTGAAAAACAAATCAAGGAGAATGTGAGTTCCAGAAAACATAAAACTACCAAATACTCGTGTATGGAGATGGCTGCCAAGAACATAGGCATTGAATGGTGATATCTGAGTGAGTGGCTTTGTTGGAGTTGTCCTCAGGGAGGTAAGTTTATATCTTCTCACTCTCTTTAATCTTTGTGTAATTCCCTGGTGTCTTACACTGACTCCAAGGCTTTCTAATTGTGGATTCTTGGCAAGTTTGTCAGCTTCTCTAAGCTAGCCTCAGTTTCCTCATCTGTAAAACACACATCTATAGTACCTGCTATCAAAGATTGTTTTAAGAATTAAGCGAAGTAATTATGTGAAAGTTTCACTATCAGTTACTTGATAAGCTTCTTGTGCTAAGGAGCTCTTAAGATACTAGAGCATAAAGTCGCTTCACTGCTGGGCTCTAGCAACAATAACACTAGCGTTTTGAGTCCAGTTCTTACTTGTAATCTTTATTTTTAATTTGACTTCAACCAAGTGGAGGAAAAACAAATTGTGGACATCATGAAGCCCTTTATAAATGGTCGTGATGCTAATAACGCCTCAGTTCTTGCACAGAATGGATATCCAAATGAGCCTTCCTAGTACAGAGTTATAATTTAAGAAGCCCAAGGAAAAGGTGAATGCTTTCACAAAGAGGCAGATGTGTAAACAACCAGTTTCTTCTTCTTTTTAAACAGCATTTTTGAAATATAATTTACATACCCTACAATTCACTCACTTAAAGTATAAAATGTTTTTTTAGTATATTTACAAAGTTGTGCAGCTATCACAACAATCAGTTTTAGAATATTTTTATATCCCCCAGAGAAACTCCACGCTCATTGTCAGTCACCCCCCATTTTCCTCCAGTGCCCTCTAGCCCTAGGCAACGATGAATCTACTTTTTGTATGGGTTTGTCTAGTCTGGACATTTCGCATAAATGGAATCATAAATTATATGGTCTTTTGTGGTTTGCTACTTTAATTTAGTGTAATGTCAAGGTTAATCTATGTTATAGCATATATTGATACTTCATTTTTATTTCCAAATAATATTCCATTTTATGGATAGACCACATTTTATTTATTCATCAGTTGTTCGTCATTTGAATCAGTTCATTCTGAACTTTCTTCTTTCCATTTGGTCTTCATAAAGAAGAGACTTTTAGAAGAGTGACCTGTCTGCACTTAGAACTCTACTGTGAAAGCCCTGATATTGATGTTTCCTGTCTACATATGACTTAATCAATATCATTATCTAAACCAAAATATGAATACTCAAACCAGTCCTATTTGAAAATAGCAATACTCCTCAACTCTTCTAGTATATTTAGTGATACTATTGAACTATTTGCTGGTCTTGGTGTCTCCCAATTTCGAATTAATCACCTTTTGAACTTTTTCTTTAAAATATAACAAAAATACAGGTACTCTGTTGAACTTGAGAAACGCCGATGGGCAAAATGAAAAATTACCTATAATCCCAACACTCAAAGACAACTAACTTTAACATGCTTTTAAAAATGAATTTATTAGTAAAAACGATACATATTTATCATGAATTTAGGAAATGCAGCAAAGTACAAATTAGAAAGGAGGTCACTCAAAATCCCACTGCCCAGAAATAATTATTTTAAGATTAAGTTAAAAACATTCTAGACATCTCTTTATGTATATACACAGATAGAAGGACAGATGGATGAACAAATAGAAAATCTATAAATGAAATATACATGGTGATTTTTAATAAAAATAATATTTTACTTGAATTTTACAAAAGAATTTCTAGTCCAAAATGGTGAAGTGAGCACATCCCACACTTCTGTCCTTTTCCCAAAAACAGAAATAATAGAAAACAACTTTATTTGATGAATTCATAGATGTACTCTGAAACATGAAGAATTCTCAGAGATTGTGAGAAATTCCCAACTAAAATCTGATGAGATTGAATTGAAGAGGGTAATGGCAGTCCAGTGTGCATGTGGAAATCCAACATATAGTACTATGACAAGATGTGGGAGCTCCATTCTCAGATAGGAGATGGGGAAGTTGGCAGCAGAAAGATGCCTAGCAATGGGAGCTGCGTAGTACAGTGGTAGCTTCCAGGCCTATCCTTCCTACATCCCATTCCATCCTCCTTTCTTTAGATCATGCAATTGCAACCACTGTCTTCAGATAGGAGCAGTGTTTCAGAACTAGGGCAATGTCTCAAGTAGTTGGCAGTATCAAGGAGAAAAGAGGAGAACTTAAGCCCAAAAAGTAATTGCTGAAGCATCTTTTCTCATAGGATATTCCACTCATCTTTCAATCTCACTGAAAAGCACATAGGGCATAAACTTCCAACAGTTGAATCTGCACCTCCCTCAACTACAACGTCAGCTGCTCAAGTAGAGAAAATTTCGGTTTAGTAGGAATCTCAGTTAAAAAAAGATGGACCCATGGTAAAGAATCTCCAGTACTTGAGTAGCCCCTTGAAATAGAGTAAAAAACAAACAAACAAACAAAAACAAGAACTCACTTGAGAGAATATAGCTAATAGAATTGAGAGAAAACTTTGGAACAAATATAATTAATATCATCAGAGATGCAAGGATATTCCATCCATGAAACAAGAACAGGTATTATAAAAATGAATAAATTGGACATCATGACAGTACAAACATGTTTGAAATAAAACACTAAAATGGTTGAATGACAGAATGGATATACTGAAGAATGAATATTGTGCTGGAGAAATTGTCTCAGAATGCAGTAAGAAAAGAAAATAGAAGTATGAAAGACATAGAAGGTATATCAAGAAGTGCTAACATCAGTCTAATATCAGGAGTGACAGGAGAAAGTGGAAACATGGAAGGGAGATATGGCAGTGTTCTTTGTTATTTCAGCAACTCTGGTTCTCTAAACCTTCTCTACTGCTGGCCAGGCTATCTACCACTATGGAGGATGAAAATGACCACAAATTGCTCTTCTAGCCACCCTTGCAGCTGGAGCATGGATGTATGACTCAGTCTTGAGCACTGGGACCTGACAAGAGTTCTTCTAGGAGACTTTCTAGCAGAAAGATATTTCTCCATTATACCAAGAGATGCACAGGGAAAAACTGCTTTCCTGTGTTTGGATGCAATTGTGTGAGAATAAACTATCTGGAGTTACAGTGGCCATCTTATAACCACATAGAGACAAAAGCAATGCTGAGAATGACTGAGCAGAAAGACGACCCCCGAGTCCTTGTGTACTTCAGGTGCTAATCCCCTATATGTTTTAGACATTGCAAATACCTTCTTCCATTCTATAACCTGTCTGTTAATTTTGTGTATGGGGTATCCTTCACGGATAGAAATAATTTTGATGTGATCAACTCTTGTTTGTTTTCCTGTATGGTTTGTGCTTTTGAATTTTTGTTTAAGTTCCTCCTTGTCTCTAGGTCACAAAGTTCATCCTACATTTTATATAGTTACTTTATAGTTTGCTTTTTCACATTTATTTTCTTAACTCATCTGGAGTTGATCCTTACAAATGATGTTAGATAGTGATCCAGTTTTATTTTTCTCCATATAGTGAACCAGTTTTTCAACTTTACCTAGTAACTGATCTCTTCTATACCCATTAATTTGCGATGCCTCCTTTATTGTATATAAAGTCCCCATATATAAATAGGCCCTTCTTAGAGTTTTCTACTTTGTTTCATTTGTCTTTTACAAATTATGACCTTGTAATATGTCTTAATATCTGATAGAGTAAGCCTCCTTTTCTTCATTTACTTTTCTTTTTTAAGGTTATTTAAGGCATTTGTGGACCTATTACCTTCATATAAATTTTAGAGCATTTTTATTGTTGTTATTTAAAAAACTTGAATTTCATTTGTAATTTATAGATTTGGAGACAAGTGCTGAATAGAATAAATAAAAAAAAGCCTGTACAAAGTTATGTAATAATGGCATTTCAGAGCATCAAAAATAAAAAGAACATTCTTAAAGTTACCAGAGAGAAAAAGGAGATTACTGAGAAAAGAATAAGATTGGCATCTGACTTTCATCAGCAACATCAGACACAAGAAATAGTAGAACATGTGGAAAAAACAGCATTGTAGTGTGTTCCTTTTTTCTTTTTCAGAAAAGTCTTGATATACCTTTAAACTCAAGTTTTATAGCACAGGGAGACCAGAAAACTAAACTGCTGTTGCTGCCTAGAAGTTTTACAAATTATCTATACAGTTGGCCTTCCACTTAGTATCTGGGTGGTTCACAAGTTTTTTTTTCCCCCCCTAGAAAAGCTCTTTGTCTTATATTTCCTGATTTTTTTTTCATGTTGAAAATATCTGTTTCTCTTATATTTGAGAAGTATTTTGACTGAGTATAGGTTCTTAGACCGTATTTTCTTTCTCAAATATGTGGCAATATTTTATGGTCTTCTGGAGTTGAATCTGGCCTTAGGTCTGAGACAAGCATGATTCCCAGCTCCACTTCATTCTTTTTGATCAACTTGCTTTGTTTCTCTGGTTGTCAAAAGAATTATTTCTTTAACTTTGATGTTTACTAACAACAGGGATAGAGATCTGTGTCTACCATTCTCTGTCAGTTTTTTTTTTCTTCCTAGAACATGGTTTGTTGTTTCTATTTGTAACTGATTTCTTCATTCATAAAAGAGAAATTTTCAAAAATTATTTCTTTTACTGTTTTATTAGGTTCTTAACTTCAGGGACATTAGTTATTTTTATGGTTGATGCCTTTCTTCTTCACACCCATTATTATTTTACAGTCTAGAAATTCCTCAAAGTCTATAAACTAACATAAACTACAGTCATGAAACAGTGCTATTGGGATGAGTTGGCAGAAGCAAACTCAACCCAGATTGAGTTTAAGGAATAACTAAGATAAAAAACCATCTGAAGATTAGCTCACAATCTAAATCTAAAATCTAAAATCCAGGAAGGAGAAGCAGCAGACACAACAAACTGTGGGATTAGACCCCTAAGCACATCAAATAACGATTAAATACAAATTATAGACTTTGGTTGAAATGATTAAGAACATAAAAGAAGGAACCTGAACATAAGAAAACAATATAATACTTTGAAAAAAAGGACAGTGTTGGGAAAAAAATCCCAAATCTCATAGAAATGGAAATATGTATTTTAATTTGATTAAAATTAAATCAATATATAGATTAAATAGCACATTATAATTAGCTGATTATATAATCAGTGAACTATTAAATAAGTATTTAAAAGATACCTAGAATGTAGCACAGCGAGATAAGGAGATGAAAAAGGTAAGAAATATGATAAAAAGGAGCAGATAGTCAAATACTGTGCTGTCTAGTAGAAATATAATGTGAGATATATATGTAATTTAAAATTTTCTAGTACCAACATTAAAGAAAGTAAAATGGATGAAATTGCTATAGAATGTTATCATTTCAACATGTAATCAATTTAAAAATTATGAATGGGACATTTTACATCTTTTTTTCTCCATACTGTCTTTAAAACCCCATCTGTATTTTGTACATACACCACAGCTCGGTTTGGATTAACCACATTTCAGGTGCTCAGTAGCCACACGTGGCTAGTGACTGCTATATTAGACAATGGAGCTCTACCTTACATCCAAAAGGTCTTCCAGAAGAGAAGAGAGATAGAGTAGGCGATATTTGAAGAAATAATGGTTGAGAAATTTCCAGGATTAAAGTAAGGCATGAATCCTAAAGATTCAGAAAGCACAATGAGTCTTCGTCAGACTGTAAATATTTTGTAGTGAAACTGTAAAAGTTGTTAAAATTAACTAGAGAGAAAAGACAGATTACCTACAAAGGATCTTCAGTTAGTCTGAAACTGTCATCTTTAATATCTTTAAAATGCTGAGTAAAAATATGTTGATGTAAGAATTTTATACCCATTTGAACTATCAATTAAGAATGAGAGTAAAATAAAGACATTTTCAGTCAAAGACAAAGTTTATCACTAATAGACTGAAGGAGAACCTTAATAACACTCAAATATATAATAAGGCATCTGGGGAGAGATGGCAGTGTGAGAGAGAAAGATTTCCAAAGAGAGATGAAAAAGTAATGACATACTTTGTGTACTTTTTAGTTTTTTTCTCTAGAGCTTCAGTGGTAGCCAGTGTGCAGAGTTGAGGAGTCAATACTAGCTTAGAATTGCTAACCTTAGCTCCCTGTCTCTCTGCTGCACAGAGTATGATGGAGAGAAGAATGAGATATTCTCTTGTATTAGCAGAGTAGTACACTAAAGCATTCCCCTATTTGCTCAACTATGGGATACAAAACATTTTTAGAAACTCAGGGAAAAAATAAGAATTATATAGAGGAAATAAATAGTTTTGGAATGTAGGGTATTATGGGAAAGATTAGGGCTGTGTAGTGTGTTTGGGAGTAGGGTAAGGAAAGAAGAAGCTGGATGGAAAGGGGAGGAAGGCAAGACAAAGTGAGGAAGTCTAAGATGGGAAATAGAACTGACAATCGATTGTCACTTTATTGTTGTAAAAATCACCAATCGAAGATTCATTTAGCCCTTCAAGGGAACTCCCTGAGGAAGGGGAGTATTAGATGCTAATCAACTAATTTAATTAGCAACTTAATTATAATTTTAATAGCTGCCCTTTATTGAGCACTTATATGTGTCATAGTGCTGAAGTATTCTAGTGCCTTTAAAAACTTAATATTCAAAAAATTCTGTGGAGATTTTCTTTCTCCTTTACTGTAGGTAAAATATACATAAAATTTACAATTTTAACCATTTTAAGTGTATGGTTCTGTGGTATTAAGCACATTCACGTTGTTGTGCAACCACCGAGTGAAGTAGATTTTTAAAATAATTTTTCTGATGACTAAACTCGGTCTCAGAGAGCTTAAGTAATTTGACTCTTGGTTGGTAATACAGTGAAGATTTGAGCTCCATGTTTGTCTGACTTCAAATTCCATACTCTTTTTCTACGGCATGTAGTGCCTTTGCCAGAAGTAACTTTAAAAGCATCTTTAAAGATTGTAAATCTAAGGCAAGAATCTGAAGGACTTGCTGGTCTTCCAGTTAGAGATGTGATGGATAAAAAGAAGGGTAATGGAGTTATATGATTGGCTAGATAGTGATAGCGAAACCAGGATGTTTTCTGAAGGAAACAATCATTTGCTTATCATACATGTTCCTGATTTTTTCCATGCCTGTATACTATGTATGTATTGCTATTTAAATTTATCCATTTTGTTTTTTATTGTAACTATGTGTCTCTACCTTTAATGGAAAATCAGTAGTATTATTGGCTATTCTTAGAACGTATCCATAAAAATAAAGACAAAGACACTGAAACTCCATCTAGATATTGTTGCCTCCTCTCACTTTTTTTAAAAAGGAAGAGAATATTAGGGAGCCATTAAAAACATAATGACACCACACTGAACTTTTCTTCTAAACATAGTAAGAATAATTGAAAGATATTTGGATGAGAAACATGTCACAATATTCCAAGAATGGGGACCATGATATGGGTGGGCCTCATGGGATTGGAACTAGAAAGTAGAAAGTTTTTGGGAACTGAAGTGGCATTCTCTGGAGGTATTATTCCTTTTTCTCCCCACTCATTTGCTGAGTCTTCTTTCTGCCAACTTGATTCTGGGTGGTTCTAAGTGACAAATTTTGAATTCAGTCCTCTTGGCTAACTGGCGCAGTCTCTAAATTCTCCGATTTCTGAGAGAGGAATTGGATTGGTCTACCTAATCTTTTCAAGCTAGGCCCTTTAAACCCTAGGACATTGGCTAATCTATGACAGCCCCTTCACGCCTACCTCCATCCAATCAGCAATAGCTGAGATGAACAGAGTCACGGAGAGTAGGACACGGACCTTTAGGAAAACAGAAGGTTGTGGCAGACAGATTCTAGCATTCATTGTCCAGCAAATCTTTATTGAGTGTTCACTATAGGTGCAAGCCGCTGTTGTAGGAACTGAGACTATGGCTATGGACAAGATATACAAGGTCCCTGAAACTTTGTGGAGGGAGATGAGCTTTAAACAAGTGAAGTAATACAATTAAAGACTGTGTTAAATCCTAGGAAGGAAATAACCAGAATGATCTGATGGTTACTGGATTGAAGGTATAGAAGATTACTTTTAATGAGACGGTACGGAAAGAAATGATCTTTGAACTGAAACACGAGGAAGGAATGTAAAGGCTTTGAGGTGGTAAAGAACTTGACAAGTTTAAGGAAAAAAAGAAAAGAACGAAATAAAGGAGCCATCTGAGCAGAGCCAGTAAGGGGCAAAATGTTAAGAGTTGAAGTTGAGAAATAGCCAGATTATGCAACACTTTGTGGACCCCCAATAAAGGAGATGCTAACCAGACCCTCACAAGGCCCAGAACATCAGATACATGCAGAGAAGGAACAAAGAAGCTCAACAAGAAGGAGTGGAGAAGAATGGCACAACTGCAAGAGGTTGAATGGGAGCTTTTGATGACATCGAGAATGTCACATTCCTGAAAACGACATATTTATAATACTACTTAAGTGTAGGAACACTGGTTACCTCTCAGTGTAGTCAATAAAAGGTGACTAATAAGCAGTAGCTAGTGATCCCTGTGATAAGTTACTTCTCAGCGTTATGTAATGAAGATGTGATAGGGAAAGAAAAGGACATTTATTCAACATGTCCCCATATTATCTCCTATCCTTACAACAACTTTGAGAACTAGGTTTTATTATCCTTGTTTTCCAGACAGGAAACCAAAAATCAAAGACATTTTATACATGTTAAAATTACTAGCTACTAAGTGGCTGGCCTGGAATTTGAAAGCAAGTGTGCGATTCCTAAATTTGTGGTCCTTTTATTGCATTTTCTGCTTGAAAATACAGTTTGAAAGATTAGGAAAATGGTACAACTTAGTTTTTGAGATCACTCTCCTGGACTTGATGTGAAAAAGAGAACATCAATGGTGACTAGTTTAATAAACCAGTCCTGTATACCTGTTGCATTTCCCAGAGATCTCTGTGTAGCTTCAAATAGCAGGAACCATACAAGTTCTTGTGTGTGTGTGTGTGTGTGTGTGTGTGTGTGTGTGTGTGTAAAATAATCATTCAAAAATCCTAAAAAATGTTAGAGAAGATAATGAGAAACTAGTAACGAATATTTTCGGGAGAATAACCAGAGGTAATAATTAGCTGTAGTGGCAGTGGTTGAAGAAAACAGAGGAATCAGTTTAGGTACCTAGGAAATTGAATAAATGATGGCACTGTAATAGATGTGCTGAAGGACTTGATGTGGGTACAAACTATATTAATTCTCTGTGGGATCTTCTCCTGGATGACATTTCAGGCAAATTTCTCAACTTTTAGATCATTTGTAATGATTGAAAGTCCAGTCTATCTCTACTTTCTGCTCAATTTTGCTCTCAAAAAATAAGATTTATTAACAAAAAAGTCCAGGCTAGCCTAAATCAAAGCTTCAATTTCATGTCTAATTTAAAGCTTCACCCCTTTCTGACTCTCAGTTGAAATTTGTGTTTTGCCTATACTTTCACTCTTTTCTTTCTCCTCCCTCTCTCACTTGGATGTGTCTGGATCTCCTCCAGCATGCAGGGGTGGGGTGAGTTTGGGGAGAGCAGGAGAGTAGGAGAGATTACAAGAGAAGAGTTAAAAGTCTTTTACATGCCTAATGCCATCAGAGGCAGAGCCCCAGGTGCTGATTCTCTTAGGTTGGAGCATTTATGGGTTTTTTGAAGGGTCTACTTATGGACCTCAAGATCCTCTTTCAGTGACTGCCTCCTGAAGTCCATCCTTCCAACCTCTAGGAAGGTCTCCTTACTCTGGCAGGTGGTCCTATTGAGTAGGTCCTTTTGAGACGGTCCTGGATAATCAACCTTTGCACCATCCACTTGGCCCATGCCAAACACATGTAGTGGAGGCTGTCCCGTTGCTCCCCTTTCTCCTTGTCCTATTGTGGAGTGTATCTGCCAGCTTCCTTAATTTAGAATTCTGCAGGCCAAAAATGAGTAACCATCTTCATGAATGTGCAAATTCCTGGAGAGACATGTCCGGTTCACTTCAAAACTCTTACCGTGGTGGTTGCATAGAGATGGTCTTATAAGTTCCTACAGCGAGCAAGACTCATCAGCTTTGGAGAAAGATCTGGCAGACACCACCAGTCTTTTGTAGTATCTGTCAATTACTATATGAGCTTCACTGAGCCACCTAAAACTCTGTTTCCTTATCTATGAAAAGAGTGTAAATAATATCTTCTTCACAGAACATTGCTAGAAGGATAAAAAGAGATAGTTATATAAGTTGCCTTACTTAGATACAGAGGATTTCAATATTGGTTCCCTTTACAGGTCCCTTTAGGGGACAGACAGCATATTCCATTTTTGGGTTGTCTTCGTCCGGAGAAAGATCTTCCTTCATACTGAATTACCTCTATACATTTTTAGCACTCTCTTTAAGATCTAATCTCAGTGGTCACATAGAATGTGAAGGCTTTCAGATATCTGTGATTTTAGTTGAATGAACTGGAGATATTGGGGGGAAAATCCATTTTTTTCTGTTTTGAGCTGCAGAGTTTGAGTATCTGTCAGACTTTTGTGTGACCCCAAAGAGAGATTTATTGAGTGCATGGAACAAAAATAATATTTCACTTTCTAACATCATTTTTCTTTGACACTGGTGGGTTTAATCACAGGCTGGTTGGGATTCTGAAGGATTCTAGCTTGGAAAGAGGGTGTGTGTGTGTGTGTGTGTGTGTGTGTGTGTGTGTGTGTGTTCATTTGAATGGTGCTATTCTTTGCACCATAGTAAGCACTTTATATAAGATCGTTTACTGCCCTGAACGAATGGTTAAACGCAGAAGCTACAAAGAAAGCCGAAGAAATTTTAATGAATACCTAGACTGGTGCTCAAATACTCCTCTTAAGAACAAGGGAGGGGAGTCAGGGTTGAGACCTTTTTTTGGCGTGATTGGGGACTAGCCTTAGGCTATTAGACACCGCCTCTTTCACTCGCGGGAAGGCCGCTAGGGGATGCTAGGGAGCTAGCGGCCTACGAGAAAGGCACCCCAGCTCTCACCCACACCCATCAGCCACCTCGCCGGGCGGAGAGACTACAACTCCCGTGGTGCTCTGAGAGCGGAGGCGGGGGGACCTGGGGGCGTGGAGGGACAAGAGGGCGGGCCTTCCGGGCGTGTGTTTCCGGCGTCGGTGGCCGCGGCCGGGGACTGTGTGAAAGCGGTAAGATGGCGGCGGCGGCGGTGGTGGAGTTCCAGAGAGCCCAGTCTCTACTGAGCACCGACCGGGAGGCCTCCATTGACATCCTCCACTCCATCGGTAAAGTTCGCCGCGCCCCCACCCAAGCCCCGCTGGCCCAGCTCGGCCTGTGTTGGTCGGCGGCGGCGGAGCGGGGCCGGGCTAGCCGGCTCTGGTGCTGCTGACTCACTGTGTGTGAGAGGGGGGCCGGGCTAGGGGCACAGGCCGCTCGCAGCTTCCTGGAGCCCCCTGGGTCCCACCCAGTGGGAAGCCCCGAAGCAACCCCGGCGTCCACCCGCCGGCTGCTGACTCATGGTGGGCTCAACGTGGGGTGGGAGAGTGGGCCGAGCCGGGGCCCCCTCCACTCCCTAGCCTGTCTCCCGCTCTGGCCCATGCGAGCTGGCCCGGGACTGGGAGCAGTGCCGGCCGGCGTGCTTATTGCGAACTGGTCTGAGAACCTGAAGTTGAAGGCGAAACCCTCTCTGGACAGGCATTTCCCGCCGTTGTTATCAGCACAGCCTGCTCGGGGTGGGAACGCGAGCGCTGGCTTTTCTCTTGGCGTTTCCTTCCACGGGACACTGGAAGCTGCTACTTCTCCCCAGCCCCACAGCGGAAGGCTCCACTAAAGAGGAGTCTTCTTTCTGAATGTAGAAATACCGAGAGGACACACAGCCCAGATTGGCATTTGGTTTGAGGAGGTGGCCTAGATGTTTCTTCGACCCGTGTAGGGTGTAAGAGTGAGATGTTGGGGCGGGACCGCCCGGCTGGAGTGGGCGACTAATCGTCCTAGACTCCCCTGTAAAGGTTGGAAGTGAGTTCGGGAGTTAGTTGTCAGCCTCGGAGTTCAGGGAACTCTTTGGAACTGTCCGGCTGCACATTGCCGGGAAAATTAAAGCAAATTTTCTTAACACTGTAGTATGACTTTCTTACTTTACACCATGCACACAACAGGAATACTGAAATGGGAGCCCTAGCCATTCTCTTCCGACAGCTTCCGACTGGGATTCAGGTGTGAACAGAAATAAATTTATGACAGAGAAGGCTTTAAATGTTCAGCCATAAAGTGTTCAAATAGGGCTAGCTTTTCACTGGCACATGTAGTAATGTGATCTTTTTAACGTAGCTTGAGGGGATTTGGATTAGATCAACAAGTAGTATGAGAATTCACGTGTATGTGGGATCTCCAGGATGCTGGCTGTTATGTTTACTTACTAGTCTTTTGCATTTTGGTACTCCTGACTTGCAGGAAGGAAGGACAGTGACAAGATCTTGATGTCTTTATCTCTGGGGTACCAGAGAAATGAGGTGGGGATTAAGATGCATCTGTGAATGGTAAATAATGGGTGATTTATTTTGAAGTTCCGATCTTGACTTCAGTCAGTTACAGTTACAGAACCAGAGTCATCTCAAACACATATGTATTTTTATTCTGTGAATACACTAATATTTAGAACTACTGTGAGAAGCATATATTTTATTTTTTTCATGTCTAATGCCCAATATTTTGTCTTTCATTAAGTGGGAATTATAGTGAGCATTATAGAGTATTTCTTGCTTGCCTACTATACTAGGAATGAGTGCCCTGTTAGAGCATTCCTGTTAGAGCAAGCTTGAGTCATGGTGGTTGACAGCCCTACTTTTTCCAGACTCCATTATGGAATATCAGAGTCTTGGTTTTTGTCAAGTCATGATGATGCTTTGTCAGAGAAGTGATAACTAGTGATGATCACTAAAATTATCACTACAGATTCGAAGAGGCTATTCAGTGTTCCAGTGGTAGAATAGTTATTAACAGTGGGACAGATAGCACAAAGTTATTTTAACAGGTCTTAAGTCCATTATAAAGCAGCAGTCCCTTCTAAGGATCACAGTAGAACTTTGATAGGGTTGTTTTTCTCAAATGGCTTTGTAGAACACCTTTTCCCTAACATGCCTATCAGCTGAGGCTTTCCAGAGGCCTAAAGCTTATTGAAAGACTTTTGACTTAATAGTTATTAGTAACTTGGCCATTTGGTTTTAGTTTGTGGCAGGTTTTAAATGCACAGATATGTTTAATATTTTCACATAATAGTGCTTAGCTTAGGGCTTACCATCACATGTATGAAGACCTTGTTTTGTTTGCATTTTGCTTTAACCAAATGACTGCAACAGAAATCTCAGTGTATGTAGGTGAGGGAAATTCTAATTGATAGAATGAAAAGACACATTTAAAATCTGAGAAGAATATGTTTTTATGATTTACATGGGTCATGTCCGATATGATTATTTTACTTTTTTTTTTTTTTTAAGCTTTCTAGAATCTGCCTTTTGGTAACTGTTTTGAGTTTGTAACTGGTGTTGTGAGGGTGAAATTTCCTTCAGTCTTTATTTTTTTGTCAGAATTTTAAGAGGGTTTACATTTTCCTCTCCCAGTGAAGCGTGACATTCAGGAGAATGATGAGGAGGCAGTACAGGTCAAAGAGCAGAGCATCCTGGAACTGGGGTCTCTCCTGGCGAAGACTGGACAAGCTGCAGGTAAGTGCTGCAAATGGATTGCTTTCTCTTTTACGTGAAATGCTGGGTGAAGTTTCAGTTTTTTATTGGCGTGAAGGAACATTGTAGGATATCCTCACAGTTCCATTTTTTGCCAACTTGTTGAGCTTCAGTTTTTTAAGTAGGAAGTTAAGTTGCCTTTAAACTCAGTTCTTTCATGGAAGAGTTTTGTTCTGCAGGTGCCGGAAAATCCTGTTGCTGTTGAGTATAATAATCTGTGATTTGTTTCTGGTTTGAATATTTAGTGCATTCCCTCATGTATGGGCAGCAGCAATAGCAGCAGTCTTCAGTGATTTTACTGAGAAGTTCTGATGTATTTAAGGTGGATAGTGACTTTATGCTCCCAGCGTGAAAATGACTAGGGATTTCGCATCTAAGTAAGTAACTTGCTGTCTTTTTTTCCTGACACAGAATGAGTCAGACATTAGATGAGAAGAGACTTCCCAAGATTTCTCCATTGGTACCCAGGACTTTGTTCATGTCATTGCCCAGGCATTCTAGTTGTAATTGACCATTGACTTTCTAGGCTCAAGATGATGATGGGTGTGTTCTTGAAATGAGTGTCCTGTTGACCAGGAAGGACCTTTGAGTAATAGTAGAGAGGAGCCTGCTTAAACTTAAAAACGGATGATTTTTTTTGTCAGCCTTAAAGTGAATTTAGAGTTTATCTGATTAGAATGGATTAAGCTCTGGTAAGTGACCTCGTGAATTACTTTCCTCCAAGTTATGTTGTTATCCAAGAGAATGATATATGTAAGTTAGCAGAACTTGAACTTGAGAACCAAAATCTTTGCCAATTAAGGATGACTAAATTATTAGGTTTAATCAGTAGAAAGCTGAGTAAAGATGTATGAAACTGAGAGGATGTCTTTATATCGGTCTTGTATTTTGTTTAAAATATCTATAAGAAAAACAGTTTTTGAGTGTTTGCTATGAACTAGTTACTGTTTTAAGCACAAACATGGTTTAGCTTATTGAATCCTTGAAACAATTCAATAAGGTAGATGCTATTATCCATTTACACCTGAGGAAATTGAGCACAGAAAATTTAACTATCTCACCCAGGGTCGCTCAGCTAGTTCATGAGAGAGCCAGAATTTGCACCCATATAGTCCTGCTTCAGAGCTTATGGCTTCATGATACAGTGGTTATTGCTTTCTATAGTTACTACTATGGGTTATCAGTGGTGGGTGATTTTTTTTCATTTTAGGCTGACTTTCCTCTTATTTAACATGTCTGTGGATTCCTTTTGCCTGTCAGTTAATGTGAGTTTGAGGGTTAGAAAAGTTTGTTGTTGTTGTTACATAAATTAACCCATTTATTATAGGTTAGCAATGTTTCAAATTGTGGAGCTTCTCCTGATCTTTCAAATCCTTCAGTCTTCTGATGGCAGACTTTACTGTGATGGCAGAAGTGGTGTTATAGGTCCAGGCACCATCAGCTACTGTTTTCATGCAGGAACCACAGTGCCAGATCCCCATAGCTCTTCTCTTTTTCTTGGTTTTGCCACAGAAGGAGCAAGTGTACTTGGTGTGCTGGCTGATTTCAATTTTCTTCACCATTTTCTTGAGGGAGGCACTATAACGGGTCTTGTACTTACCAACAATTCCGACCTTCTTGGTGCATTTAGCTATGTCACCGCCAACTAGGTTGAAACCCAGAGAGCAGAAAACAGTTTTGATAATTAGTCCATACAAAATATAATTAATAAGATAATTTTCTTGAAAGAATTAGAAAGCCAGGTGAAATAATTTAGATTTTTTTCTGTTGAAACAGCCAAATGTCTTTTTTCCTCTAGTAGCATGGATAATTAGAAACAGCATGCATTATATTAAACGGTTCAGAAAATTTATCCCAAAACGTTAGTTTTGCTTGAAATTCGTTTTTCATGCTTTACACTCTCCTTATTCCTTGCCCTCCCTTCCTCTTTATCTATACCTGAGAACTTTAGAAGTGTACTGCTAAACCTGTTAGAATTTAACTGGTGAATCATAAGGACTTTTAAAAACTTGTTTTCTAATAGTTCGATGAATACAGATGTATACAATAGAAACACTAAGGAGATCTTGGGGTCTGTGTTCATTTACCTTACTGAGCTATTATTAATTGATAGGTTTATGTTTTCTTTGATTTTGGGTTTTCTGAAAACAGAAACTATGTTCCATTAATTTTTAATTTTTATGCATTTACTTTATGGCTAACACTCTGCTAAGTACTCTGTACTCAAAAAGTTTTAAGATAATGTCCCTGACTGACAGCAGTCATTTGGGAATTAGTGAATACGACAATGTCTGGTGTATAATAGTGATTGAGAATTGTGCTGAGCATCATCAGACATGTTGCCTTGGTTCAGGGTCTGCAGATTTTATAGCCTGAGATTCAAAAGGATCATGTTGAGTTCTGTGAGGTTCCGAATAGGAAATTCTGGTCATGTAATTGCAAATAATCTCAGTAAGGATAGGAGGAAGAAGTCAGTATGATTCTATGGGAATTAAAAAAAAAAAAATTAAGTATGTATGAAAATGGAAAGAAACAGGGAATATAACTGAGAATGAATAAGAAATAGTAGACTACAATGAAAAATGAATTGAGTCTTTTGGCATCTAAGAGGTCATTTGTTTCTCTTGTCAGGGTGAGAAGAATAACACTCAGTGCTTGGAGAAAATACTGTAATGCTAGCAGGTGCTAGAGAGAAGGCAGACTGTTTAGCTCATGTTTCGCTTCTGCCTTTTCTAGGAAGGAAAATGATTTTCAAAAAGAAAAAGATAGAAATAACATCAGAAAGAGAGAATTAAAGCCAAGGTAGGTGAGAGAAGAGAGAGCAGATAGTCTCTTTAAGTAAGTTCTAATCTCTATGCTCTGACAATTTCTGTCTTTTAATATCAAAAGAATAGTTTTAGCAGATATAGAGCCACTGTTCTGAGAAAAGTCAAGGAAGATGGAGAGGGATAAGAAAACTGAGGATGGGCAAATATTATTCCACTTTTCAAAAAGGTAATGAACATAATAAATTCTAGACACTATAAACTGGTAATCATCAGTAAAGTTCTGGGACAGATTATTTGATAAGTTGGTTTTAATCACTTAAAACAGTGGTTAAAGAAAAGATTATTCCAGACTCACCTTTGCTCTCTTTGGTGTTAGCCTTATCAGACTAGTAGATATGCAGAGCTCCACAGACAATGTATAGCCAGCTGTTCTTGTAAATAAAATTTTGTTGAAACATAGCCACACCCATTTATTTACAAATTGACTATGATTGCTGTACACTACAGTGGCTGAATTGAGTACCTGCCACTGAGACATTATAGCCAAAGCCAAAAATATTTACTATCTGTCCCATCGCAGAAAAAGTTTGCCAACCCCTGGGTTAGGAGAATGATAAAGACTACATATCTGACATAAGCAGAATATTTGAACATTTGCCATAATATTAATTACAGGTACAGGTTATGAATTTATGAAGACAAATGCATCATTTGTCAACTTGAAGGGAAGTCTCTAGCATCATGTCATAGAGATCTATGTTTTTGTTATTTTGGTCATCACCTGCTGTCATGGCTAAAGCCATTTCTTGTAGATGACTCAGTACAGTAGAGGACAGAATTAAGATTCAAAATTATTGCCAAAGCCAGCAAGATTAAATTCAGTGTGGTAAGTATAAAGTTATATACTTAAAGTATTTCTCAAAACCAGGGAAGGTAGAGAATTATCTGTCTCTACAAAAAAGTCCTTAATGGATTTAGTCTGAACTAAAGAGTGATATTAAAAAGGTAAAACATGCCATTTTGTGTTACATGCGGTGGTCAGATCAAAGGAATTAAGCTATGACACTACTAGAACTACTTGGAACACTTCTGGATACATTTGCAAATTAGAATTTATTCAGAGGAAGGCAGCTAAGTAAAGAACCTGGAAACCAGAACATTGGAGGAACAGTTGAAATAGCTAAAGATGTTTAGCTTGGAGAAAGGAAAAGTTAGGGAGATAGTAAATGATAGTTATCGTCAAATCTCTGAAATCAGTTGAAGGAGGATATAGTCATGTTTCAAAAAAAGAACAATTTAGTTTGACCAACATTGGAATTGCCTGCTTTTTGAACATTTCTGTCACTAGAGGTTGTTCAGAATCATTCAAGCATAGTAAGACATGCTGTAAGAGAAGAGACATTGCACTAGACTACTTTTAAAAAGCTATGATTATATAATGTAATTGGAATTTGCATAAATTCAAAAAGAACTTGAGGGAGAAACACATGTAACACAAAATGGCATGTTTTACCTTTTAAATATCACTCTTTAGTTCAGACTAAATCCATTAAGCCTGTAATTGGCATGGAAGACTCAATAGGACTTTAGCTGAACCTAGAAGGGTATCTTAGATTTACATAGGTCAAGAAAATGGGGAGAAATTCCAAATGGGAATGCAGCCTGAATGAGGCGTGTAAGCAGGAGTATGTATAATCTAATTTATATAGAGGTGAATGGGAAAAAACTCTTAGTGGGAATCAAAGGTCAGTAGTGGGGAGTGAAGGGAAAGATGAACTTTTCCACTCTGTGTAAAGTTCCTTTTGTGTCTGACACAGTCCCATGCTTCCTGTGACTTTTCAGGCAGATGAAGATTTCAGGACCCTGAATTAGCATTCTCAGGAGGGTGAGGTTTGCTTGCCCTGAATTAGATTTCTCAGGAGGGTGAGTCTACAATTGGAGAATATTAAAGAGGCAGTAGCACTAAAGTAATTTTAACCTACATTCCAAAAATTCTTCCTTATTTGTTTAATTGAAATATTCTCTAATTTGTAGAAACTCTTGTTCCTAAAGTTGCTCCCTTAGAATTACTGTGTACCACCCTCTTTTCTTCTACAAGGGGATGAAAGTACATCTGTGGTAGATACCTTTTTTGGTCTTAATTTAAGACTCAGATTAATGAGGAATTTTTAAAAGATACAGTATAAGGGAAAAACACCTTAACTTTTATATGAAAAGTTTATTCAGAAGAGTGCCAGGGAAGTGATATTGCTAAAATGCTAAACTGGGGAGAATTTCAGGAAGGGAGGAAAAAGGGAACCTGGAATTGAAAACCTCTGTCTGTTCAAGGGGAACTACTAAGGCAGATTTGAAGATTAAAAAGCAAATAAACAAACTCCTATAACTTGATCAGATTTCTTAGTTGTGGGGAAGTGATTTTGTCCAAGGTCTCAGAAGCACAGCATATTTCATGTTCTAGAAAACTGCTCTCTGAGTATGAGTACTTTGGTGTTTATCTTTCATTATGATGAGAGATATGAGCTTTTCCCAGGGCCCTGATTGTAATCCAGTGGCTGAGTGGAGTATAGATAGCACAGATTTCATATATGTTAACTTAGTTTTGCTACCTTTACCTGCTAAGAATGCTGTAAATTCCTACTAAGTTTCATCTAGACTCATTCCATTGACAGAGTACTGATTTTATGATTTTGAGACATTTAAAAAATATTTTGTTCCTAATATTGATGTTTACTTTTTCCTTTCTGAATTGCTTTTCATACAGAGCTTGGAGGACTCCTGAAGTATGTACGACCCTTCTTGAATTCCATTAGCAAGGCTAAAGCAGCTCGTCTTGTTCGATCTCTTCTCGATCTGTTTCTTGATATGGAAGCAGCTACAGGGCAGGAGGTAAGCTACTTTAGTGACAGAAGGTAGACAGTATGAAAAAAAAGTCTGTTTCAGTGAAAAAATGCCTGCCTGCACTGTGGTACTGATGTGGAAGGGACAGCTGGAGGACAGCTCAGGATTTATCATGTCAGTTTCTCTTTGTTACAGGGCATTTGATACTTTGGGTCTGTTCCATGCTTTGCTTTGTAAGTGGAGATTGTCAGTGGTCCCTGGAATCCTCATTACATCAGGGTCACAAACTGATTCTTGTCTTTGAGGTATTGTATTGCCACACCTTTCTAATGTTTTCTGTGTCTGTGGTACCTTTCATTCTGTGTCACAAAGCTCCTTGTGAGCACTAATTGAGTCTTGTGGCATCCCTCCTTGGCATGTTTTGTACTGCTTATATGCCTTTATTGAGGAGCGAGCATCCATTTGTTTGTGTCTCATGTGTGCAGAAGTGACTCTGGTGTACCTGTACATGTTCTCTACCAGTTCAGACTGGACCCTGAGCTGTTCTGAAGAGTACTTCTTTGGAATCACTGAGCCTCTTCCAACCTTTCCAAAGATAGCCATATTTTCTGCAGTTCAGGAGAAAGACACTACCAAAGTTAAAACTCATTCTATAAAATGTGGCGGATTCAAGCAGGGTATATTGAGGTTGCTTGAATCTGTAGGAAGAATATAGTTGTTGTCTTTCTAGATTTATTGAACAGTACTCGCTGAGTGCCTGCTCTGTGTTGGGCACTGTTACAGGTATTAGGGATACATTTGTAAAAACACACAGCCACTGCTCTCATGATGATTATATTTTAGTATGAGAAGGCAGGCAGAAAACATATAAAATGTCAGCTAATATAAGGGCAGGGGTAGGAATTGTTACTTGGTTATATATCTAATTGTTTGCTGTAGCCTCTGAGTGTACAAGTTCAAGCATGAGTGGGCATAGTAACATTGAGTAAATAATAAGGAACTCAGAAACCTAGGACATATGTATCCCACTTTGAAATCTTGTCTGTTATAAAATCTGGATTCTTGCCTTCATGATTCGTTGAGGCCTAGTTTAAACACCATAAACTAACTTTATTTGTGGAAAATTCATTTGTATAGAAGTCTTCAAATTCATTTGTTTCTGGCAGAACTATGTTTCATGATAATAGATCAAAAATAGATAATATTTAGATGGCTGTCTTTTGAACCAAAGCACTGGAATTATTTTTATGAATAATTTAAAAGAAAAAGTGGTTTTTAAAGGGGTGTTAGTCTTATCTAACCTTAACTTTTTTTTATTCTACTTTGTTCTCATGAAAAAGTGGCACCATTTTTTGTTTGGAATAGAGTGCCTTAGGATGGGCTGACCAAATAAATGCTAGTTTGAAACAGACTAATAAATGTTACTTGGAACTTTTTAGGCAGAAAAAATTGATTATCCAAGTTGCTCCCTTGTACACTGAAGTCTCAGGAATTTGTCCCTTCTGATAACACAGCTGCATCTGTTTAATGATCAATTCTTCTACTCTTTTGTGGAAGTTTATCTAAATCATAATTTAGTGCTCACTTATTATTGGCTGGTGGGATTTACTAGCCTTCATCATTTACTAGCCTCCTTGTCTGGTTAGGCCCTCCCTTAACTATGTTTGTACATTGCTTTTGTTCATTGCATATTACATTTTTGTCAAGTAGAGCCCTTTCTTCCTTTTTCTGTGATGAAAGAAAACACTCTGAAGTATTATGTCATTTTACTGCTAAGTATAGGCTGGTCTTTTTTTTGGTGGTGGGGGGATGATTATAAGTTTAGCTTTTTATCAAGAGCTAGTCTTAATCCATTTAGCAGGACTTTTTTTTTTTTTTTAGTAATTTTTGTGGATTATATGTTACTTGTTTGTTTTGAAACAAATTTATGAATCCACATTGTTTTACATGCACCTTAAACTCAACATAGCTGACTTACACATCTAACTTCTGTCACTGCAGTTCTCTTTTATATTTGTTTTCTCTTTACAACTATCATCTAGTTTGCTTCCTAATTATTTCTTAGACTACTGCAAAAGCCTCATTTGACCCTGCATACCACCATTGTGAGAGAGATCCTAGCAAGTAGCCCTCTGAACGTTTTATTTCTCTCCCTGTTCACTCCCGACTAGAGCTTCCAGTGGGTCTTCATTGCCTGCAGAATTAGTTATTTCATGGTTTTCTACAATATAACCTACATCAGCAGCTTGATCTCCCAGAACTCTGTGATGTGTACTAAACATGTCAGCCGTATTAGGTGCCTGGCTCTTTGCTGAGCAAGCCGTGTGTGCTCCTCATGCTGTCTATATATACCCTTTCCCTTCCACAGTCCCATCTCAAGTTCCACCTCCTCTGAAATCTTTCCTTATCAACTTCAGTGTGATCTGAATTTTTTCTTTATTTTAATTTTTTGTTTTAAAAAATTTTTATTCTCAGATTGATCTTAATGCAGTGATCCACATTATATTTCGTACGTGTTATATCTCTGCTTATTTTGTCTTGAACATTTACTTGAACATTTACCTTATCTTTTTGCTTATAATATTATATCATTCACATGACGCCCTGTATACCTTACAGTACCACACTGTACCTTTCCCATTCCTGATAGAGGCATACCTTGTTTTAGTGCTGTGCTTCACAGATGTTGCATTTTTTACAAACTTAAGGCAAGACTCTTCACTGTCAAAAAGATTATGATTTGCTTTATTGCTGTACCTACTTTATTGTGGTGGTCTGGAACCAAACCTGCAATATATCTGAGGTATGCCTGTACGTGTCTGTTCCTTAACCATAGCTACCTCTTGCCTCACCCAATGTACTATTATCTCTCTCTCTCTCTCTCTCTCTCTCTCCCCTCCCCCCTCCATCCCCCCTTCCTAGGCCCTCTCCCTCTTTAGACTACAAGTTCCATGAGGATAGCTACTTTGTCCTATTCACTGCTTTATCCTCTGCAGTAGTACAGTCGTTTGGTCCAGAGGAGCTGTGTAACTAGTGTTTGTTGAAGGAATGTATGGATAATGCCTTCCTCATGGTAGATGCTCAGGAGGTACTTTGTTGAATTAAGACTTAAGTCTATTGAACTGAGATATAAGTGTGGGGTGTTGTTACTAAATTTAAGTCACTCAAGGTCTCTGACTTGGGGATGTTGGATATAGTCTTCATCTTGGAAAGGGGGTTCCTTTAAAATTATTGGATCGAGTGATGGGAAAGGATAGAGGAGCAAGTCATAGGTAGTCACAGTCATAGTAGTATGGAGGCCTAAGGCAAAATACGAAGTTTTAGAACACTGTTGAGATAGCTAGGAATTTTATGTTGGGGAGTTTGGTACCAAGAGTATGGGGGAAAGGATTTCCCTTGCCTTTTTCTATTAAGGGACTAACTGTAAGTCGGTAGGTCTACAAAACAATTTCAGCTTGCTATATTCTGAAAGCTGATATGATTCAGGTTAGGATCAGGTCAGTTGCAGTACTAAGGGTTAGAGCCCAGAAAAATGAGGATATATGTGTGGGGTGTGGGGATGGGATGGAGTGGGGGCAGAGTGGTTGGCAAGGGGAGGGGAATGGAAAATTGGAGTGAGGAGGGGAGAAAGAAGACTGAACCAGATCCCTGCCAAATAGTGAACTGAAAGTTTAGAATTTACCTTACTTTCCAGGGATATCTAGGAGTTGCCTATGAGAAGCCTTTTTTTTTTTTTTTTTTTTAGTATAGTCTATAACTGAAACAATAGCACATTTTAAGAAACCTTATATTGAAAATCCTGTTATCGAAAGTTATTTCAATGGAAAAGAGGAGTTCATGCTAGAGAATTTCAGACTTAGAATACTAGTTATTTTTTCCCTTGGGAATTTAGTTAGCAAAAACATTTTTTAAAAAATAGTTAAGTGTATTGGTTAAAACTTAAATATCTAATTTTGACCACATCAAGTTTTTGTACTCAAGTAAGGGCTTCCTCCTGAAGTACCTGCTTGTGTATTCTTATCCCCTTTATCAGTCATTGCTAGCATTAATGAAGCACAAAGCTTCTCAGGCAAAATAACTGTGTAGCTTGGGCGCAATAGCCTTTAAAATTTTTCCTTAGAACTGACATGCTGGTTTCACCAATTACAGTCCTAAATAATGTAAATCATTTACCCTCTAATTGATAACAGATATGCAATTCATGTTGTAAAAATATCCTTGCTCTAGGAGAAACATCTGTTCTGACCTAAACTTATTGAGGCTAGTTTGAGGTAGAAAGAGCACTAGAGATAGAATCCAGTTCTAGTCCAGAGCTGATATATGACCCTGGGTGAGTCACTTAACATCTCTGGACTGTCAGGGAAATGGGGACAGGTGAGATGTTAAGAGTAAAATTCAGTGTTTCTTAACTAGGAATATACACCAGAGTTGCCACGCTCTGTTCTAAACTACTGAATCAGGAACCTAGGCATTTATATTTTAATTGTTTGAAAAAGCTCCCTGGGTAAAATTGTGATAGTAAGCTTTTCTTACTCGCATCCCCCATCCCCAAGACGCGTAGAACTAAAGACTCTTGTATTTTTGTTGCTAAAATATTCAGCAAACTATTTTCAGTTCTGTTCATGTTGTGAACAAAGATCTTGCTTTGAGTTTGGCTTTTCAGAACATAACTCAAAAGTCAAAAATTGTGATTAGTATGCTTTTAGTTTTTTGTAGAATTTTTGAGGTCAGTTGTGTTTTTAGAGTTGGAGATTAAAGTAGCCAGCAGAGGGCTCCAGTGAACTATAAAGGTTTCATTGAATCTCTGTTGAATACCATTTAATGTATTTTCGTTACTGAACTTGGACTTAGGCAGAAGATAGGTCAGTTGGGATTATGTCTCTTTACTTTTCTCTCCTTACAACATCTCTTAAGAGAACTTTGTATTTACATAAAAACCTGTTGTATTAGCAATTAGTTCTCTGGAAAGCTCAGTTTCTTTTTATCTTATGCTCTGATTAGGAATCTTGATATAAAACTTGAAATAACAAAAGTGATACAGTGATTAAGACCTGCAGTACTCAGTATGTACTTTGTCAAAGCTAATATGTCAAGGCTATGTGATGGCCTGTAGAACATCTAGCATAGGACACTACTTTAAATTAGTTACTTTGCACATTACGTCACTGCTTGGGTGACTGACAGTACTGAGGGTTTAGAGTGCATTTAAATTAAGCTTAAAAACCCTTTTAAGTGTTAGGTCAATTCTAATTTCTTTTTACTCTCTTTAATACAAGCTAAATTTGCCTTATCGTGATGAAGAATTAGTTGCACTCCTTAGAATCTGAAAGAGCCACCTGGGCCTTTTGAGTCTTACAAGCAGCTGGTAGGAATAAGGCATTTGTGCTTGGGCTGAGAATTTCTCCCCTTTATAACCAGTGTATTCACATTAACATATTTCTGTTACTATTTGCACCTGTTTAGGGAGAAATTTCTGCTTTAGAAGTTTCTGAGCCATCATGGAGACCTACATTCTAGGGCTACATATGTTAGAAGTTCTGGGTCCCTCCTGGGAAGGTAGAAGAGGTATCTCAAAAATGAAGTTCTTTTCCAAAAGAACACAATCTGAGCACAAAGATAGTTTGTGTCTAAAAACCTAGTTGGTCCTCCATTATGATATAACTATTACACATTGAGATACTGTGGATCAAGGCATGTCCCCTGAGACATTACATAGAGCAACATGGGTAATATATAAGGAGGGAATTAAAGCTATTCTCCAAAGCAAGGTCCGTGAGAAGAATGTGAGGACATAATGTTGCATGCACTGTCTTTCCCTATTGCAGGTGGAGTTGTGTTTAGAGTGCATCGAATGGGCCAAATCAGAGAAAAGAACTTTCTTACGCCAAGCTTTGGAGGTATGTGCCTACATTAGTACTGATTTCAGGTCTCTAGGCATTAGACAGACTGTAAGTAACCATCCTGATCAAAAGTATTTTCAGCAACTTTGTATTATCCAGGCACCCAAAAATTTTTGATAGTAGTCCCACTCATGAGTATTGCTCTGGTTAAAGTTTTGAGAAAGACCTGCTAACTTGACTTTGAGAAGTAAGCAGCAACATGGTAAAGTTAAGTCAGTCATTGGTCATAATAAGTGATAATACCAGGGGCTAGATAAAAATTTTAAGGCTGAATTTGATGCTGTTATCATCAGGACTTGAATATTTAACAGTAACAATTCTGTGACTGTCAATCTTTGATGTCTTTCTTTGGCTTTTTTCCCCCTTTCCATCAATCAATGCCTTTTCTCTTTCCTAGGCAAGACTGGTGTCTTTGTACTTTGATACCAAGAGGTACCAGGAAGCATTGCATTTGGGTAAGTAAGCTGATAGAAATTAATAAGGCATCCTAGCTGGCTAAATGAATGTATTCTAGAACCTGATTACTCTTATTAGTTATGTGTTAATACTTTATATTCTTCCTACTTCTGAGAAAGATTTAAGGTGGCTCATATTTACTGAATGTATCATGGAAAAATGCCATTTGGAAGTTCTAAGAAACGAACTAGAATTAATTTTTTAAATTTAAGGAACAAAGGGTCAAATTGCAAGTGTTTTACTGTCTTACCACACTCATTGTATTTGTTTACAATAATACTTAAAATCTATTTGAAAAAAGAGATTAAAAAAAATAATTGAGTGTGAATATATATAGAAGTGGACCACTAAAGACTTTCTCCTATATGGCCTTTAAACCCTGAAATCTTTGCCTGGTGCTTTTTTTTTTTTTAAATTAATGGGTAGCCCCTGGACTGCTTTTCCCAGATGGATGAACATGGCTTTTGTAATCTATTGAATTGAAAAAAATTGCTAATACTCAGTTTTTTATTCTGCAAAAATGGCAATTTCATATAGTTCAAACAAATAATAGCATTTAAAACATGTTTTATTGAGATACAATTCATGGACCATAAAATTTACCCTTTTTAAAGTATATAATTCAGTGGTTTTTAGTATATTCACAGAGTTGTCCAACCATTATCACTATCTGGTTTCTGAACATTTTCATCATCCCAGGAAGAAACCTTGTACCCAGTAGTTACTACTTAGGATAATATTTTCAAGGTTCATCCATGTTGTAACATATATCAGTACTTTTTATTGCTAAATAATATTTTATTGTATGGCTATACCACGTTTTATTTATCTGTTCATCAATTGATGGACATTTAGATTGTTTCCACTGTCTCTGCTGTGAACAGTATTTTTCTTTTGGAATACCCAGGAATGGATTTGCTGGGTCATATGGTAACTCTTTTTAGCTTTTGAGGAACTACTAAACTGATTTCCAAAGTGGTGGCACCATTTTACATTCTTACCAGCAACGTACGAGAGTTTCATTTTCTCCACATCTTCCCCAACAGTTGTTAATATCGTCTTTTTTATTTTAACCATCTTAGTGGGCATGAAGTGGCATCGTTGTAGTTTTGATTTGCTTTTTCCCAATGACTAATAATGTTGAGCATTTTTTTCATGTACTTATGGGCCATTTGTATGTCTTTGGAGAAATGCCTATTCAAATCCTTTGCTATTTTTTAATTGGGTTATTTGTGTTTTTATTTTTTTATTCTGGATACTAGAATACTTTTTTTCATCCTGTGAGTTGCAAATACTTTTTTCATCCTGTAAGTTGTTTTTTCTTTCTTGCTGATGTCCTTGAAGCACATTTTAATTTGGATTAAATCCCATTTATCTATTTTTTTTTCTCTTGTTGCTTATACTTTTGGTGTCATATCTAAGAAATCATTGCCTAATCCAAGATCACAAAGACTTACTCCTATGTTTTATAGGTTTAGGTCTTACGTTTAGGTCTTTGATTCATTTTGAGTTAATTTTTGTATATGATGCAAGTTTGTTTGGATTTGATATTCTCATCTGAGATGAGGAAGGAGGTGTATTTGGAGAACATTGATATATCCAAAACTCTTTTATTCCTCCACTAGTGCTAGTGCCTGGACAGGAAGAGAGTGAGATCAGGTGCCTGTCTGAACTGGATAACTAGTTTCAGAGTTTTCTGGGTGGAGATTTCCATTGTATTCAAGTCTTAGAAATAAGCTTATAGGACTCTTGGCTCTAATTTTGTAGTTAGAATGCAGAAAACTTCAAAGATCTGTGTTTCCCCTTTTGAAGATAGCACTTCAAGCAGAAAATTTAATTCTTGTAAATAGATAACCTCTTTTAGCGTTTAGGTAGGTTTCTTTATCCTGAGTGTTCTTACGAAGGTGGGAGATGGAGCTGTTGTGGGATTAAAGTATTAAGATTATGACTAAGAAAATGGTATGTATTTTTTCCCTTTCCAGGTTCTCAGCTGTTGCGGGAATTGAAAAAGATGGATGACAAAGCCCTTTTGGTGGAAGTACAGCTTTTAGAAAGCAAAACATACCATGCCCTGAGCAATTTGCCGAAAGCCCGAGCTGCCTTAACCTCTGCTCGAACCACAGCAAATGCTATCTACTGCCCCCCTAAATTGCAGGCCACCTTGGATATGCAGTCAGGTAATACCTACCCATGGAATATGTTTTTAAAAGCTCATCTTATTTCCCAGATGGAAGGAGTAGGGGTTTGGGACTGGAGAATAAAATTGGCTGATTTGGCTTGAGCTTCCTCAGAGAAACCAGTTAGAAGGCTACCTTACTGACTTGCTGACTCCCTCCTATTAACTCGCTGTTAACTGCCTAAAATATATTAACAACATGCTTATCTGTGGTTGACCAGGCAACCTGATTTTTAAAGCCAAGAAGACCCTAGAGAGGTCTCACTTAGATTTAAAAAGCTCCCTTAATTTCCATCGTAGTCACTACTCAGGATGGTAACAGTTTTTTCCAGGACTAACCCACATCTTTGTTACTTGGAGGTCTTTGTGAAGCATGTTGGAGTTTCCCAAAGGGCCTCAGATCAAGGCTGAGGGAAGATCCCTCCCTAATTTCAGTTGAGCGTAGTGCTTAACTTTCTGAGGGAGTGTGTGACTTTTGGAGATAGGACGCCATGGGCAGTAGAATACTTTTTCTCGTAGTCATCAGCTTTTATTAGTTTATTATCATTCTTGAAGGAGCGTTGAAATTGAAGGCAGAAACTAGTTTAAGTGCTGGTGTTATCTCTCTGTAGTCTGTTTCCACATCTGTAAAAGAGAGTTAATATCTGCCCTACATGCCTCTTGGGTGTTGTATCAGATGGCATGTTTTTATCATTCAGAGGTTAAGAGTAGTAGCTCTAGAAACTGACTTTACTAGGTTGAAATTTTGGTTCTGCTAATTTCTAGCTGTGTGACTTTGGGCAAGTTACTTAATTTATCTTTAGCTCATCTGTAAAATGGCGATAATAATTGTACCTCTTCATAGGATTGTGGTGGGGATTAAATGAGATGATGAATATGAAACATCACAGTGCCTAGCTTTGACCAACTCTTAGCACTTTCTTTAAGCCCCTACTCTTTAATTATGCCTTTCCTTCATGGTCAGGAGATGAAGGTGAATCTGGTTTCTCAATAGAGGCCATTTTTATGTGAACCCTCTTTAATTTCTCTTTTCTCTCCAGAATGAGTTTCACTATCCATTTTTACCCCTGATCAGGAGTGATCCTTCTACCTGTTCTTTTGTTCCATGTTTTGGCTGTAGTCTTTTTACTTGGATCTTCCTCTCATTCTTTGATCTGCCTCAGCTGAAAAAGCATAGCCTTTTCTCCTTTAAATTACTGTCTTCTCCTATTCTGTCAAGCTTCTTGAAAAAATTGAAAGAGTATTCTTACTTTGTTATCTCAGCTCCTTGAAAGAAGAAGTCAGTAACTCCTTATAACCTCTGACATTGGGAGCGGGGCAGATTTTGATCTTGTTGAACACTCCAGACTTTCCTTCTTTTTTTTTTTTTTTAAATTTTTTCTTTTTAGGCAAGGCAACCCTTGGTTGACCTCACAGATTGCAAGGATCTTGTCAGCTTACAATCCCTTATTTTTTACTTTTTATGCCTACAGCACCTGGTCTTCCTAGGTGGTCTCCCATCCAAGTACTAACCAGGCCTGACCCTGCTCAGCTTCCAAGATCGGATAGGATCGGCCTTGTTCAGACTTTAGACTTCTTTGACATCACTGTCTTCTTGGTTCTCCTCCCTTGACTGACTATCCTTGGTCACATTCGCTCTTTCCTCTTCCTTCTGACTGCCTCTTAAGTGTGGATGTTCTTCAGTGTTGTTTTCTTAGTTATTTTCTCTTCCTGTTCTCCCTGTTTCTTGTCTAATCCCATACTCTCCCATGGTTTTTTCTGCCATATAACACTAATGGTCTCCTCATCTAGATCTCTAGTAACTTTCCTCTCTCCTGAATTCCATATCCAGATTTTCAGCTGCTTAATGGATAGACACACCTAATAATGGATATACACATCATATATACACCCATGGGTATCTCAATCTCAACATGTCCGAAACCAAAATTATTATCTCACTTCTCTCTCCTCAACTGTTCTTTTCTGCATTTCCTACTTTTAGTTAACGATGTCGTTATTGACTTAGATGCTCAAGCTATGTCTTTGGATTAATTTTGACTCCTTCATCTCCTTCACCTCTCATATCCAATCAATTGCCAGATCAGGTTGAGTCTGTCTCCAAATCTGCCCTTCTTTTTCCATCTCTGCGATCATCGCTCTAATTAATGCCTAGACCACTGGAGTCTTTTACTGATCTGACTGTCCTTAGTCACTTTTCCTAATCGATCTTCCTAATTCTAAAGTCATTTTTTTGAAACAAATCTGATCATGTAACTCCTTTGTTTAAAATTGTCCCCAGACTGATTATTCTTTAACATGACATTCGAAAGAAAGGCATCCTTTCCTTCTATTCTCATTGCGTTTTCATTCCTAGTCATTAAATGACATCATGTGTTCCTGCTTCTGGACCTTATATATTTTGTCATCTTTGTTTGGAAATCCCCCTTTTCATGTTGTTCGCTTGGCAAACTCCTGTGCATCCTTCCAAATCTAGTTCAGATGTCTCCTGTATAAACCCTCTTCAGTGCCTTCTTTGCTTTCAGACTTCCCTACTAAAGGTACATTATTTTGTATATATTGTACTGATCTCCTTGTTTCTGTTTTGGTAACCATCTTTCCCACTGTGAGATTATGAGATCAGTGAGGGCCTTATTCATATATACTTCCTCTAGAGTAGCTGTATCAACTTTTGGCACATGGTAGGCCCTCATTAATATTTGTGTTGAATGGGTGACAGTCTTGTTTTTTTATTTTATTTTATTTTAAAACAATAAACCTCACGCCCAACCATGATACTCATAGTTCATATGTGTCCCCTGTTTACTACTATGTTTGGGGAAAAAAATATACCATATTTTGGCGTGTGTGTTGGGGGGGGGTCTTATTTTACCTTTTTTTTTTTTTAACTAGTCTCATTTTGGGTCTGGTCTAGTCTCTAGCTCTGGTTTGGGAGGTATGGAAAAATGGATATTTATCTCATCTAGTTTAGCATTGTTAATAGTTTGTTGGGTATTCTTGAAGGAACTCTCCTTGGCTGCAGAGAAAGGTGAGTTTTCACCAGGCCTCTATAGTTAAGAACAGTAGGAGGAGGATCTGATTCCTTCATCCTCACAGTGGGAGGCTTTTTGGGTAGAGGAAAAAAAGCACTGGGGTATGACACATGTCATTCACTAAATGGTTATTAAGTCAGAAGTTCCTAGCTGTTGTGCGAGACACACAGGTCTGTGATGGTTGGGATCATGCTTAAGCAGTTTCATTCTTTCACTCCAGTGTGTGAAAAACGTTGAGAAGCCCTGTGGTAAATGTGGATGGGGCTGAGGTCTGTCTGTAACCTCATAAGGGGCTGAGGAGAGTTAGAACTGATATACAGAATCTCAGGGTTTAGATGCCTCCCAAGCTAGAAAGAACTAATTTTCATGTTATCCCAAGTGAAAGCAGATTCACTCAAAGGTAGGCTCATTAAGAGCAACCCAACTGCTAAACAGTAGAGAATTGGTTAGATGAACAAACAGTGATACATCAGCCTATGGAAATACTGCTTAACTGTGTGTATTTAAGTTCATGGATTTGGCATTATGTGAAATCTGTATACTGATAAAAAAGCACATCAATAAATGACAGATATCTGAAATGAAAATATAAGAAGTTGGATTTTTTTTGTTTCCCATGAAAACTGTTTACATATAAAAATGTTAAGCTTGGAAAAGCTATTTTAAAGAAACAGTTAATGTTATTATAACAGGTTATTCAGGTAGTGCAGAAATGTTTGGGTCAACTTCCTGACCTGTGAAGGTGATTCAGTGGAGGGTAAACATGACCTTTTCTAGTGCCTTCAAAAGATAGTAGGATTGCAATAGGGGTGAGAAGCATGAGGAAAGATGTTACAGTATACAGTTTTCAGGATGCTCTTTTGAGTTGGGTCTTATCTTCTTTGGAATTTATATTGGCAAGATGACATTGAACTGGGAGGCCAAAGACCTAGGTTCAAATCCCAGCTTTGCCACTAGCTGGTAGTGACTTTGGGCAGGTCTTTTATCTTTTCCTGACCTCATCAATAAGTAGATGGGGTTGGATAGATTTCTGAGGCCCTTCCCATTTCTGATAATTTATGGTTCTATTATTTTTTATGGTCTTTACTCCTTTCTTTTCAATGCCCAGGTATTATCCATGCAGCAGAGGAAAAGGATTGGAAAACTGCATACTCATATTTCTATGAGGCGTTTGAGGGCTATGACTCCATCGATAGCCCCAAGGCCATCACATCTCTGAAGTACATGTTGCTGTGCAAAATCATGCTCAACACGTAGGTGCACATTAACTTTGGGATATGAGAACTCAAGTTCTTCAAGCTTTTCCACTATGGCAGATATGGCTTGCTTGGGCAGGGAGTTTGGCTAGTTACAGAAGCAGCAGCAACTTCCTCTGGGGCTGGTTGAGGTAGAGTGGGAGGATGGAAGATAATCCAGAGCACTTTTGTTTGCTAGCCTTTCAGAGGCAGGGAGATAGATTTTAGAAGTCTCCTTCCCAGCCCCTTAGAGTGTTCTCCTTATCCTGCAATTATTCTATCCATAGAGTTGCCGAACATAGGACAGAAGGCCAGGAAATAGCTTACAGATCAGTACCAGCCAACTGGGCCACCCAGAATAGGGATGGGTTAAGGAAGCGGTTAGGGAGAGGTTTTGAAAAAGGAAACGACAGCAAGTATGCCAGTTAGACCTTTTTATATAAAGAATTAATACAGAATTTATCCACATTGTTTTGGGAATAAATGAAATATTCACTGGGATTTTATTTAATCATTGGATTGCACAGAGATTTTAGTAAGACCTAAAATATTGGGATTTGACTTATACTTATCATTTTGCTTGTTGTGTCTCTTGCTTTTGATAGATTGAATGTAGTTTTCTTTTTAATGTTGGAATTTTTCTGCTTTTAAGTGCTGAGTTTTGTCCCAGAGTGTATGTAGAAAGCCTGGCTTCTGCAGTGTGAGGGTCATATGGATGGATTTAGGGGTGGGGGCTGATTCTCATTGGAATTCTGAGAAAAATTCACATAAACTGATAAGTGTAACATCCCGGAGCAGTCGACCAAGTATGTCTTTTTTTTCTAGCCCAGAAGATGTCCAGGCTTTGGTGAGCGGGAAGCTTGCACTTCGGTATGCGGGAAGGCAGGTAGGGAATACTATGACGACAGTTCTGATCTCTGCTCTGAGGCTACCTTGTCAGACATGATGTTCGGTGGACCTCTTCAGGTCTCTTTTCTCCATTTCATTTTTTTTTTCCTCCTTTCTCTTAAGCCTATTCAGTATATTTCCTCTACTGTTAAATTCTTGGCCTGAAAAGTCAGTGTTTGTGCTCTTATGGACATCGGGTGGTTTGAGGGACTTACAGAACTGAATTGTAGTGTTCGCATTGAGTTAGGTTGCATTTAGCTTTGACCAGAAAATTTATCTACCATGAGTCTGACTTGCAAATTTGACCTGTGCAGAATATGAAACTTGGGATTCTCTGAGTCTGAAGCCTGGTAAGGTTGGTTGCACATGGGCTTTAGGGAAGTCAGATTGCTTGGTGTAGAAACTAGGTTTTGATGACTCACTCGCATGCTTCTCATATTAGTACCTTTCCACTCATGTCCTGAGTTTTAAATGTGGTGCAGGAAGAAGCCTTTGGTGGTCGATAACCCTTTCTGTGATACTTCTTGTGCCTGAGTACCTGAGTATGATCTATGTAAAGATGGTGTCTCAGATGTTTGCACCATCCCTTCTTTGTACTTTGCTGATTATCACTACTAAAGTAAAAATAACCTTTGTAGAGTCAAGTGCAGTTGTCTCTAAATAACGGACACATTGGCTACCTCCCCGTATCTTCAGAAGAATGGCCACAACAGATGATTTCTTCCTTCTCTACAAATGGCCCCAATTGCCTTTTCTTCAGAAAAAGTTTCAGATCAGCTCCTCGTTTTGACACAAAAAGATACTAGTTATTATTATAGTGAAAGACTCACAACCCTATTTAGAACTAGAGTTAAGGAGATGTGCTGAGAGAGGTCAGATGTCCAGGACAAAGTCAGGTAACTAGTAATGGTGGAGCTAGACTTTGGACATGGGTTACCTGGCTCTAAGTTTTAGGCTTTTCTCATTATGACATTTTCTATCTATAGGACAGATGCTGGAGACAAACCACATGAATGATTAGCTTTGCACCATTTTTAAAGTCTGCTTATAAAAACATACTATCCTTATTTAAGTATTTAGGCTGGTACAAGAGGAACTCCTGGTCCTGTGTTCCTTGATGACAGCTTTCAAGCAGGAGTCAGGCCGTTCTAGAAAGATGAATGTTGTAGATTTCTTGCTGATTAGTGTCTTGATAGCTTGGCCAGGTGCCTTTTATAACTAGGTTAGAAGTTGCCTTCAGCCACTGATTGTACCTTCATCACCTCTAAGGTTTAACATTCAGTGTAAAATGTAAAATTTTGATGCCTCAACCCTAATGAAAGTAAACCTTGGTCTGTGCACTGTCCCAAACCTAGCAGAATGATCAAGTCTCAGGACAGGAAGGAGTCAGGGGTGTGGGGATAGGGAGTTTTAGAGGCAGGGGAAAGAAATCACAGCTCTTGAGTCATTTTCCCTTTTAATTTATTATCTTTGGAGCATGCCATGTCAGGGTCTGTTTTTTGGGAAAACTTTCTATTTCCTGGTATATTTAAGTCACTTGAGATTTCAAAGGGGAAGTGGGTGGCACACAGTGATATTCTAGCTTTTTTCCCCATGCTTCTGAAGAAGAATAATGGTGGGGCAAGTTCTTCCTGCAGCCAGAAGTTGTTAGGATGTGGCATGCTGCTTCTGAGTTTTGTTTGGTGGGATGTGGGTGTGCAGAATAGATCATTTTTGCTATTTTTCTCCATTCTTAGACAGAAGCATTAAAATGTGTGGCCCAAGCTAGCAAGAACAGATCACTGGCAGATTTTGAAAAGGTAAGTATGGTATTGGGTTGGTCGGGAATGGGTGGAGGAGAGGGACATTTAACTACTTTAAAGAAAAACAAACATTTTTAAATAATTTTAAATAATCTCTTAGCGAAGATAGTACAGAGTAATCCTGTGTTACCATTCACCCAGTTTTCCCCATTGGTTACATTTTAAAGTAGTACAGTATCAGAACCAGGAACTAGTTAAGCACTTCTGTACTATTTGTCGAGTTGTGATACCTCATTTATATGCAGTACCCTTTCAATTTCAAAAAGTTCTTTGTCTTTCCTTTTTCACGACAAACCGATTATCTACATTTTTACGGTTGAGGAAGCTGGGATTCAAAGAGGATGCCTGAAGTCACACAGCTACCATGTCTCAGGGTTTAACTCCAGGCTTAGTGCTTGTTCCACACGGCACAGTCTTAGGTATTCTCTTCAGCTCCAGAAATGCCAGGGCTCTTTCTCTTCTGTGGATAACAGGGAAGTATTGATGTGTGCATCTGGACCGAAAGATACTTCCTCAGGATGACATCCTAGACTTGCTTTACCTCTTCTGCCTTTTACTCATTGTTCGCGAAGTTTTGAAAAGGGAGAAAAACTTGTCTAAGGAGTGGGATCAGACATGTTCTTTTCTGAACCTCTCTCCTCTTAGTCTGAGTATAATGACCAGCTTAATAAAAACAAACCTAAAAACTAGAAGAAAAACTTAGCTTGGACAGAGACTAGACCATGTCACTCTGTCACTAAGATTCATCATCTTCCTGGAGCTTTCTTGCCAGCTTTAGTTCCTTACTTGGCATGATTTCTTTGCTTCCCTTAACACTTTATCACATAGCTTACATGAGGCTGGGTTACTGAGGCCATCACTAAAATAAATCATGCACATGCATATAACAAAGGGTCTAGATTATTTTATCCCAAAGTTTGGAATGTTTGATGGAACACTTCTGAGGGGTTCCTTAGGAAAAAGGTCTGTGATCAGATATTTGGGAAATACTAGGGCCAAACATATTAGAAAGGTGGTGACTACAGTGCTTATACAGTGCTAATGTTCCTCGTAAAACTCCAAGAGTTAGCTGTGGAATCCAGCATTTTCCATTTAATTTCAGAATCCTGTTTTTCTCTCTCTCTCTTTTTTTTAATGGAGACCCTATTCTGTGGAATACATTTTGAGAACTGCTTGTGTAGTTAATTTGGCATACAAGCTGAGACACTCTTGAGGCTTACATGGTTTGAACTATCAACATGAAGCTTTTGGAGGGAAAGATGGAGCAAAGGCTCCATCTTTTAGTTCTTCGTATTCCTTGTCTCCTGCCCTCTGTCATGGCTGTTCTTTCGTCTACACAAATCCTCCAGAATAGCAGTCAACCATGTAGTTACAAGAGCCAGTTGGCTACTTAGGAAGCTAGGACTAGCATGACTTTCAAGTGCGTGTCTGTGCCAATCTCTGTGACCGGCTCTTTTGGCAGGCCCTGACAGATTACCGGGCAGAGCTCCGGGATGACCCAATCATCAGCACACACTTGGCCAAGTTGTATGATAACTTACTGGAACAGAATCTGATCCGAGTCATTGAGCCTTTTTCCCGAGTACAGGTAATAATCTTCGTGGGGACTCTAGCCCTTTTCTGGTGGGCTAGGCATCCTCACTGCATCCCTGCCCTGCCCACCCATCCGCAGTGGGAACTCGCTTCCAGGGGGGTGTGTGGTGGGCAAGAGGCCACCAAGAGCTTGAGATATTCTTGACAGAGAACAAGAGTTGAGGAGAGATGCTGTGGGGTAGAGGTTGGTGAGATTATCCTTGCTTGTATTCGGTGCAGTCTCCTCCTCACTTTTGTATTCACTATCCATGTGGTAAATGTTTTGTCTTCTGCGTATATGGTACAGGAATGTATTTATTGTCTGTAGTAATGAAGGCAGATGGACAGAACACAAGAGAACCAAGCACAGCCAAGGAGAGTCTGGCCCTATAGGGATATTCAGCAGGATTTCAAGGGATACAGCTATCCCCATCCTTACCCCACCCCCCATATTAGAGGCAAAAGTAAAACTTTCAATGTTGGTGTCTCTCTGCCTTTCCTTTTAGATTGAACACATATCTAGCCTCATCAAACTCTCCAAGGTAAGGAGTCCTGAGCTTGTCTTGGTAGTAATGGGGAAGAGGGTATGTGGAGGGGCTGGTATTTACACCCAGTGGGCATTGTGGGAAAGCTCCCAAGCTTTTCAGTAGGGAATGGGGACCATGGGCTCAGAGCTGGAGTTGGCATTGTTGCTGTTTTGTTTTCAGTCCATTTGCCCTAAGACCCTTTTATACAAAGCTTTCATGTCCGTGTGATCTCTGACTAGTGAATATTGGTCCCTTTAATCATGTGCTTTGATTTTAGGCCGATGTGGAAAGGAAATTATCACAGATGATTCTTGACAAGAAATTTCATGGTGAGTAACAGTCATACAGGCAAGGGGGCTGGTGATGGCGATGAAATGGTTGAAGAGGTATCATGCTTTTTTTTATGCTGAAAGATGATATTCCATTTGTTTCACGTGGTGGTTCCCTGGGATCCTTGTCACTCGTACCCCTGGGATGAGAGTGTATAATAAACATACACAAATGGAACGGGTAGATGTGTTCTGTTTCCCCTCCTTTCTGGAGAAAGTGAGGCAGGTAGGGAGTGGGTGGGTCTCAAATGCGTTTGTATCTAATCTCTTCTTTTACGTGGGTTGCCCTTGTGTTTCCTGCAGGAATCTTGGACCAGGGGGAGGGTGTCTTGATTATTTTCGATGAACCCCCAGTAGATAAAACTTATGAAGCTGCTTTGGAAACAATTCAGAACATGAGTAAAGTAGTGGATTCTCTCTACAACAAAGCCAAGAAACTGACATAGGTGAGTGCTGGCTCCAGGACCCGGCCTGGGCAGCGCCATCTTCTGCCTGTTGAGACTGAAAGCCTCCTGGAGGCCTCTCAGCTTCCCCGATTGACACTGCTCTGTCTTCTCTTACAGAGTTGGATCTGTAGCAGTCCTTTGGAGAGTGTGTGTGGCGGGAGAGTGAAACCTTTGGGGAAAATGCTAGGAGATTCTTTTTTCTTTTTGTTCTACTTTTCGCTCGGAAAGTTTTTAAATCCTCATTTGGTGCATCTGTATTCCAGCCGATAGGTGTGCCAGTTTTCATGTAATCTTTATTGGCCCAACTTGGGAGTGGGGACATTGCTTAAAAAAAAAGAAAAAGAAAAAAAAAGGTTATTCTAAATAAAAGGAAAAAGGCTTACACTACCTAAAGCTGTGCTCTCTGCCTCCTGGGAGAGGGCCACCAAGCCAGGTGCTCCGCCAGCCACTGGGGCTCCTAATCCACCCGCTGGGCGTCACCTCTCCTCTTCAGAATTGGGTGTTTGCCTGACCATCAAAACAACGACTTTTTATTCTGTTTGTACTGAACCAAAACAAACAACTGTGTATAGACTGCTACTTTCTTTTTTATTTGAAACGAGGCATTTCGGTGTTCTTTCCCCTGTCATACGGCCTGTCCACCCACCCTTCCCTCCAACAATGGCTCCAGCAGACTGGCCGAAGATCCCGCCGCCACCACCGCCACAGCAGCAGCAACACCTGCACGGCTCCGCTCCGACCTGTGAAGGAATGGGGACAAGGCCAACAGCTAGTGTCCACCATGGCCACACAGGGAGCAGTGTGGGCCCTCAGGGGGCCTGCTGTGCATGTGGCTCTTTTTAACACAATAAACTAGATTAGATGTCAGTGTTTTAATTGCCCCTCTCCTCTGCTCTTTCTCTCTTCTCTTTCCCCTCTCTCAGCCAGGAGACCATCACGTGTTTTTCTGCCTTCCGCCTTCTCCCCTGTCTGAAATCCATTCGCTTCTCTCCCTGTCCCACTCCTCCTCTCCTGCTGTCGGATGGATTTGTTCCTTTTTTAACAGTGAACATCGGAAATGAGACTGGGGGGGTGTGGGGTAATTTTTTGTTCTTTTTAAAAAAATTTTGTTGTTGGGTTTTCAAGCAACCTCCCCCTCCCAAGGAGTTTCTTTATTTACCTCTTAGAAATCGAATGATGGGAGGTAGAGCACTGTGTTTCAGCATACTTTATTTTATGATGTGATCACACAGCAAGGCTTTAATGCCATTGGGCAGGTAAGCTCCGCACCTGTTGTGCTCACCTGTATTTTCTTCCTCTCATCTCTTCTTTGTCTTCTCTTTTTCCCTCTCCCCCTCCTCCTACCTCCTTCCTGCTGGCCTCCTTTATCTTTCTTTCCCTTTCTCAGATTATCCTTCCAGGTTTTCGTAATAAATTTATATTTTGTAAAAGGATTTTGTTGTACCAGGTTTTACATCCTCAATGAATCTGACTGGCTTTTATTTTCCTCTCCAAAATCAGGTTTTTGTTCTCACCATCTCTCCCTGCCATGTCCAGTCACTGTTTTGGTTTTGGCACCATCAATATCAAATGTACAAACGGTTCTTGCTAACCAACACCAGGTATATCTGATGTTCAGATGAGTTCCAATAAAAACAATTTTTTTTTTCAGAAGAGTGTCCTTTCTTGAGTTATGGAAGGCTTCTCATTGATCTATACAGCTCTCTGTAGCACTTTGGACCAGTCAGAGCTCTACTGTCTCATTTGCTTCACAAGAGACCTTTAGATCTGGGGTAAAGTGGAGGGCTTCGGGTCAGAGAGTTGGTCTGTGAGGACTTAAATGGTATTCAGATATATTTGTGTTTTTTCCAAGGCATCGTGGACACAGGGTGTGCGTGTGTGTGCATGCATGTGTGTATAATATCTTCTGAGCCTACTTTCTTCTGTTCAATAAGGATAGTGCTGCTTTGGTAGTTATGGTTTGATGGTTATATGAAATCGTGGGAATGCAAGTAACTGGAAAGTCCTGACACTCAGATGTGGTTTAGTTTCCATTTAGAATCTTTAAAAGCAGATTGTCATACAGCCCCTCAGACCCCAAAAATGGTTCTTCTGAGCTGGCTCTGGGGCCACAGGGAGGAAGGGGGTGAGCTCTAGCTGCCAACTCTATAAAGTCTGAGCAACTCTGCTATTTGTTTTCAGTATTGTGTCCCTCTATAGTTTCACTTACAGGGAGTTTTGTTTCAATAAAGGAGTTTACAGAATATTCCAAAAGATCCAGAGCTGGCAGGGAGAGTGGAGGGGATGGGTTTCCAAGCCCAGGGTAGCCCCCAGGGAGCTCAGGCAGGCAGCGGCCCTTTCCTATGCTCCTTTGCAGATCTGACGACTTCCTCTAGACCTGTGCTGTCCAATGGGTAACCGAGCCACATGTGCCTGCTGAGCCCTTGAAATGTGGTTAGTTTGAACAGTGATGCACAGCAAATGTAAACACAAACCTGACTTTGAAGACTATGAAAAAATATAGAATAGCTCAACTTTGTGTTGAAATATTTTGAGTATTAGGTTAAATAAAATGTTAAAATTCACCTGTTTTTCACTTTTTAAATATAGCTACTGGAAAATATTAAATTACCTGCGGCTTGTGTTTGTGGCTCACATATTTTTTTGGGCATCACTGCTCTAGACCTCCACGACTGCTTCACCTCCAGGCCTCAAATAAGCTGGGTCTAGGCACAGCTCAGGGTCAGCTCCCTCACCTAGGGACCCTTCTGGCACCAGCCTTTCTTGTGTGCCAGGGCTTTCTTGTGTGTTAGTGAGATTCTGATGGTGTTGGGAACAGAGGAGGTGAGGGCCTTGGCTCGAGTCCTGCTGCTTGCTAGAGTTTATGTAATCTGTGCTGCCCAGAAGGGCCACTAGATGCTGCTCTGTGATCCCTAGAAGAACAAAGCACCACTTCCTCAGGAGCCAGGGCTCAGCCTGGCTTTATTTGGAACCCTTTCTGGAAGCTAGCTGGCTGGGGCCTTGGCCTTCGGGGTGGAATGGGAAAGGGGTATGCAGTGGGCAGGTACTCCCTGCAATGCATGGGCAGCCCAGCCCTGCGGTGCAAATGACATGCAGGTTGGCCCTAGGATAAATAGGCTGATTGATGTGGTTGGGATTTGGAGATCTTCCCTGTAGTTCTCTGGAAGAAAAGAGCTCTGCATCATTCAGCTGGGTTTGCCTCCTGGGTCCTTGATTCTGCCATTTCTGGTGATGGGAGCTTGAGGATGGCGGTGGTGGGCTGAGTGAGCAGAGAAACTGTGTAGTGCCTTGAAACAGGCAGAGCAGGCAAAGCACCGGTGGACAGGGGTTCTAAACAGCCCCTTCCCTCAGTCACAACAGCAAGTGGGCTGGCAGCACCATCCTATTCATGCTCTTCTGCATACATGACTTTGCCTTTGACAAGTGTGAGGAGGTCGAGGGTAATTCTGCCAAGAGCTCTTTTTGAAGGTGCTGGGGAAGGGCTTGCTGGACAAAGGCAAGAGAGGAAACAGTGAAGTGGAGCTTAGTACTGGTACTGTCCACCATGAATTAGAATAGCTACAATTGAAATTTGTAGGTATAGGTAACAGGATGGGTCTCAATGGTTCTAAGGGGTGGATTACAGCCTAGTATCTAGGCATATTTTGGGAAATACTTTGGGAAAGCACTTAACCTTTGCTCGACACCAGAATCGGAAGGGGACCCTGAGACATAGAAAAGGCGATGTGGACATGGGCCAGCGTGGGAGCTGGGCCTCTTCTCTAGGGGCTGGAGAAAAAAATGCCTGGGGGTTCACCTTCGTCTTAGGAAGTCACTGGGCTAGGGAACCCGAAGATTACTTCTGAGAGCTTCTTGCTATAGAAGAGGGTTGAGAAAAGCTCCATTTGAAGATCAGGTAGGGGTTGTACCCCGAGGAACATTCACAGGGAGGGGCACGCTGAGCTTAAGGCCTGCCTTCATCTTCCAAGTTAAGATGACAGCTGCTGTGGATGTTTCTGGAGCTGTGGAAGAAGTAGCCCTCTGGGTACAGAGCAGTGCGTTTTCCACCAAGGTCTCTAATGCTTTCAGTTGCCACTACTGATGGAGAAATCTCTGGGTAGTACACAGGCAAATTCTAGTACTTTCTGATGATAGTAGCATTGTTCTGAATGATACCAGATTTCTGTTCTGTTCTGCTTAGGGCAGTAGGCAGAGCTGGCACAGACTAACAGCCTGGTGAGCCGGAGTGGTCTGGGAATTGGGTATTTTCCTTGTCTCTGGATTGCCACTTCCTCATACCTAGGTCTACAGGTGATATCTTAAGATATGGTTTGAGTCTCCTGTTTCCCAGGTTTGCAGTCAAATCTAAGTCAACCTCCAAAACCAAACTAAAAAAGTAACGAATGAATGGCCTTTGTGAAGGATCTGGATTGTCTGTGAGAGGAGCAGTTAGAATCAGAATTTTACTCAGAATTTAATTTTTTAGCACCGAGTCTTCAAATTATACACGTTCGTATGAAAAACATTTAAAGAAGCGAGTCAGAGGCTGGTTGGAGGAGTTGCTTTAGTTTTATTCTAAGAGATAAGGCTGCGAGTGGAATTTTCGAGGTCACATTTGTGATGAGCTTAGTCTCTGGGGCAGAGGCCGAGCCAGGGTTCCTCAGGGCCCTGTCTCAGGTGTGGTGTGGGAAAGCCAGTTGCTGTTTGTGGAACGGCCCAGAACTGCCCATGTTTCTCTAGCCTGGATTTCTGCGACCCACCCAGGCTGTGAGCATTTACCTGGGACAGGGAAACAGAAGTCCCGGAGGGGAAGAAGGCACTAAAGCCGATGGGACAGCCCACTCGGGATGCGCGAGGCAGTGAGGCAGCTTCAGCAGTCAGCTTTTCGCCGCCTTCCTCCCCGAGCTCCCAAGCTTCTTTCTCGGGGAACGAGGCTGGTAAATGGAAGGAGAGAGCCCGGGTCCCGGCCTCCA
>NW_011888831.1:9101380-9114432 GCF_000151845.1 Pteropus vampyrus
GGGAAGGCTCGGGTGCGGGCCCGGGGGCCAGGTCCGTGGGGGCCGCCGAGGCCCGGGCGGAGGAGCGCGGCCGAGCCCCGCCTGGTGCTGAGAACCATCTTGTTTTCCACGCAGATCCGAAGGGGCAGCACGCGCCCCCCGGAGATCCCCCGCGCCCCCCGGAGATCCCCCGCCTCCTTCCCTGGGCCGCCGCGGGCTCGGTGAGCTGTTTTTTCCCTCTGGCCGGCAGGCTGGGCGCGCAGGGGCGCGGGCCCCCGCCCGGCGCGCAGCGGCACCATGGGCACGGTGCTGTCCCTGTCCCCCAGCTACCGCAAGGCCACGCTGTTTGAGGATGGCGCGGCCACGGTGGGCCACTACACGGCCGTGCAGAACAGCAAGAACGCCAAGGACAAGAACCTGAAGCGGCACTCTATCATCTCTGTGCTGCCTTGGAAGAGGATCGTGGCCGTGTCGGCCAAGAAAAAGAACTCCAAGAAGGTGCAGCCCAACAGCAGCTACCAGAACAACATCACGCACCTCAACAATGAGAACCTGAAGAAGTCGCTGTCGTGCGCCAACCTGTCCACGTTCGCCCAGCCCCCACCGGCCCAGCCGCCCGTCCCCCCTGCGAGCCAGCTCTCGGGCTCCCAAACCGGGGTCTCCTCCTCCGTCAAGAAGGCCCCACACCCTGCCGTCACCTCCGCGGGGACGCCGAAGCGAGTCATCGTCCAGGCGTCCACCAGCGAGCTGCTGCGCTGCCTGGGCGAGTTTCTCTGCCGCCGGTGCTACCGCCTGAAGCACCTGTCCCCTACGGACCCTGTGCTCTGGCTGCGCAGCGTGGACCGCTCGCTGCTTCTGCAGGGCTGGCAGGACCAGGGCTTCATCACACCGGCCAACGTGGTCTTCCTCTACATGCTCTGTAGGGACGTGATCTCCTCCGAGGTGGGCTCTGACCACGAGCTCCAGGCCGTGCTGCTGACCTGCCTGTACCTCTCCTATTCCTATATGGGCAACGAGATCTCCTACCCACTCAAGCCCTTCCTGGTGGAGAGCTGCAAGGAGGCCTTTTGGGACCGCTGCCTCTCCGTCATCAACCTCATGAGCTCCAAGATGCTGCAGATCAATGCCGACCCACACTACTTCACACAGGTATTCTCCGACCTGAAGAACGAGAGTGGCCAGGAGGACAAGAAGCGGCTTCTCCTAGGGCTGGATCGGTGAGCCCTGTAGCCTGCATCATGGCTCAAGGATTCAATTCATTTTTAAAAGTTTATTAAACAAATCAGATTTTATGTACAGTATGTGTCTATCAAAGCCACAAAGGGCATCTCCCGGCCCCCCTTCTCTCCTTGGGGTTTTCTTCAGCCCTGCCTGGAACTTTGGGCGCTTTTGAACTCCTGAACCTTGTGCAAAACCCAGAAGACGTATTCAGAGCCACCCAGACCCATGCCCTCCCACTTTGGGGACTTCAAAGGACTGACCTGCCTCTGCCGCCTGTGCCCTTGCTGGACCAGGGCAGGTGAGGCTGTCTGCTGCTCGCTGCCTGGGAGCTGGAGAAAGGCCCTGGCCAGCTGGCCCAGGGAGGAATTGGCACTTCTGGTTGGGGGCCCTTTTCTGGCCTCTGCTTGGGGTTGTCCATTCTCCTAGAAGCTTCTGGAGCGGGCTGCCTTGACTGAGCTGCACGTCGGGTTGTGAGGCAAGATGCTGCTTCAGTTGAGGAGAAGCCGGACGGATGCAAAGATTGTGTCCTGCTGTTTGGCCGCGCACAACCCTGGTTTGCTCTTTTTTCTTTTTTAGGGAGAAGGGCTTTCCTTTAGTGGAGACACAGAACTTACCCCCCAGTCCCCTTGTCCCCTGCCCCCAGCCGTGTTGGTAATGTTGGTTAATGAGCTGGTTTGACTCATTAAGTTCTTTTATTTTGGGTCTCAGCTAAAGAGGTGGGGTGAAGCTGGGGACAGCTCCCTTCCTTGGTGAATTTTTCATTTGAATAATGCAGCTTAGTCGCCCTGTGGCGAAGGCCAGGACAGCCGCAGGTGCCCATTATCATCGCCTGTCTTCTGGGCAGGTGGGGCTGCCACGCCTGGGATGGAGCCAGTGCCCACCTAGGGGCCAAGGCCTGTCACTGGTGTACATGACATTTGTTCTGCAGAGCTGGGGGTGGGGCATGGTAATGATGTACCCCCACCCCTACCCGTTAATTTAAAGCTGTTTCCAAACAGTTCAGTTTCTTCTGAGGACGAAGCCTTGCCCTGCAAGGCCCAGTGAGACAGCTGGATCCTGGGGACAATTACAAGATGGGAGTAGAACTCCTGATTGCTTTGGAAGCCTGCTGATTCTACAACTGATCATTTGCAGCTGCTGGTTTGGGTTTCCACTGTAGTGGCTGTAGAGACACATGATGTGTACTTAATCAATTTTCTTTCTAATTCTCCTAGATTGGTGGCTTGGGACTTGGGAGAGGACCAAGAGAAGGGGGCGAGTCTTCCTCCATGGCCCATCACTCCGGCTTTGGGGAACAAAGACCAGTGATAAGGCTACAGAGAATGCGCTCTTTCCAATCCCCCAGGGAGTGCTGGAATGAGGGGTTGGGGGGAGGCAGAGGGTCGTTTTACATAGGATTAGGTTCCAGGTGGCTGTTGATTTCAGCGCAAGCACTACTGAAAATCACATAAAAAGAAAGCTGTGGTGCTCGCTTCGGCAGCACATATACAAAAAAGAAAGCTGTGAAATTGAGGTCCCAGTTTAAGAGGTCCGTGGTATGCCTGGATGTGAGGAAGAGGGCCTGCCCGTGCCTGAGAGCATTTGCCCCAGCCGTGCCTCGAGGCCCACGTGCCAAGCCATTCCTGGGACTGCCAGATAATCTGATGCAGAGCTGGAAGGAACCTGCAGCTGCTGGCACAGACTTCACTGCAGCGCCTCTCCTCTGCTGGAGCTGTCACACGGCCTGTCTGTTTTGATCCTTCTGCCACGTGTGACCTGAGGTAGGAAGCCCTCGGGGGCAACGGGCCCTGGCGGCTCGGAAGAGGTTGGTTCGGGTGCCCAGTTTCAAGAGGAGGGGTGCGTGTTTGCAGACACTCGGTGGGCAGGACGAACTTGGCCTGAAACTGCGGTTAAGTCACATCCACAGGATTCCAGTTTTGTGTGTTTCCTTCTCTTTCTCCATATTTATTTTTTTATTTTTTTGGAGGAGGTGCGAATTTCAGGAGTGGTTGGGGACTAAGGAAATAACTCTGGTTCCATCAATGTGAAGCCTGTCATGTTCTCCTCCCTCCCCTTGTACTGGTCATCAGTATTGTGTAAAGGAACTGATACACTTGAGTGTGCAAGCAATGAACCCATTTGACATGCTGCTATGAAGACTACTTTTAGAACAACAACAAAAAAGAAAAAAAACTAACCGATAAAAAAAACCCTTTATTCTTTAATTGTTGCTTTTACAGTGATATTGTGCATGCAAACCAGGAGCATTTTGTGTCTTCAGAAAAATATTCTTAGAACAGATGGCTGTGAAAATTACACCCGTGCACAGAACAAGTCACAGGAATAATAGTTCAGGATTTGGTTTTTCTCTTTCTTGTAAAGCTGGAGGGTTGATATATTCTTTCCATGCAGTTATTAGAATTTAGTTTTGTTCCAACAGTTGTTAAACTTGCAATGAGAAGAAAATGTGCCATTTTTTTCACTCAGAATTATTCATAGCTGTATATTTGAAACTGCTAATTACACAATGTGTGATGTGTGTTGGTTTTTTAGTGCAATTTCTTCTGTAGCTATTCTTTGACCAAACTGTGGGTATTGTTAATATTAATTTATATTTGTCTCATTTTGTATGTATGTGTAGTGTGTTTCTAAGTATGTGTGGTTTATAATCTGACAAGGTCATGAAGCTCAGTTTGGCTGTAATTTAATTCCCCTTCCCTTATTTTTATTTATTTTTGTACTGTGCTGATTAAATAAAATGCACTGACCATCCATTACATAGACCTGTTTTGTGGGCACATCATTCATGAGCAGGCCGGGGGCCCCTTTTATAAATGATTCCTGTTCTCAGAACATGATTGGATTTGTGTTGTGGGGGAGGGGAGGGGAATATGGGCGAGAGGAGGCGGGCAGGGTTAGGGAAGAGGGCTTAACGAGCACACTGATGTTAAGGTGATTAAGAAGGAAGCACAGGTTAAGTCAACTCTGGTTTAGCTGCTTGGTGGCCTAGGTGAAGAGGACTTCTGGCCAGGGAGGACCAGGCCCAGGCATGGCCTGGGGAAGGCTGGCGGAGTGGTCCCTCAGGGGCTTTAGGCCATGGATCCCCATTGGTGGAGCTCGGCTCTAAGGCCGCTGCCCCTATATGTCCTGGGCCTGGCTCAGCTCAGTGCTCACTGCCCAGAGGCTCCCAGGCCCGCAGGAGTGGACTGGTGTTCACGTGGCCCAACCCTGTCAGTGTTGCTCATGCACATTTCAGTGAGAGAATTCCAGCCCCGGAGCTTCCAGATAAGCAGCTACCCCGCTCATAATTGTGAGACCCCCTCCAGCCGTATAGGCATACCTCAAGATACGGTGGGTTTGGGCCCAGACCACCATAATGAAGGGAGCATCGCAATAAAGCAAGTCATGATCTTTTTGCTGGTGGAGGGTCTTGCCTTCATTTGTTAAAAACGTGGCACCTGTGAACGCAATAAAGTGAGGCGCAATAGAACGAGGTGTGCCTGTGCTGCCAGTGGCCTCTGCCCGCTCATGCCGCTGGCCCCAGCCTCAGGAAGCAGGTGTTGTGGACTGGGTCCTCCCCAGGCTCTGCCCCTATGGTCTGGAGCTGCCCCAGGCACTAGGAAGACATTTCTGCCCAGGTCGCAACTGGGGGGCTGTCAGCCCTGTAGTAAGGGCCACTTGCTTTCCTCAGGGCATCTTCCTTGGTCTGAGTCACAGAAGACGCACTGCACATTCTCTCCAGGTGATGACCGGGCGGCATCCTGTGGGTGCGGGGCCCTGGGGTGCTAGGGCCTTTCCTCGTTTGCCTGCACCCCCTCCCCCTAGAGGTCCCGATTTTTCTCTTGCTCGCTCATTCTCCTGTACCCCACCGTACGCCAACCAGCCAGCTTGGGGCGGGGCCGTTCACTCAGACCTCTCCTGGAGCTACAGCCATAGGAATCCTAGCTTTTCCTTTATAAACACGCTTTGACTTCAGTAAACATGACGGCACTGAACTGTGAGTCTGGCGCACAGGCCTTAAAAATGGCAGAAGAAAGTGTGTGGACTAAATCCCACTGCCTTTTGCCCCCTCATTCCTTCCTACAGCTTTCTTCTTGCTCACTATGTAAGATTTTTGTTCAAAGCCTCAGGAAAATTATCCTCCACTTTACCTTAATTGTGCTTAATGCTTCCTTCCATCTTCTGGGATAATAGTTGACTTTATATAAGCTAAAATATAACAATTATAAGTAGTTTTTAATTACAGATAAGCAGAACACCTTTAAAAATAAGATTTAATGTTTTATTGCTCTTGATGGTAAATCAAAATATGCTTTAGAAATAGAGTTAATTTAATGGAAAATAGGAATATATGCACCAAACCATAAACTGCATTTAATCAAATTGAGAGAAACACTTCATTGCATACAATCACTGTGTCCTGCTCTCCCCTGGCATCCTGGGAGCATTACTACCATGGTCTCGCCCTAAATTCCTGATCCTCCCTCAGTTGCCATACTGACTTCTCTTAGGACATCACGAAAAAGTGCTTTTGACAGCTGGTGGTTCTCTGGTCCTCAGCTGGGAGGCCCTGGCGCTGGGCTGAGGGGCCACAGGTAATATCAAAAGGCAGGAGAAAGGACTCAAAACCTTCCTCCTCTCCAGCCTCTGAAAGGCACTCATTTGGCATGTTCCATTTCGGTATACCTAAAACATACATTTGCATGTATCTAGTGTAAGCGACAAGTTTGGGGAAATAAGTGGAATGGAGAGGCGATGTTCCAGTTAAGATGGTTCAACTAGTGTCAAGGTGATTGGCAAAACTGTAAGCGTTGCTCAGCTGGGCTGGTGGCGCCTCTGTGCTGTGCAGGCAGCTGGCCAGGCTTGGAGAATAACAGGTTTCCACGGACGGGACGCCAATAGGATTCTTTGCTGCAAAGTGCGCACTAGTGCAAATGTCTGCAAGCCGTGGGGGCAGGGGTGGGAGGTACGTATGAGATCAGGCTGCTGACCCACCTGGGGGCGGTCAGCCAGGTGACCATGTCAGGCACCGGGTGAGGCACAGGAGGCTACACTCAGGTGCTTGGTGTGTTTTGTGGGGTCATGGTGGCAGGATGGGCCCATGTGGGGAGGAGGCAGGGAGCGGGGGCAGCATCTGTGGCAGAAAGTAAAGAAAATCTCAGCATGTCCCTCTTTTACTCCCTGCCAGGCTCCTCCTGAGGTGTGGGCTCACCCGCAGGCCCTTCATCACCCTGGGTGCCCGTGAGTCTCTTCTTTCAAGGCTCCTGGCAGGGAGGCCCAGGCCGCCCAGAGGTTTGTGGCGTCCCCCTCAGCTGAGGCACCAGAGGAGGGTGGTCTCAGGAAGGCATCTGAAGCCATGTGCTTTCTGCTGGGCAGAGACTGACGAGACGGTGCTGCTCTCCTGGCATGAGGTCCGAGTGCCCAGCAGCCAGGGACTGTGCGGCAGGGGTCTATGTGGGGCGGGTGTGGGCATCCTGGCCTGGCCCGCAGTGTCAGGACCCCACGCTCTGCTTTCTATCGCTCTGTTTCCCAAAATTCCTGTGCTCTGACCCTCCCACCCCAGTCCTAGTTCTTCAGATGAGTAAGCAATGGAGGTGTTAGAGGGGGAAACTTCCAAACGCCTGAGTGCTCCCCTAGCCCCTGTAACTCCATTTTCTTATTAGTGCTCCTGACATGAGTGTGGGCACATCAGACATGATACCTGATTAGCAATTCTGCAAACTGCAAAAATAAGTGTAAGGCATGCATGGGCTCAGCCTGCATAGTTAAACAAGGTGATCCTTGGAGCATCCATCCCCCACTGCTCTCTCCCGGAGAGGTGGCCAGGAGGCGTGCCAGCTGGGCAGGGCTGTTCTGCAGGCCACTGGCTCCTGGGCTGAGGGGCTGGCCCTACAGGTAAACCTGCTCACCTGGTGGCTTTGGCTGGCTGCTGGTGGGAGGGGCCCCACTGAGGAACTCTGAGAAGTATCCTGAGCCAGGTTGCGGGGGCCACGATCACCTCTGGGGAGGAGGGTTGGCAGGATGGGCTCGTGGAGGGAGCAGGGCTATATCCCCAGCTCATCTCCACCAAGCCCCCTAGGGGAACATGTCTTTGGTTGGGTGAACTGTCCTGAGCTCCCACCACCGACAGGCCAGCAGCTGGCCAGTCCAAGGAGGCCTTCACCAACTGAAGGCACCATCACATTGCCTCTGAGGTGAGATGTGGTCTGGATGTCAGCCCAGGGCTCTGGGGCAGGGCACTGGGGTCTTTGGTTTGTTGAGCAGGGACATTGGGACAGAGGAAAATGGAGACCAAAGGCGGAAAGCCAGGAAGACCTCAGGGGAGGGGCCTGAGAGAAGGCAGAGAGGGGTTCCTCCCCATGCAGGACTCTCGTGAGCTGATTTCTACAGGGCAGTAGCAGGGATCAGCAATTAGATAGGGACCTATGATGCTGAGTGGCGATGCTCCGCGCTCCACTGTTCCCACTCCCTGGTGGGGCCGCCATCAGGTGAGCATCAGTTCCCGGGCACACTGAGGATGAAGCCCGAGCGGTTCTTGGTGAAGTCAGGCTGAGGCTGGTTGAGCTTCGTCTCCACGGAAACGGTGCACTTCTTCCCATGCAGGCTGCACTGCACAGGGTTGGTGACGTTGACTTGAAGGTGGCGCTTCTCACTGGAAGAATCAAAAGGGAGAAGACCAGACAGGCAGTTAGCGGGCAGCCAGAGGGGGGTGAAACTCCCTGGCCACCCGGGGGCCCAACATTGGCCAGCTGCTGTGGGCCTCAGAGGTGCCCCAGGGGACGTGGGCATGGGAGGCCTCAGCGAGGGCTTGAGAAGCCCCAAGAAAGAGAAAGCAGGAAAGATGTGCTGGGCTGCAGCCTCAAACCAGAGCTTCAGAGAGCAGAGGGGCTGAAGTTCTGGCCTTGGGCCGCTGCCCGGCTCCAGACAACCCTGCGTGTTGAGCTGGAGCAGAGGGGGACATGAGGTAGAAAAACAGCCATCAGGTCTCTGGCCTGAGTCACATGGACTTTAGACGTCAGCCAGGGGGGTTTGTCATGAGGAGCCTAGGATTCTGAGGTGTGATTATTTTTCAGTTATCTTTGATTGCAACAGGGAGCCTGGAAGGCTCTGAGTCCAGGGATAAATAGAGACTTTCCCATACATTTTCCCTGATGAGAGAAACGTCCCTGAGGGTAAGGGTCTCTAACCCTGGGGCCGCAGATCCATAGCCATCAGTGGCCTGTTAGGAACCGGGCCACACAGCAGGAGGTGAGCAGCAGGAGAGGGGGGTGGGGGAAGCTTCATCTGTATTTGCAGCTGCTCCCCAGAGCTAGCTTCACAGCCTCAGCTCCACCTCAGATCATCAGGCATTAGATTCTCACAGGAGCACCGGTCCCTGATGCTAGAAGGGTTGGAGACAGCTGCTCTAGAAGTCCCAGCTCGCCCCTGCCTGTGATGGGGTCCAGCTGTTAGAACTGGGTCTGATTTGTTTCCCCAGGCCCTGTGCAGGTTCCTGTCATTCCAGGGACTGGAGTTTTGACTTGGCTTTGCCATCAAGTACCGGGGGCCACTCTGGTGATGGACCCACTGCCCAGGCAGCTGAAGAAGGCCGGAGGTCGGTGCCACGTGATGATCTGTGCAGTGGGAGCTCACTGCCCCTCCTGCCTGGGAGCCCATGTTGCCTGCTGGCTGTGGGAGGCCCAGCCAGGGCTGAGTGGGGTCCACGCTGAGGAAGCCTGAGGTGGGGGCAGTGGTGAGGCCGTGTGCACCTGCTGAGGAGAGGCAGCACCCTGTTCTCTAGCTCCTCACGCCACTCTGAATACACCACAGAGGCAGTTGATTTTAAGAACCAAGGTTTCGAAACAGGCTGGCACTTCATGTCTGCTCACACATGCTTGCACAGTCCCACGCTACACCGTGGCTTGTGTCTTGTCAGCTTTCTTTGCACTGGGAGGTGAGAGAAGAAAGGAGAAAGGCCCACTGGCCTGGAGCCTCCAAGTGGGACGGGCTCTCTCTGCTCCGAGTGCCATGAATGCCTTCGTTTCTCTCGAGGAACCCCCTCAAACACTGCTGGGCTCCTTAGACTAAAGTCATTCTTAGTGTTGAGCAGCGAAGGCCAAGTGTGCGTGTTGCAGGGGGAGGCCAGATTGAGTGTGAGGTGCTTTCTAGGTACCAGGGGCCTGAGAGGCACAGTCATTGACACCTTTTCCTCTGGCCCTGACTGAGGCAGCCCATCCTGGGCACCAGACAGCACGGAGGCCACAGGCTCGCCTGACTTCATGCTAGAACACCTGCCCTGGGCATGTTTCCTGAGGGTGCCTGGTGTGCACACCCCACAACAGGCCCCATAGTCTGGGAAGTACCTTGAGGTGTTCTCAGGCTGTTTCCTACCTGCTTTCTCATTAAACATAGAGACAGAAAATGGACACAGGAAGAGATCCACGGTTATCACTGTGGGCATTAGGTATCTAATACTTAATGTCTTGTCAGCAGCAGCTAAAACCTTGGCTTAGACAGCTATTTTTAACCAGACTTGGACATAAAAATAGCAGAATCCATAAGAGGCAGTGACTCAGGCGCTTCTCCATTCCTGCGGGATCCAGGCCTGCTGTACAGGGTAGATGTGTGACGGCGGCTGCCAGGTCTGGGTGTGGGGCCCCGTGGGCCTCGTCCTGGCCCTCGTCTTGGTCGGGAGCAAGCAGAGCTCAGCACTGCAGCCCTGCCCGTGGCTAGACATGCTTCCAGGACTGCACTTCCTTCCTGCCGGCCAGGGCCAGCACCTTCCCCTGCCAATTCCTGAGCCTGGGCAGCCTCTCTGCCTCCCTCCATCAGCCTGGCACCACTTTTGGGTCCTTCCATGCTGGACTTGCACCCTATGGAAGCCTTCTGACCCTGGTAGACACCATCCCTTGCCCTCGCCGCCTGTTGGGCATGTCTCCCTCCTCTAGAGCACTGGTTATCTATTGGACAGGCTCTGCCTCTTACTTCCCGCGTCTGACCTCCTTTATCTGTGTAGGCTGCTATAGCACCTGGTGGGTTCCAGAACTACCCGGGGACTCAAAGTCTTAGGGAAAGGGTTCTAAAAGGGCCACATTCCAAGTCAGCTTGAAAAAACTAAGAATCGCTGGCCCATTGCCCTGTTCACACAGTCAGGATATGATACTCTCAATACAATTCCTCTGACCTGAGACCCCTTCCCAGCCATGAGTCCAGTGTTAGCAGAGTGGCCCCTGATGCCATCCTTCTTCCTTTGGGGCTCTGTGCATCTCTAGTATCTGTTCTACAGTCTTGGTGCAGGGTCTGGTCTGGTGGGAAAATGAAGAGGAGCAAATGACTATTACAGGATGGCACCCCAGGTTTACAACACTGCAACCTCACCTTGGAAATGGAGCCCTTGGGTAGCGATGGGGGTTGAAGGATAAAAAAAGCAGCGGAGAACCACTGCCTTAGACTGTTTCTCCCCATACAGGGCTGGGCAGAAAGCACCTCGGCCATCCTTTTTGTGTTTCAGTTAGCACTGTGGAGTAAATACTGGCTTGGGGAGGAGACGATGCGGGGCAGTAGGGACCCCTTCCTCAGGGAGCAGAGTGAATGAAACAGAACTGTGCTCTGGGAGAGCTAAGCTGATAAGACACAAGTAACTATCATTTACTTATTTACAAATTAAAATTTTCAATTACGATTAACATACAATATTATGTTAGTTTCAGGTATACAAAATATTGAGTTAGACATTTATATAACTTATGAAGTAATGATCCCGATCAGTCTAGTGCCCACTTGACATCATACACAGTTATAATATTGTTGACTCTATTCTCTATGCTGTCCTTTATATACCTGTGACTGCTTTTATAACTGATAATTTGCCCTGACTTATTTCACTTAGCATAATATTCTCCAGGTCCATTTATGTTGTTGCAAATGGTAAAACTTCATTCTTTTTTTTAATGGCTGGGTAATATTCTACTGTATATATGTACCACCTTTTCTTTATCCAGTCATCTATCCATGGACAGTTAGGTTGCTTCCATATCTTGGGTATTTTTTTTTAAATTATTATTATTTATGCCTACAGCACCTGGTTGTCCTAGGTGGTCTCCCATCCAAGTACTAATCAGGCCCGACCCTGTTTAGCTTCCGAGATCAGATACTGGGCTTGTTCAGGGTGGATGGCTGTAGACCATGGACTGTGGCTCCACTGGGGCATGAATTGGCTATTGTAAGTAATGCTGCAATGAACAATAAGGGTGCATATATCTTCTTGAATTAGTGTTTTCAGTTTTTTCAGATAAACACCCAGAAGTGGAATTGTTGGGTCATATGGTGGTTCTACTTTTAATTTTTTGAAGAACCACCATACTTTTTTCCATAGTGGCTGTACCAATTTGTAATCATTGACAACCATTCTGACAGGTGTGAGTTGATATGTCGTTGTGGTTTTAATTTGCATTTCCCTGATGATCAGTGATGTTGAACATTTCTCATATCTATTGGTCATCTGTATGTCTTCTTGGAAGAAATGTCTATTCAGATCCTCTGCCCATTTTTAAATAGGATTTTTTGGTGTTAAGTTGTATGAGTTCCTTGTATTTTTTAGGTACTAATTCTTTATTGGATGTATGTATCATTGGTGAATATCTTCTCTCATTCAGTAGGTTATCTTTTTGTTTTGTTGATGGTTTCTTTCACTGTGCAAAAACTTTTTAGTTTGATGTCATCCCATTTGTTTATGTTTTCTTTTGTTTCCCTTGTCTAAGACATATGCAAAAAAATATTACTAAGAGTGATGTCAGAGAGTTTACTATGTTGTCTTCTACGAGTTTTATGGTTTCGGGTCTAAACATTTAAGTCTTCAATCCATTTTGAGTTTATGCTTGTATATAGTGTAAGAAAGTCATCCAGTTTCATTCTTTGGCATGTATCTGTCCAATTTTCCCAACATCATTTATGGAAGAGACTGTTTTTCTTTACTCCATTGTATATTCTTGCCTTCTCTGTCATAAATTGACCATATAGGCATGGGTTTATTTCTGACTATTTTATCCCATTGATCTATACGTCTATTTTTTATGCCAATACTATGCTGTTTTGATTATTATATCCTTGTGGTATAGTTTGATATCAGGTAGTGTGATATTTCCAACTTTATTCTTTCTCAAGATTGCTGTGGCTATTCGGGATCTTTTGTGGTTCCATACAAATTTTAGGATTATTTGTTCTAGTTATGTGAAAAACGCCATTGGTATTTTGAAAGGGTTTGCACTGAATCTGTAGATGGCTTTGGGTAGTATGGACATTTTAATGATGTTAATTTTTCCTACCCATGAGCATGGCATATATTCTTTCATTTATTTGTATCTTCATCAATTTCTTTTTTCAGTGTCTTATAGTTTTCTGAGTACAGGTGTTTTACCTCCTTGGTTTAGTTTATTTCTAGGTATTTTATTCTTTTTGATGCAATTGTAAATGGAATTATTTTTTTAATTCCTTTTTCTGGTAGTTTGTTGTTGGTATATAAAATGCAACTGATTTCTGAATATTAATTTTGTATCCTGTTATTTTATTGAATTCATTTATTAGTTCTAACAGTTTTTTTGATGGATTCTTTAGAGTTTTCTCTATATAGTATGTCATCTGCAAATAATGACAGTTTTACTTCTTCCTTTCCAATCTGGATGTCCTTTATTTCTTTTTGTCTGACTGCTGTGGCTAGGACTTCCAATACTATGTGGAATAAAAGTGGATATCTTTGTCTTGTTCCTGATGTTAAAGAAAAAGCTTTCCGCTTTTCACCATTGAGTATGAGGTTAGCTGTGGATTTGTCATGTACGACCTTTATTATGTTGAGGTATGTTCCCTCTATCCCCACTTTGCTGAGAGGTTTTTTTTTT
>NW_011888831.1:9114482-9155538 GCF_000151845.1 Pteropus vampyrus
TTTTTTTTTTAAATCATAAATGAATGTTGGATTTTGTCAAATGCTTTTTCTGCATCTAATGATATGATATAAGGTTTTTTTAAATGCCAGTTTTATTTTTTCATACTATAATACATAATTTTTTTTTAACATTTTATTATTTTTATTTTCTCTCTCCCCTCTCCCTTCTGGTAACCATTAGTTTATTGTCCATGTCCATGAGTCTCTATGATCATAAGATTTTATCCTTCATTTTGTCTATGTGGTGTATCATGTTAATTGATTTGTGGATACTGAACCAGCCTTGTATCTTGGCAATAAATCCCACTTCATCGTGGTGTATGATCTTTTTAATATATTGCTAAATTTGATTTGCTAATATTTTGTTGAGGATTTTTTGCATCTATGTTCAACAGGAATACTGGCCTACAATTTTCCTTTTGTTGTAGTGTGTGTCTGATTTTGATATCAGAGTAATGCTGGCCTCCTAAAATGAGCTTGGGAGCATTCCCTCTTCTTCAAAATTTTTTGAAATAGTTTCAGAAGGATAGGTATTAATTCTTCCTTGAGTGTTTAGTAGAATTCACCTGTGAAGCCATCTGGTCCTGGGCTTTTGTTTGTTGGGAGTTTTTAAATTACTGATTTGATTTTGTTAGAGGTTCTGTTCAGATTTCCTGTTTCTTACTGATTCAGCCTTGGAAGATTGTATGTTTCTAGCAATTATCTATGTCTTCCAAGTTGTCCAATTTGTTGGCATATAATTGTTTGCAATATTTCCTTAGAATCTTTTGTATTTCTGTGGTGGCGGTTGTCGCTTCCCTTTTATTTCTGATTTTATTTGGGCACTTTCTTTTTCTTGATGAGTCTGGCCAAAGGTTTGTTTTGTTTATCTTTTCAAATAAACAGCTCTTGATTTCATCGATCTTTTCTATTGTTTTTAGACAATATTTTATTTATTTCCACTCCGATCTTTATTATTTCTTTCCTTCTATTTACTTTGCGTTTTGTTCTTTTTCTAGTTCCTTTAGGTATAAGGTTAGATTATTTATTTGAGATTCTTCTTGTTTCTTGAGGAAGGCCTGTATCGCTATAAATTTTCCTCTTAGAAATGCTTTGGCTATGTCCCATAGATTTTGGGTCATTGTGTTTTCATTTTCATTTGCCTTAAGGTATCTTAATTTCTTCCTTGATCTCACTGTTAACCCATTCATTATTTGGTAGCATGTTATTTAGCCTTCATGTGTTTTTGTGTTTTCCAGTTTTTGTCTTGTAGTTGATTTCTAGTTTCATACTACTGTGATCAGAGAAGATGGTTGATGTAATTTCAGTCTTCTTAAATTTATCGAGACTTGTTTTGTGGCCTAATATGTGGTTTATCCTGGGAAATGTTCCATGTGCACTTGAAAAGAATGTATATGCTGATGCTTTTGGGTGAAATGTCCTAAAAATGTCAATTAAGTCCATCTGGTCTAATGTATCATTTAAGGTCACTGTTTCTTTATTGATTTTCTGTCTGGATGAGCTATGCATTGATGTCAATGGGGTGTAAAAGTCCCTTACTATTACTGTATTACCGTTAATCTCTCCCTTTATGTCTGTCAGTATTTGCTTTATATGTTTAGGTGCTCCTACGTTGGATGTGTAGATGTTTATGAGAATTATATCCTCTTGTTGGATTGATCCCTTTATCACTATGAAATGCCCTTCTTTGTCTTTTGTTATATCCATTGTTTTAACATCTATTTTGTTTTATAAATATTGCTACCCTAGGTTTTTGTTTGTTTTCATTTGTCTGAAATATCTTTTTCCATCACTTTACTCTCTGGGTATGTCTTTCAATCTGAAGTGGGTCTCTTGTAGGCAGCATATGTATGGGTCTTGTTTTTTTTTTTTTTTTTAATCCATTCAGCTATCTTATGTCTTTTGATTGGAACAGTTAGTCCATTTCCATTTAAAGTAATTATTGATAGGTAACCAGTTATTGCCATTTTATCAGTTGTTTTCTGATTGTTTTTGTAGTTCTTCTCTGTTCCTTTCTTATTCTCTTGCTCTCTCTATAATGATGACTTTCTAATGTTATGTTTGGATTCCTTTCTCTGTATTTCTTGTATATTTCTTGTAAGTTTTTGGTTTGTGGTTACCATGTGCTTCCTATATACCAACCTATGTTTACAGCTTCTATTTTAAGTTTATGGTCACTTAAGTTTGAACACATTCTAAAATCACTACAATTTGTATTCACCCTTTCCATGTTTATGTTTTTGTCATCATTTTTTACTTCTTGTGTGTATCTTTGTGTGTATCCCTTAATTTATTGTTGTAATTACACATGAGCTTCTTATTTTTGCTTTTTAAACTTTGCACTGGCTTTATAGTTGGTTGATCCACTGGTTTTACTAAGTGTTTGCCTTTGTCAGTGAGAATTTTTTTCTTTTCTATATTTTCTTATTCATATTTTTGATCTTTTCTACTTAAAAAAGTTCCTTTAACATTTCTTGCAACACTAGTTTAGTGGTGATGAATTCCTTTAGCTTTTTCTTGTCTGGGAAACTATTTCTCCTTTGACTCTAAATGATAGCTTTGTTGGGTAGAGTAATCTTGGTTGCAGTCTTTGCTTTTCATCTCTTTGAATATTTTATGCCACTCCTTTCTGGCCTGCAATGTTTCTGTTGAAAAATTGACTGATAGTCTTATGGGAGATCCTTTTAACATAACTGCTTTTCCCTTGTTACATTTAAGATTCTCTTTGTCTTTAACCTTTGGCATTTTAATTACGATGTGTCTTGGCATGGGTCTCTTTGGGCTCATATTGTTTGGGACTCTCTATGCTTCCTGGACTTGCATGTCTATTTCCTTTGCCAGGTTAGAAAAGTTTTCAGTCATTATTTCTTCAAATAGGTTCTTAATTCCTTGCTCTCTCTCTTCTCCTTTTGTTACCTCTGTGATATGAACGTTGGTGCACTGAGGTTCTCCCAGAAGTCCCTTAAATTATCCTCCTTTTCTTTTTTCTTTTTGCTTTTCTGATTGTTTTTTTTCCCTTGCCACTTTGTCTTTTAGATCGCTGGTTCAGTCCTCTGCTTCATCTAATTTGATGTAGATTCCCTTTAACGTATTCTTCCTTTTAGACTGGTTCTTTTTTATGGTTTCTCTTTGTTGAGGTTCTCACTGAATTCATCTATTCCTCCGGTAATTTCAGTGAGCAACTTTATAACCAGTGTTTTTAGCTCTGTACCTGGTAGATTGTTTGTCTCCATTTTATTTAGTTCTTTATCTGGAGTTTCATCTTGTTCTTTCATTTGGGACATGTTTCTCTGTCTCCTCATTTTTGCTGTCTCCCTGTGTTTGTTTCTATGTATTAGGTAGACCTGCTCTGTCTCCCCATCTTGGCAGAGGGGCCTTTTGTTAGTATGTGTCCTAGGAGGCCCAGTGGTGCAGTCTCCCTGTCACCTTAGCCAGGTGCTCCTGGAGTGTACCTTGTGTGGGTAGTGTGTGCCTTCCTGTTGCAGTTGAGCCTTGATTGCTGTTGGCAAGTCAGTGGGTGGGATTGACTTTCAGGCTGACTGGCTGTGAGGGCTGGCAGTGACTGCAGCGAACAGTTGTTTTGTCAGGATTGACATATGGAGCAGGAGTTGCTTTATCAGGGCTCTGGTGCCAGCTGAGTCCGCCCTTGGGGTGTGTCATTTGTGGAGCCGGTTAAGTGGTGCTCTGGTGTGGTCTGAAGATGGCCGCGGGGTGTGTTGGTTCTGGAGCTTCTTGGGAGGGGCTCTTGTGCAGATCAAGGTCAGCTGCCATTTGTGCTCAGCTTGGGGCTGCCTGGTGGGAGCTACAAAATGATCTGCAATTGGATGCTGCTTCTGCTGGGCTTGGAGGCACTTTGGAGAGGCTATACTGTGAACTGAGGCTCGCTACCACTTGTACTGGATTTACTGAATATAGCACTTTGTCGAAGCTACGCTCTAAGCCAACATTGTCCGCAGCTTTTGTCGGGCTTGAGGCCACCCGATAAGAGTTTCAATGCAAGGTGAGACCAGTTGCCGCTTGCGTTGGGCCGAGGCAGGCAACTTGTATGCTATAAGTGGCTTGGGCCAGGCGTGTGAGTTGGGTGGGGCATAGTCTCAGGGAATCACCAGGGTGGGATGACCGGTGTTAGCCAGATTTTGCACCTGTCTGTGCCTGCCAGCTGAGTGGGGAGAGCGCTCAACAAAGGATCAATGGCACCTGTCAGCACTTCCGTTTCTAGAGAGAACTGCCCTGACCCCTGCCCTCCCAGCCCTTGCCCTGAAGCCAGTCAACTCAATTCCTCCCCATATGTCCTTGGCGCTTTTTGAGCAGCCACCCCTGCACTGAAGCTCAGAGTGAGTGAGTTTGTGAGCGAGCAAGTCTGTGTGTGGCCCTTCCAGAAGAACGCCTGGGACTCTAGCAGCCCTTCATCTTACTCAGATAAAATCCGCGCTGCTTTTCACAACCAGATGCTATAGGGACTCCTCTTCCCAGCACTGGTACCCCGGTTGGGGAGCCTGGTATGGGGCTGGGAACCTCACTCCTTGTGGGGAACTCCATAGCCAAGATATCCCTCCTGATTCTTAATTACCATACCATGGGGGTGGGACCTGCCTGTTTTGTGTCTCTACCCCTTGTACCAGTCTCGACATGGCTGCTGCTTTATATCCTTACTTATAGAACTTCTGTTCAGGTGGTCTTCAGGTAGTTTTCAATAACTGTTCTATAATTTAGTTGCAATTTTGATGTGGTTGTGGGTGGAGGTGAGCACAGCATTTACCTACTCTGCCATCTTGACTGGAAGTAACTATCATTTAGTTACTTCCAGATTGTGGGACTGGTCCTTCCATGGGCCACCAAAGGCCACCATGCTATCAAAATAAAGGTTCTCTCTTGAGTGGCAAGAAGGAAAGCAGAGGGTATGAATGTGGTGGCTGCAGATGAGTTCTGTGCCCCCGTTCCTTTCTCTGCCCCACCTTTCCTGCACCAGCCCGGCAGATGCTTAGACCTCTCCCCGGAGGCCCCGCATGTCCTGGTTGGTTGTCCTCTCCTTCCCACAGGCAATGCTGGCTCTCTGGCATTCCATACCACAGGCCCAGACCATGGGGTGGAAGAGCCTAGGTTGGCAGGAGAGCAAGGGGAGATGGTGCAGAGAACCACCAGTGTGCAGAGCACGTGTTGACTGGCCTCACCTCCATGTCCTCTCAGCTACATTTCTGCAGCATGCCCCGCTTTCTCAGATCACAGATAGTAATGTGTGGCGAACATCGACTTCTAACTTCCCAACAACATCCCTTAACTGACTGAGAATCAATCAGAGATACATTAGAAAAGAAAGGCAGCATTCAGTGGTGGTCCCCACACTTCCCTCGGATTTCTGCTTGGCATTTTCTCAGCCCATTTGAGATCTCTCCCAATTACTTTGAGGCCTGAATCCAAGAGCAGAGGTCTGAGGGCTAGAGAGTCTGGAGTCCTCCTATATAATCCTTGTCCAAGTCACTCAAACTTCTGTGAGTCTGTCTTGTGTAACCATCCAATGTATGTAATAAATAAACTCCTTGTTTACTTTATGAATCAAGGTAAATGGATGAATAATTTTATTCACCCATCAGTGTAACCATCTGCTCTCCAGGCACTTACTGAGTACTCACTCCATGTCAGGCACTGTGCTAGAAATACAGAAAATGAGTGGCAAAGAGAAGGAGTCTTCCCTCAGCCTCAGCAGGCTGCCTGCCCACACGGGGATTTGTCTGGTTGAGTCTTTCATTCTGAAAGATGTGAAGCACTATATGTGGGGAGCAGATACTATTATTTTGCTTTGTAGAAGGAATTTTCACTCCTTTCTCAAGTAAGTGCTAAGAACCTCTAAAAGAGATGGTGGTTAGAGATACTGCTGAATCCGTTCATGTTAGTTATACATTTTTAGCACAGTTCATAATTTGGTATGAATGCTCCCATTCCTTTCCTTGGCACAGCCCTGAGCAGCCCTGCCCTGATTCCCAGCCTGTCTTTATGGGGCTTCTGTGGGGTTTGGGCACAAAGAAGGGTTTGAGTGGCTACATGTGTTGAGTTTATAATAGAACAATGAGGAAAGGAAGAAACACCAGCCTTCTGGTCTGAAGATCTAGGCTGAGCAACTCCTGGCTAGTGCCGTCCACACAGTGCCTTCAACAGGCAAAAAGGTAAGTGCATTGAGTTTGGTGGTTCCTCAATAAGTTAAACACAGAATTACTACATGACCCAGTAATTCCACTCCCGGTATATACCCCAAAGAATTAAAAACAGAACAAAAACTCGTACAGAAATATTTATAGCAGCATTATTTGCAATAAACAAAATGCAAATGTCTATCAACTAATGAAGGGACAGACAAAATGTGGCATACCCATTCAATGAAATATGATTCAGCCATAAAAAGGAATAAAGCACTGCTACATGGATAAACCTTAAAACATTATGCTACATTAAAGAGACCAGACACAAAAAGGCATATTGTATAATTCTGCTGACATGAAATGTAAGCATAGGCAAATCTATAGAGACAGAAAACAGATCAGTGAAGTGAGGGCATGGCAGGACTGCTTAAAGTTGTATGGGGTTTTCTTCTGCGGTGATGAAAATATTCTGGAACTAGCCAGTGGCGATGGTTGCACAACATTGTGAATACAGTAAACTTGGTGAATAATAAATTTTATGTGTATTTTACCACAATAATTTTAAAAAGTGGATTATCTAATGGAAAAATGAGAACTTGCCCTCAAACCATGTTTTCTTTCCCCATTCCAAGTTCAACCAAAATGGTTTTAAGACCAGCAAGGGATTTCTTGTGCCTATTCTGGAGACAGAGTGTAGCAGGGCTCAATTGGGAGATGGCATGTGGACACTCCAGGGTAGTCAAGTGACATCTCTTGCTGGAGCTTCGTACACTGGCAATCTTTAATAGCGCCAGAGCACCTTCCTTAAAGAGAGCGGATTTTACAGATGGAGGTAGTATATCTCCCTCTGAGGGTGCGCCAAGCCAAATGACAGCTGCTGATGGAGGCTGGCTACAGGGGGAGGGGATTTTCTTTCCGATCTTGTGTTACAGGATTTAATGGCTCAACAAACTGTGGAATTTGGGGACTTTCATCTTGTTTCATCTGTTCCAAGCCATCACTGCAGGCAAATGGCCTCTATCAAGTTACCTTCTTTCATTTTTCATTTAGACTCCTGTCCTCTGCTCATTAGAGAAATCCATGGGTAAATGCAAGACTTGATCAATGTGAGTCCGTGTGCCAGAAGTGCATTTATAGGTCCTGCAGAAAATGGGGTAACACAGGTCTCCAGAAGCTGAATCAGCCCAGAAAGTTTCCCCTCTGGTGCAGACACCTGGTCAGCTGGGATTAGGAGACTCCCACCCAATGGCCTGCCCAATGCAGAGTAGGACTTGAGGGAGTGAGTGAGCCACTTTCTCCTCTCGATGGTATTCCCTACTGGAGTCGTAGTGATCCTGGGTGTAATACATGCTCTTTAAAGGGAACAGGACGGAAGTGAGGTGAAGTGCGGTACCTCTGTGACTATATTCTCTGGGGATGTGGCAAGGAGTTCCTGAGAACGAGAGGCTAATGCAATGTTCTCATGTGTTTGGTCACAGGATGTGGTGGGAGGAAGCTCGCCTTGTGCCAAGAGCAGGTAGGTAGTAAATAGATGCTTTTCAAAGTGATCATAAATGAAGTTAGGTGTTTCACGATAAACCCTGGAGTCATAGAGACAGGCCGTTCTTCATCTGGGTGCCGCCTGGCAGCAAATGCGTGCGTTCTGACTTCTGACTTTCACTGAACACAGTGGCTACTGACGGGGCATCTGGAGCTCACGCCTGCAGTTGTTCACTGTGCGTGTCACTTCCTTCAAGAAGCAAATCCCTCTGCTCATGTCAAACCACAGAGGGCAGGCCTTTCAAAATCCTGCTTTAGGTAATGCTACTTCTGTTTTTGTCAGGGTCAAATGGATATTTTTACTTTGGTCATTTCTAAAGCAAGTCTCAGAGTTCAGCACGCATGCAATCCTGAGAGTGGAGGTATTGTATCTCCTGGTCTATTGAGTCCTTTTTGGGTTTGCAGTTGGTGAAGGATGGTGGGGGGGGGGCGGGCAGTGACATCATTTTTATTTAGAAAATAAAACTCTCATCACTAAAGGCTTGCGTCAGGCAGCTTGTCCCGAGGCCCAGTGCAGCCTGGCACCTGCCTCCAGCACATCACTGAACTGGCCTGGCTCCCACATCCCGTGGGCAGAATCCCCACGTACCCTGAGTGTGGTCCTGACGCAGCTCCCGGCCCCTCTCAGCCATGCTGCCCTTCCCCCACTGCTCTCTTCTCACTGACCTCCATCACCCACTTCTCCCCAGCCTGTTTCCCTTCTCAAGGCAGCTATATACCGAGCACTTATAATGGGCTCGGCCACATCCAGATAAAGAACACAAATGAGTAGGACACAGACCCTGAGCGCAAGCAAGGCACTCTCATTCTCAACAGGGAGTTGGGCAAATGTTCATGCCCTGTGATACACGCAGGATGCAGAGAGGAGGGCCACCTAAGCTTGGTGGCTGGGATGAGCTTCCAGAAGGGGTGACATCCAGACTGGCACCTCAAAGTAGGAATCCTGCAGGAGCATTTTTTTCCCCTCACTTCTTAAAATACTGTTTTATCTTTAGTCTTTTTTATATTATACATTATCCCATAGTCGTGTCACCCATGCCTGTGCTTTCAATTACCCAGTCAGCATCCCTATCTTAGCATGAGGTCCAAGCACATATTTTTAGCCACCCACTAGACAAATCCCTTGACTGTTCCACAGACAGCTGAGTCTTCATGTGTCCAACACTGAGCTCATCCTCTTGGCCCCTGCCCTAAACTGTATCCTTCCTCCGGTCAGGCCTGTCTCAGTGAGAGGTGGCATCGTCTAGCCAGTCAACAAAGCAAATAAGCCAGGATCAGCCTGAACCCCTCCTCTCCCTCCACTGCCCATACTGAGTCACCGCATTCTATTCATTTCACTTTCTCGGTCTCTCTCCACTGCCACTGCCCAGAACCTCAGCCCTTTTCTCTGGTTACTGATGTAGCCTCCTAAGTGACTCCTCTGCCTTCAGTTTGCCCCATACCCTGTTTCAAATGCGTCCTCCACATTGTCATCAGAGAGATCTCTTAAAGGCACAAAAAGATCCTGTCACTCCCCTGTTAAAATCCCTTCAGTCATTCCCCAGAGCTTTTGAGAACCTCCCGCCCCCCACTCCCACCTCCAGGCTGAGCTGGGTGTTCATCTCTGTCTCCTGTTTTCTCGCAGCTCTGAGCATGCAATGGTGCGTTGGTTCCAACAGCATGATCAGAGCCGACGAGCTTCCCTGATGGCTTATGGGTCTCCAGAAACGTGTACAGAATTCTACAGAAAGAATATTTAAAATGAAATTGGAGGCTGAAAGAAAGAAAGGATAATCTCTAGGTGTCAACAAGGAGGAGGGGCTGTGAGGCCAGTGTGGGAGGGAAGGTCCAGCAGAGGCCAAGCCCACGTACATCTGGCTTGAGCAGGACTCACGCCCTGGCCACATGCAAGGGGGCTGGACTGAGGTCTGGTATTAGGCTGGACCCTCGTAGGCTACCCGGGAAAAGGTCTAGGAAAAGGCTAACAGAAGAAGTCTGCTGTCCAGCCAGGCAAGGTGGCACAGAACCACTGTGTGGGAAGACAAACAGTATTTTAGTAAAAAACGGAAATCTCAAGCTTTTCTCTCTCTTGACTATTTGAAAAGCAAACCCACTGCGGATCACTAAAGGCAAAGAGCAAACCTTAAGAACATCAAGAGAGAGAAGACATTACTTGCAAAGGAAGAGTGGGCCTTCTCATCAATTGTGAGAAAATAATGAAAACACAGACTCTTAAAAGGGTTTAAAGAAAATAACCATCAACCTAGAATTCTATATGCAATCAATCTTCTGAGTGTGAGGCCCAAGCAAAGCATTTCTCAGACAATACGGGCTCAAGAGTTAGGCAACCTCAGCTCTCAGGTAAAGCATTTCTGAGGGACACGTGATCAGTGAAGATGCTGAATCCGGAGAAAAAGATCAGTACGTGAGATGTGTCGGGAGTAAGTACACAGGCACACAAGTCAATCAAAATAAGCACTCACTGTACAAAAACAAGAAAAACGACTAGCTCTTGGGCTTTGAATAATTTTGAACTAAAATCTCACGTAACAACAACATGAAAGAAGGGGTAGTGTTTCGGGGAAGCATTCAAAGGTCCCTGTCTCCTCTGGGACGGGGGTAGGGAGACTTAAGAACTTTAGGCTTAAGCACAAGTGTGAAGGAAACTCATGGTAAATGAGAACGAGAATGCTAATGTATAACTTTCAAAGAAGTAGAAGGAAGGAGGAAAAGAAAATCTACATCATCTAACGGAAGATAGAAAAGGGGAACAAAAAGCAAAGAAGAAACACGGGAACAATAAAACAAACCAATGTGGATGTGTAACTGGGTGTGTGAGCCCCTGTTAAAAGGGATTTCTTGGATTTAATTTAGAAATGCAGCTATGTGCTATTTTTAAGAGACCCACCTAAATCATCATGACGAAGAAAAGTTAGAAATAAAGGAATGGAGCACAACATACAAGGCAAATGTTAACCACAAGAAAGCTGGCAAAAAGCGTCGCTGGAGAAAGAGCTCATGAGATAATTGTTTTCTTTATCAAAGAGGAATTCACCAAGAAGATACTCTCCAGAAAATAAAAATTAAGTCGTTTGTGTGAAATTGTGTGAAATTTGCAAAGCTACAGTCGACTCTCCACCCATCCGAGCTTTCACTTTCCGCAGTTTCAATTGCCCACGGTTAATCATTATCTGAAAATATTAAGTGAAAAATTCCAGAAATAATTCACAAGTGTTAAACTGTGCACTGTTCTGAAGTCTCATGCCATCCCACTCTGTCCTGCCTGGGATGTGAACCATCTCTTTGTCTAGAGTATCTTCTGTATATGCTACCTGCCTGTTAGTCACTTAGTAGCTGTCTCAGTTATCAGATCGGTTATCAGCGAGAGAGACCACATTCATATAACTTTTGTTAAAGTATATCGTTATAATTCTATTTTATTATGTTATTATTGTTAATCTCTTACTGTGCCTAATTTACAAATTAAACTTTATCACAGGTATGTACATATAGGAAACAACATGGTATATATACATTGGTTTTGGTACTATCTATGGCTTTAGGCATCCACTGGGGGTCTTGGACTGTATCCTTCGTGGATAGAATGGGACTCTGTATAATGCCATGCCCACAATCACAGTAAACAATCAATATACTTTCCTAAAAAACATAGAGGTCAGGAGACAATATTAAGAGAGATTTAAACCCAATTAATAAGCTATGTGTATGTGCATATTCACTATGCTCAACAATTAAAGAATACACATTATTTTAAAGTACACATGGAACAGGTATTAGATCATAAAAGGAAGTTGAATAAATACTTGAGAATTAGCATCAGACAAACTATCTGACCATAATGCAATAAAAATAGAAATCTAAAGAATATAAAACAATAGCAAAAAAGCATACGGGCTTACTAAATGCTTTACAAATATCAATTTATGAAATCTTCATGACAGCATGAGGTAAGTTCCATTTTCAGAAGAGGAAATGAAGCCCAAGGAGAGTAAGTACCTGCCAAGGTCACACAGGAGAACCAGGATTTGAACCCAGGTGACCGGGCCAGAGTCCAAGGCTTAGGCTCTGTCTATCCTGCCACTAAAATAGTCATTAGAATGTAATTGTTAGCTGTTTTCCCTATTTACTATGTGCTTCTGAGCAAAGAAGAGAGCTGAGCATTTTTCTTCCCCTATGAAGAGCTCCTAGTGTAGTATCTGATAGAAAACAGGAGTTCCATAAATGTCTACGGAAAGAATGAAAACTCACTTTGAAATAAGACACCAACCAGAAGACCTGAGGCCAGCATCCAGCATCTTCAAAGTGAGGTTGTTGAGAAGCGAGTTGCAACCATCAGTGAGCTTGGGTTGGACCCAAAAGTCGTCAGTTGGGATGTGTGTGTCCTGGTACCTTGCTCTGTGCCAGGGTCTGTTTATGTGGACAGTGTGATTCAGGTGTATTAAGAGGAATCAGGGATGCTCACTATTCAAAGAACACTTTTTTGGGAGCTGGAGAGTCATTTCACTTTACCTTGCTTTGTAAATCCAAACTTTCACATCTGCGGTGCTCCCTTCCCATTACTATCGACGTTCTCAGGGAAATTATGAGGTCGGGTGATAAACATTTGGACTGATGGATTGTGGAAACATAGGCAAGGTTAGAGAGGTTCCAGGAATTACGTCGATGAACATGTCATTTTTTTTGAGGTTGAATAAGATGAGCAGACACTGGCTCTATGTCAGTTTCTCAATAATATCCTAAGTGATGTGGACAGATATTTCTGATGATCACTTATCTGTTTGCTGGCTATGGCTGGTGCTATTTAGCAGCATGCCTTGTGTAGGTGTAAAGGGGTCTCGGATTGGGGGAGAGGAGGGTGAAAATCATCAGCCATCTGTGGAGAACCTACTATGGATGAGGCGCTGTATTAAACATCTTACGTGCATCATCTCATTTAATCCTTTCCTAAACATTGTTATGAGGCACTGTCATTATGCCCATGCAATAGATGAAGACACAGAAGCTTAGAAAGATCAAGTAGTTCTTCACAGCTGGAAACCGGTGAGGCCAGGATCTGGGCCCAGGGTGCCTGTCTCTTGAGTGATGGGTTGAACCCCCATTCCTCAGTCCCCACACTGAGTTGCCCTTCTAGTCGCTGTAATGATGCTAATGGTTTAGGCATTTGGACCCACAGCCATGACCCCCCTACTATACACCCACTTTTACCACTTGTTTATTTCTCTTCCTGGCCATTTACTTCTTTCACTCCTTGGCCAGGAGAAGACACTGATGTTTCCAGGCATGGTTGATTCCAGGCTGTCAAAGAATGGGGTGCTCTCCTGGCGCTTGGAGAATTTGTGCATTTTTTTTGACTATTCCCTGGTGCACATCGGTACCTTAACTTTCCAGTTAAAGTCCCTGAGGAGGGCCACCACTCTCTCCCAAACACACCTGAACCCTGAACTCCAGCCCCGGGCCTGCCATGCCCTGCACATGCTGTAAATTTCACTTTTAGGTCAAGCTTTCAAGTCCTCCTCATCCTCCGGGGGGCAGTTTGCTGTGTCCTGTCTATAGGGTTTTGGAGATCCCTGTGTGCTGGGGAGGCCCAGGTAGCTTCAGGGAGAGAGGACAATCAGAGCTTGAGGGACATTGTCGAAGGACACCAGCTAAGCTGGGTGAGCCTACGGGGCTCAGTGTGAGCCTGTTCTACAGGAACTCAGCACGCTGCCCCATGGCTCCGTCTTCCTCCATGTCTGTGGGGAGCAGTATGAGGAAGAGACATCAGGTCACGATGTGGATCAGGGTGCTGAGAGCCTAGTTTATTTGGATGATGTGGCTGCATATCAAAGCCACGGGGTACACAGCCCAAGAGGTTGCACCCTCACAGAGGGCAGACAGAGAAGTCCCTCCCGTCTGCGCACTCTTTAGACCTTTAATGGTGCCTAACATCACACTTTATATAGCAGCTGTTTGTTGATAAGTTGGCCTCCCTCCCCTGACTGTGAGTTTCTTGAGGACAGAGACTGTTTTATTCTTTATCTTGCAACCCAGAGCCATAGACGCAGCTATTAGATATAGAACGTGTTTCAAGACAATGGAAGAACTCCTGAATTCATGGCAAAACTTTTTCTTAGTTCCCATCTCTGTTCAAAAAATGCCATCCTAAAAACCCCGAACCCAATGGAAATCTGAATTATGCATTCTTTTGATGGTCTTCTTTTTAGTATATATGTCTCCACTGTGTTTATGTGCAGCTCTCAGCCAGCTTAAATGTTCAATTCTTGGCCGACCAGGACTGGGATCCTGTTAGTGCCTTTGTAGAGTGACCGATGGCCACACACAAATATAAGCTCGAATGCTTCTTGGTAATAATGGTGAGTCGAATAGGTAAATATAGAATGGTGTTCCTGACAAACCACTAAAAACCATCTGTTCAAAGGAAGATGTGGGTCCTGCTGCATGTTCAATCTAATCTTATTTAGCACCTTCATTAATGATGTGAATAGAAAATAAACACCAATGTTCACAGATGGTGCTAACTTTGGAGGTGCTGTTAGCAGAAGTGTCAAGAGAGGAGAAGTATAAACGTAAGCAGGAAACAGTAAAGATGTGTTTAAAAAAAAAAAAAAGGTTCGACACAGCAAAGGGGGAAAAAAAAAATCTCTCAAACGGATATTTTTGGATGAAATAAAACCCTGAAGACATTAGAGCATAAAGCACTGAGATGAAATGTTGAAGGGAGAGAAAGAGAAAGAGGAAAGGCGAGGTGTGAGGAGAAAGGGGGAGGGAGGGAAGGTTTCAGATGGCTGTCAGAGGACCTGAAAGCCCCAGAGCTCAGTGCCCTCTTTGTTAAGAGATGATGGGACACAGCCTGGGCACCCTCCTGAGAAGCAGCCAGATCCCAGGCCTGTGACACCGTCCTATTCACAACTGCTGTCCCATTTGTTTTGTGGTAAAGTTTGGTTCGGTTTGGTGGTGTTTTATTTTTTTATTTTATTGCTTCTGGTTTTTTTTTTGTTCTTTCCTCATATTTGAGGGAGCTGTGGGTATGGTTTTATTCTTTTAATTTTGGTTTTAAAAGGTTTCATTATCCCTGGCATAAAGCATTAATTTGGACATTTTGGGAGGGACAGAAGAATGCACACTTTCAAAAGTCCATATTCCAAATATATAAAGCAAAATGGAATATTCTCGGCACCTGGGTCTCTGATGTTGGAGGGGAAACAAATCAGAGACCAAGCGGCAGTCACGAGGCCTCTCAGACAAGGGGAGGCCGTGCCCTGGCCCACCTTGCCAGGAGAGGGCTGATGATACACAATGAGTAGGAACCTTCTGGTTGACAGAAACAGAACCAGGAGTCTCTCTGGGACAGATGACAAGCAAGGAGTTTAGGCTTAACTTTGCAGGCAGTTGGAACCTTAAGGATTCCTGAGTAGAGAAGACAGTTGTTCAGTGGTCTTACCACTATCTGAAATGACTTGTTTGATTCTTGGCTTGTTTACTGTCTGTCTTCCCATGGCTCCTGCCTCCTCCCCAAAGTTAAGCTCCATGGGAGGGGGACCCTGTACATACTGCTGTGTCTAAAAGAGTGTCTGGCATATAGTAGGTGCTTAATAAAAGAGCAAATACATGAAATTGATAGGAAGCGGGTGATGTGAAAGATAGATGGATGGGGGTACTTTAAGGCAGGAAGACCAGTTAGGAAACTGTAAATCAAGGAAGAGAGCGCTGTGGAAGGCAAAGGCCGGTCAAGTTTAAGGGCTGATTCTGAATAAGAACTTGATGATTGACTGTACGTAGATGGTACCAGGGAGAGTCTACCATGTCCCTAGGTTTTTAGCTTGGGGGATGGAGAAAGAGAGAATGAGTTTGGTTTTGGACCATGTTGAGTCTGACTTTCTCTGGAAAATGATCCAGAGATTTTCTCTACATTATGTGGACTCAGGGGTTCACAACTCATTGCTCTTCTATTACGTGATCCACTCAATCACATATCGAAATTATTTCACAAAACTTATTTGGTGAGCAAATCCTATTATAAAATCAGTATTTACAATATGCCTGTGGTTCTGTGCTCTATTAAGCCAATGAGGCTGGAATTTGAAACTTTAGTGTTAAAATGGCAAGTATAGCACCTGCCTGCACAACTGTGCCTTCGGCAACCTGGCTGCCACTCACTTACCCAAACTCCCTAACATTTCTACATTTAAGCGGCATTCCTAGGAGTGATAGTGCAATTTATATAGGAAAAAGAGAAAGGTCTAATCCTTGCTTCACAAATAGAAAGTCCAATTCTCTAAAACTGTGGTGACCTAAAAGAATTTGGAAACATTGTTGATCAATGTTCAACAATAATCAGCAAATTATGGTTTACTGAATGGTTAGTTCAAGTCCCTGTTTAGGGGCTGTTAGCCCATCAAACAGCTTGCTGAGCCTGGGAAAAGTGATTTCTCTCGGATACTAACCAGTCTTTCAGAACTTTGGCTGTAACACTCCCAGGAGTCAGACACCCCGGCTGGCAGCAATAGCAGGGAAGAGATGGGGACCGGGGAGTGGGGGGACTTCCAGGTTCTATATATTTCTAGGAATGCTGCTTAATCAAGGGCAGAAACGATGGGGCATGGTGGTGAGAACCAGCTAGTCTAAGTTTCGAGTCTAGTATGGCTCTGGGCGATTAGTTAACCCTTTTAAGCTCCATTCCCTTAACTGGGATAATTCGGAGCAGTAATACTCTCTCTTCCCAAGAGTTTAGGTGAGAGTTAAAGTAGATATACACACAGTGGCTAGTGCAGTGCCTGGCACCAAGTAAGTGCCCCATTAATGTTTGTTAATTGAGTAAAGTACTTTAATAAAGGAGGTCCTTATGTTTGGAATGTTGGTTAAACAAATGATAGAAGAACTGAAAAGACCCGTGCCCCTGTGTCTGAAGGCCCCTTTGCTCGACTGCAGATATTCCCCTTAAGAAACAACTCTCTACCCGGAGCCATGTTGGCGAAAGGGCTGGTCAATTCCAGAAGGCAGTTTAACTTGTTCTTGGGTATTTTAAAATCCCATTTAAACTTACAAAGGATGCTGCTTTCTTCTTTGGGGCTGATGACACAATTTTTTTAATACATTTTCCACCCCACTCTCATTAAACCTTGCTGCCCATCCACGCAGCTGTGAGCCATGGCAAAGAATATTTGATTAGGTAGCAAATAACTGGGGATTTTTGTTCTGAGGGGAATTCAAAGAGGTCAAAACAGAAGCAACTATCTCATAAACCAACCTCAGAACACTGAGACGAAAAACAAATTGCCCACTTTCTACCACCTGTTTGAGAACAGAAGGGTTTGCACTGAGTTATGTCAGCTAAAAAATGTACCCTCGTCTCACTGTGGTGCAGAAGCCTTTACCACACGAATACTTTTTGATGGAAAATCTACCCCCTACTCCAGTACACCCTTTCATGCTGGTAATAACGGAGGAAAAGAGGCCTTTCTATCAGTATGTTCTGCACACTTCTTAGCAGCTCTGCTTTTTCTATTCTGCATTTGCTATTTTAAGCGAGTACATAATGCATCAATTTTCAGACTCTTACTCAATGCCATTGCTACAGAAGCGAGAACTCAGTAATCTTGTCAGGCAGCGCAGAACAATATTCCAACAGACGAAACATTCCATGCAGCCTTATTTCCCTTTTCCTGGGATGGGGCATCTATTTCTAGTTCTATAATGAGAGAGGAACCAGTGGCGGTAGCCCAGTCCTTCTTGCTCAGGAATCCCACATCACAGAAACTACTCACCATGCTGCTGCTGCTGCTGCTGGACACATCAAAGGCCCTGTGGGGGGCTCGAGACCATTCGAGTGCTCTCTTATTTTTTCAGTTCCCAGAAATGGGCTGTTTGGATTCGGGCTGGAGTTTGCTGGCTAGAAATGAGAGTGTGGGTTCTCTCAGGCCACACTTGTATTTTTCCTGCCTGCCACGAAGAGTTCCTATTCTCTCCATGATCACTAATTTGATTTAAGAGCCCAAGAAAAACCTTTATTTCCCTCCCCACCTAGTCTCCTAAGAGATTTTGATGTGAATTGTCCCCATGTGGCTTCATGCCAAATTTGCCTTGACCTTGAGGGCAGACACACTTCTAGTAGAATGTCAATTGCATCTGATATCTTGTGGGCAATTTTGGCAGATTTCCCTGCTGAGTGTGTTTACAGCTTTAGTGGCTTCTAATACAGGCCTTATTTACTGCCTGCAGGGTTACCTGGAAGAGAGAGCAGAACAATCTGCAGATACCCCTATTGGCTCGTAAATGGGTTAGTCACACTGTTCGAAGACTTACTCTTTATACCTGGCTGGTATAAATGGAGTGGGCCACTTCCGCCAACCCCTCCAGTTTCTGCTCATTTTATCTCATATCAATTAAAAATGGGACAACAAATTAGATTGAGCGAGTGCATAAGTGATTCTACTGAAAAGTGAATAATTCCATAACAACTCTACACCACTGCTTTTTTTCTAAAGAACTAATTCATAGCATCAAATGATCCAGCCATCCCGATGGGGACCTCGAATTACTGGCTCAACTTCATTAGCATGAAAACAATCAAACCAAATACACTCTCCCTCTGGGGCTGGAAGTCAGACACCCTGAGTAATATTTAGGTCACTGCTGCCCAGGCAAGTCTGAAAAATGGTTCGTGCCCTGATTAGACAGTTACATATTTGTTTTAAATGACTGTTATAGGAGAGGACCCGAGGATTTTTAAGGCAAAGAGAGAAGTTCTATGAGTAGTACCGAAACAATCTGAAGTGGGCTGAAGCACACGACCCCTTTGTCTGGTTTAAAATATATTAGCATCAGCTTTACAGCCGAAATCCAATCTCCGGGTTTGGTGAGTTTGTGTCCCTATGTCCTCTTGTCTCCATTTCTGGGAGCCCATAGAGCAATGATTCTCAACCTTGATTGTCCATCAGAATTCTCAGAGAAGCATCTGAAAAACAGTGGCCCAACAGTGGTCAGGCCCCACTTCTAGAGATTCTAGATTTTGATTCAGCTGGTCATTGTGCGGGCTCCTGGACACCAGTGTTTTAAAGCCCCAGGTGGTTTCCTGAGCACACTGCCACAGAGCATCAAGGCATCACCTTCCCCAGGAATGACTGGAAGAAGAGCTGGCCCTGCTTTGCCTCAGATAAGTGCTCCAATCAGCTGCTTGGGAAGTGGCTTGGCAAATGACAGGGTTCCCCATATGTCCAATCGATTAATCAAACTTTCTATTAAGATGAACTGTAAGAGCCCCTGGAAGGTCACTTAGCTCAGAGGAGGCCTGTGGAGATGGGCACCCCTCCTGACACCCTTGCTCACCCTTCGGACACCCTTCTGTCAGCACCCTCTTTCTTGTCTATTTCTCCTCGTCTCTTTATTCAACAGATATATACTGAGACCTGACCATGTGCTGGCCCTTGAAGATATAGTGGCGTATAAGAGAGGTCTTGCTCCTGCCCTCACGGGACTTAAAGTCTGCTGTGAAAACTTAGTAAACATGAATTACTCAACACTGTTCATCCATAATCCTGTGAAGAGCTCTGAAGGTAAAAAGTACAGAACGCTGCGAAATCACACGGTGGGGGACCGGACCTAGTCTTTTATTCCTACTCTTGGGGGGAATCGGGGAACATTTTCTTGAGCAAGTGATATTAACTTTTAATATCACATTTTATTTTTATAAGTGAACAATAAATGTACATAGTATAATATTCACAGGTACCAAGGTATGTATAGGGAAAGTACACTCTCCTTCCATTCAATCCTCTGGCACTCATCCTGTCTTACAAGCAACCACAGTTCAACCTTCTTTAAGGCAGACTTTTCATTTCTGATGTAGGAATGCTAGCGATGGGACCGTGGTTTGTGATGGAAGACGACACTGGAGGGCCATTGGCTCACGGCTGTGACAAGGGTGGTCCAAGGTTTCTGGCTGTTAATCAGTGTTTCATCATTTAAATATTAGGTGTGACCTTCTGAACATGGAAGAGGTTCATTCTAAACAGACTGTTAAACCAAATGCTCAACCGTGTATTGGACATCATTGGTGTCTAGAAAATGTTTATTTTAAAAATCTACTTAGACCACGGTGTACCTTTTTTTTTTCTTTTTTCTTTTTTAATGCCTACAGCACCTGGTCTTCCTAGGTGGTCTCCCATCCAAGTACTAACCAGGCCCGACCCTGCTTAGCTTTTTCGAGATCAGACAAGATCAATCACGTTCAGGGTGGCGTAGTTGTAGACTCATGGTGTACCTTTTTTACAGACACTCTAACAGAGAGGCACAAATCTTTTTCTTTTTCCAAATAGAGCATCAGCTAGAATATGAGCCAATCTGACATTTTAATCCAGTGCCATTAGAGCTGCTATGTTGCCCCAGGACAAAGCCGGATAACAAGGACTGTGAGTTGGGGCTCATTACTGTGGCCCCAGCACCCTCATTACCCTCATTACCAACAGCAGCACGTTTCGCTTAGGTAGCAACAGGACAGCCCCAATCAAAGGAGTTCAAGCCCTGGAAGCACCGCGAACTCTGACCTGGGAACTGCGGCCCCGTCCAGATGAGGAACCCCGGGAGGCGATGAGTTGTCTGAGCCCGGATGAGGTCAGTGAGTTTCCCGGACTTATAGCTCCATGTCGTTCTAGGGGAGCAGCAGTGTGCAAGGTGACCACAGCAGGCCCCAGCCAGAGAGACAGCGAGTTAAGGGGCAGACACCAGGTGAGGGAAGAACAGTTCCCGTTCTTTTAATCCTCTTTAAAAGACTGGTTTCAAGTTAGGCATTAAGGTCCCCAACAATAACAAGTAGGCGGGGCCTCTCTCATGCTGGCAGGTGGGAGGAATCCTCGCCCCAGCCTGGGGCCATCCAGCCAGCCTGGGTTCTGGGTACCTCCAGGGGTCCACAACCTCCAAGGGCTTGGGAAGGGCTGCTGCTCTGGGAACAAGGAAGGTGGGGCAACAAAGGAAAGGAAGGAGAGGGGAGGGGGAGGGAGAACCAGGGGAGGGGGAGGGAGAACCAGGGGAGCGAGCGAGACAAAGAAAATCTGTACCAGCCTAGGGTGGGCTGTGGCGGGGGAGGCGGCGCCTGGGCAGAGGCTGCCGCTTTTAGCTCCACCGCTCCCGTGGTCGCCATGGCAACGCGGGCATTAGTGATTCCATCTGACATTAAAATGCCGCCGCCGGCCCGGAGCGGGGGTGCTGCGGACGGTAGGGTGGAAAATGTGTGCTCAAACACACGCACGCCCACCGAGGGGGCCGGGCAAGGCTGGCTCGGTTTAGATCGTATTTTTATGCATCACTTATAGTGCCCTTACTCTCAATCCGCCCTCCCTCCTTCCGGCTGTTTTTGTTTGTTTGTCTTTCTAGAGAAGGTGATGATTTGGGGCTTAGATCATCTGTTGGCATATTGATGAGCCCACGGGGTTGCTGAAAGGGAACGGCGATTTAGATTTGGGTCAGCTGAAGGTATATGATTGGTTTAAGACAAAAACATTAAGAAATGGAATACTTAGGGGGAATACCAGGCTTCTTTCTTTTTTTCTTTTTCCTTTTTCTTTTTTTTAAACCAGGGATATATATTACCCAGAAATAGTTAAACGGAAAAGGAGGAGAAAGGGTACCCCTGCAGACATGTGAAACAGGATTAGTGAGAACCGTGAAGACTGAGGCCTACGGGAACCACTCTGTAGCAGTTTGCCCCACGTGACAACTTTCCTGCTCAGATTCCTGCTCCAGAAAAAGAAAATCAATCTGCGCAGGTTTTTTTTTTTTGCATTTTTTTGGACTTGAAGTCCAACCCCATGGTATTATCTCTCAAACTATTTCAGCATAAACAGGGAAAAGCTCATGAAACTGTACTCTTTGAGGGTGGACTGCTGAGCCCATGATGGGACTCACCTCACACTAGGTGAGGGGAATGACCTGGCCACTGCACAAGTGAAGTCTGCAGAGAAGACTTCCCAAGGTTGGTCCTCTGAGTGCAGCAGGGACTGATCCCAGAAACATCCTGTTAGCACAGATGCCTTGCTGTGAAGTCAAGCAAAATCCAAGGGGTGTGGTTGGGAAGTTTTTGAAAACTTTACGAATAACAAAATGTGGGCAGGAACATATGCCTTTTTTTGTCCCACAGGTGAAGTCTCCTCTTTTATGACACATTTCGCCTGGGTCTGGAGCATCATACTTCATAAGATAATAAAGAGACATGTTGATGAATAATAGGTGTGTGACAGGGTGATGTGGGCTGGCAGGAGCCGGCTCCCACCTGCTCTGCTCTCAGCTGCCTTTGAGAGCTGTGGAATTCCCAAGACTCAGAGGGCACCACACCTGGCTGGAGTACCATTTCCTGACCAGTAGAATTGGGTCTATTTGTCTAGACAGGCCTGTGTCCATTTTTAGGGTCCTAAGTGCTCTGTGATGATCTTGTAAGCCACTCTGATCTGACAGGGTGGGGAAGAAAGGATTCTTTTCAGCCAGGCCTTGCCACCACCAGTGACAGAAAAACTATGAATAAAAATAATAGATGCCAACTGCTATTATTCCTGCATCCCAGAATTCTAACTGTCCCATGTGCAAAGATGACTGGCAAAATTCATCCTCCATACAGGTGGAATGTCAAGGGGAAGAGAATGAACAGGGGATGGAAGGACTACCAATGCTAAGAATATGGGCCAGGCAAGTGGCCCCCTTTGTTCGGCAAAGTGTAAAGACAACACACCGTCTTTCAAAAGAAAAGATCAAACTTCAATTCTGGACTGGAACTGAGTTCTGCTTTTAAGTAGGGAAACATCTAAAACATTCTGGCTAGAAGCCTATTTCCGAAAGACCTCTCCCTTAGGGACAGATGGCTGGTACCTCCCTCTAGAATTACTACATCCTGACAGTCAAGTTCTTCTAAACCATGACAACCAACCTACTCCTTAGAAACATACCTAAAATAGGGACGAGAAGGCCCAACATGCATGTCATTTCTGTAGTCTAAAATGAGTGTTTCGATAGCGAACATTAAAGCAGTCTTCCGTTAGAGGCCGATTTCGTGTGATAAAGGCCCACAAATTCCCACACAATCATGAACGAACTGAAAAGAACTCTGAGGGATTTTCAATGCCTCATATAAGTTGCTCCTATGTTTAGTAGGCAGAATTTTAAGTGATATTTGAATATAGATACCAGCCAAATTAATGGCCAGTAATTTGCAAGGATTTGGGAAAACATTAATTTGCTGAGTGAGATATAGGCCATGGAACCGTAACCGGCCAACCTGGACTAAATAAATCTCAAATTCCTTGAGACACTCCAAATATTCATGTCTAATAAAATGTACGTATCCTCTAGGAGCAAATTATGTTCTGCAGTTAAAGGAAAAATTAACTAGAAATGATAATGGCATCAAATTCTCTTCACGGGGTCTCAGGTCTTACCCCATTCGCCATTCTGACACCCATCTTACCGCTGCCAGTCTGATACTGTCTCCTGATCATGAGCGTGGGGCCCCTGAACTCAGGGCTAGAAAGCCTTTATCCCGAACCAAAACTACCTGAATTTCTTGCGGGCCTTTTTAATTTTTAGATGTTGACTTAAGACGAGTTAAAGCATTATAGTGCTTGGAGGGGATACTTGGAAGGTGAGACACACTGTTTTCCAGACAGCAAAGCCCTGGGGGACTGGGATACAGAGCCAGGAAGATGTGATGCTAAGATGGGGAGGTTAGAAGGGGGATGGGGTGACGGCACAAAGGGGTGGCCGTATGAAGCTAAGGGCTAATATGAGGACACTAATGACAGGGAGACCAAGGAAATATCGGCAGGGATAGAGAGGCCGCAAAAAGTCGACTGGCTTACGCTACGCTTTTGAGGAGGGCCGGCTCTACCGGTGCATCCACTGAGCAACATCACACTGCTTGTCCATCTCCTCACTATCCTTGTGTTCCTCAGACCTCTAAGGCAAAAGTGCACCCTCACACCACTTCCCTGACTGCCTAGCGCATATAAGAAGAATGACTAGAGACGCAGAGGAGGAAGGGTCCGAGGACCTGCTAGTGGCAGGAGGAGAAGGAAGAGAAAGAGATGGGAGGACAAGAGGGGAGAGAGAAAAGAAAAAGGCGGGTATTCAGCTCAGGGGTGGGCCTTCGTTACAATCCTACAGATGAGGAACCAGGCTCGAAGAGGTTGTGAATTGTGTAAGATCACTTGGTTAGTGGCAGAAGTGAAACTGTCATCTAGACCTCAGATTTCCGATTCAGTGTTCATTCATCTAGTTTATGAGAGGAAAGGGAAGAAGTACCAAATACTACCAATAACGAAAGAGCAAAATGCAAATGAAAAACAGAAAAACTCTTCACAGGAAATGCAGAAGACTCTAAAATTCAGTTCAATTAGTCTTTGTGACAAAACAATGAACCTAAGACACTGTAGCACCAAGAGTGCCACTTCTGGAGTGAGACTAGTTGGAGCAAATCCTGACTTCTCCACAGACGATCAGTGTGTGCTAGGGCAGATTTCTAAACCCCTCCAAGCCTCAGTTTCCTCAGTCACGAAATGTGGATAACAATAGTATCACCCTCATAAAGATTTTGTGAAGATCAGAAAATCAAAATCCATGGCAAAGAGCTTTGTCAGCTTAGTGTCTGGAGCATATGTGCTTAATAAGCATTTATTATTATTATGATTACTACAGAACAACTATAACCGGGGATAAATTAGTTTATTCTTACTAGAAAAATGCAGTAAAAAATACCTGTTGATGCTTTTCTAAGTATGAAAAAGCATGTCTATTTACACTGGGGCGAAATGAGTAGATATATATCTTTTTGAATTTCCTACAATAAAAAAAGCATTCTTTTGCTTTTATCTTTGGTAGAGCATGTTTCCTTCTGATGCTAACTTACTTTTTCCTCTATTGGTGAGAAAGTCCCAGGTCTCAGTTTCACTACTAAAAAAAGAGTTGCTTCTTAGCAGAGCATCACAAACTCTCTCTACACTGAGGGGCTCAGGCCTATGATAGAAATAATGAAGAAGTTACTTATTTCTACACTTAGGAAATCGACTTGGCTTGGTATTATAGCTGAGATTAGGAATTCTCAGTCTGAAAGAGTCCAGGTGCCAACATGCTTTTTACGCCATCTGTAAAAATGGGTACCGTGAGGTTCAATCAATTAGTACGAACAAACGGGGAACTGAAGACTCCTGGTGTTATTCCTTCTGCCCCTCAGGCAATATTCATCTGACCACTGATCCAGTGGCCCAAAGACAAACCTCCCCTCTCTCTCCTCCTTCCCCATGTGCATTTCTGTGGCTATCTCATTTAGGGACCTGACTCCTGAAGAGTTTTACATTCCTGGATATTTTTAGCCTCATTTACTTCAACTGTTCAAATGCAGTCACCACATGGCAGGCAGCTGAGGGAAGCAGCTGCTGAGGTTTGATTTCTAGTCAGTATTACTTGACATTTCTTGTCAGGTGATTTCTAAAATTCCTTGTATTTTTTTTCAGTCGATCTCGAAAACTTTTTTGCCCCCCTGGAGTCTAAGGTGTAACATCAGAGCTGTGCATCTGAAAATGTGCTCCAGGTTAGGGATGAATCCAGAATCCTGCTACAAAGGAAGATTTATTTCGACTTTCAGGACCCAAATTTCTCAGCCCCCAAATTGTCAGAGACAGTGCGGTGGGCTCTGGTCCTGACAGCCTTCTTAAGTCCCTCCCCACAGTTTTCCAATTTGAATAAGGGCGCCACTGTCTCCTGTGGTCTCTGGAAGAATGTAGAGAGGATAGGATGAGGCAACTTTCTGGCCTCTGCTGGGAGCCTTCCTTCAGTGACAACAGCTAAAATGTGCCGGAGGTGGGTTACTCAGCAGGGGGAAAAAACTGGGCTGGACTGCATGCTGCCTTCTGCTCTCTCGCCATCTTTTTTCTCCTCCACGTGCTCACCTGCCTTTCTCTCTCGGTCATTCAGCTATTAGTCTCTTGGTTCACCCACACACATCCGTCTACCCTGATACTTTAAGCCTTGAGGCCTTTTGCATGCACTGTTCCCACCTGAAAGGCTCTTGGTCCCTTTTCCATACCAACTGCTATTTGTCATTTGATTCTCAACATAAACATCACTTTTGGGAATCTTTCCTGATCCTCAGAGACAGAGTTAACTGTCCCTTCAATGCACTTAACTCATTGGACTGTAATCACCTATTTCCTCATCTAGTCCCCCCACTAGACTGTAAACTCCTAGGCAGGGTCGGGGTCTTCTTCACTGTTGTAGCCCCACTTCATAGCCCAGTGTTTGGCCCGGCACATAGTAGGAGCTTTGTAAATATTTGACAACTAATGTTCCAGACTTAGCAAGAACTTCCTCCATTTTTTTTTTGCCTCCTATATAGTTCATAGACTGTATCAAACTCTTTGTCTCTCAAGTCACCTCTCTAAACCTCTATTTTATCACAATGTCCATTCGAGTTCTTTGTTACTTATGAGGCTGAGAAAATCTTCAATTGTGCATATAGATATAAAAATGTGATACTATAGACACCTAGATAGTGTCTGCGTCTAAGATAAATACATAAATGAAAAGTAAAAATTTTGGCTGAACAATTGAAAAGAATTAGAAACTATCTGTATCCTGGTCATTCTCCTTCATGAAGCCTTTTTTGTGTGGGTTGGTAAGTCTGGACCCCTATTTTGAAGGCATAGTTATTCTCGATAAGGAGACAGCACAGGTTTCCAAGAAAAATCTTCCATTGACCATCTGGGACTGTTTTCATTTCCTTTCAAGAGAATTCTTCTTACAGTAGAGAGGAAATCTTCAGTTACATGCAGTTTCCACTAATGTCCCTTCTCCCTACCCCCAGCCTTCTGCTCTAAGCAGATAGGAACTAATGCCAAGAGCAGCAATTATCAGCAGTTGCATACAGCACCACTGCTGGTTTCTCTACAGCTACTTTCATAAGATGACTTTTCATACTTTTCACAATGGATGTCTTCCCTCAGCCCTCGCCATCAAGTGGTATTTTAAGCAGTGGCATACATGGTGTGTAGGATAACACATGCATCTTAGAATTGCAACACTGTATTTGGCACAGGATTCAACTTTTTGTTTTAAAAAAGGCCTACAGGAACAAGGTCTACATCCAAATAGAGGGCTTCAGAATGACACCAATGGCATCTAATGCTGTGCCTGGTGCTGCTGAATCTACTCTGGATGCTGGCAAGGTGACTGGCTGGTGGTGACTAACCACAGCAGTGAGGAGTCCGAGTGGTTGTCCAAGGAGTGTGCACGTGAGACGAATGTAACTGTGTGTCTAGTCTCTCGAGACACTGCCAGGCACAGTGGACTATAAACAGAAGATCTGTTTTCCATCCTCATTGATTGTACATTCTAGAGATATCCTCACAGAAAGGCAGAAGAAGCAAGACATTCTCTGCACTAGTCAAAGCTAAGCAAAAGCAAAACAACTTGATTCTTACAGTAACAAAATTGGCTTATTTGAGATCTTCCCCATTTAAAGTTTGTACCTCTCTTATCCCATCAGACGAGTGATCTGGGGGGAGAAAGAAGGTGGCCTGATAAAAGAGTCTGCCCTCTTCTGCCCTTTGGACCACTGGTGGCAAGCCACTGAGGACCCTATCACCATAACAGGTGGCATAAAGTGAGAAGGTAGAAAGCACAGTGCAGTGCTGGTCTCAGATTCAGAAGGTTGAAAGAAGAACCAGTCCTGACGTAGAACTTGGGGATGTGTGTGGGAATTATGGGGAGGGTCGGTGTGGCAGGCTGACCCACAAAAGATATCCACCTCCTAATTCCTGGGACCAGTGAATGTTACCTTATATGGCAAAAAGGGCACTGTAGATGTGACTGCATAAGGCTGTTGAGATGGAGAGATTATCCAAGTGGACCCCAAATGCAATAACAAGTGTCCTTATAAGAGAGAGAGATTTGACATAGATAGGAGAGAAGGCAACATGACCATGAACGCAGAAATTAGAGTGATGCAGCTACAAGCCAAGGAATGCCAGCCCCCAAAAGCTGGAGGAGGCACAGCAGATTGTCCCCTAGAGCCTCTGGAGGGAGCACGGTCCTGCCAACACTTTAATTCGGGGCCCAAATTAAATCAGTTATACTGACTTTGAATTGCTGGCCTTCAGAACTGTGAAAAAAATTTCTGTTGTCTAAGCCACCAAGTTTGTGGTAATTTGTTACAGCAGCAATGGGAGACTAACACAGATAGGTAGATGAGACCTTTGATGAGACTTCTGATTCAGTTCCAACAAGCATTATATGGCGGGACTAATAAGGGAGAAGACAAACATTTCATATTACTACATTCAATAGGTATAGCCAGTATCAAAATTCTGAATGCATGTACGTGCGTGCACGCATGCGCGCGCACACACACACACTTCTCTTGGATTTGAGTCAGAAACTGCTCTTACTTAGCTCTGCAGTGTTAGGTTGCATCTGAGAGTAATTCATGGTAAACTGGAACAAGTAGCTATGAATTGAGAAAAAGAACCATGACACAAGCTCCGCCAGCCTAGTCAGAGAGGGTCCCGGAAGGCATCGCAGATATGCATTGGAGACAAGAGTGGGAAGCAGAAGAAGGTAAGGAGTCACTTTCGGAGGGGTGAGCATCCTGGACAGAAGGGAAAGGAGCACACCTACCAGAAGCAGGAAAAGGGAAGGGCCTGTTTTGTAGCTCTGAGAAGTTGCTCCCTGAGAAAGGAAAGGAGGTAAGAGAATGCTGACCTTTTTCCTATTTCATCTTAAAACTCTTTCCTAGGGATAAATGTTATAATTTTGGGTGTATGGTTTATTTATTTCTTTATTTTTTTAAAGAGGAACATAGGGGCATTGAACTGCTGGGTGTGCTGTATGGATGTGACCAGGACAGGGTGCCGGGCGCTACCTTTTGGCTGGGTGGGATCTTTGAACTTTCGTGGCATTTTTGGGTAAGGTAGGTTCCCTCTGCGTAAGGAATGACTTCAGGCTTAGGATGCTGAAGTGTTTCTATGGTCTCTCAGATGGAAGCTGGAGAAGGGGCATAGGAGGTGAGAAATCTCCAGAGTGAGAGAACACTCTTCACAGCCTTGGCAGCATCCCAAGAGGCTCTCCAGAGATAAGGCTCCCTACTGTGGAAGACGTCCGTGCTGACTTCCCATGTGTAAACAAACATGGGGGAACCACACAGTCTTCTCACTGTACGCTGGTTACACAACTTCAAAGGCTCCTGCTGCATCTAACTCGAACAACGGTGTCTTAAACTTCGATTCATTACCAGTCAGCATCATTTACTGAACATGCACAGAATCCATGGCACTAAAGGAAGTTTCATGGGGGTTTGCAGTAAAAGTATATGGCTCAGTCTCGGTTCTCCAGGGAGAAACAGACAAATACAAAAAAACCCCAAACCAAAACCAAAACACAGATGACATATCTAAGGCACTGACACCCAGAGGAACTGGCAAAGGAGTGAAGTCTGCGTTCATCAAGCCCCCAGTTACACTGTGTCTGTGGTCTTGAGTAAGTCCCAGAACCTGTCTCTGTTCTTTTGTCCATCTGTAAAATAGCTTTAGACAATATCATAGCTCAATTATTATAAGAATTAAATTAGATGTTGTGAAAGCACTTTTAAAACTCTGATAATTATATCTCAAAATATGATATAAAGTACAGCATAAGGAAACATGAAAAAACTGCACTGACGAGGGGTAGAAAAAATACAGTGTGTTAGTCTAATTCTAAGGCTATAATGATTTCACTGTGACTCACCAGGACACTCTGGGACAAATATGAGAGATCATTCAAGAGAAAAGAACATCTTGGTATTGAATATAGTCTACATTGGCTTCTGTCTGCCCCATTCTTTAGTACTCTGCCTTCACTCACTTTCGAGAACTGATCACCCCCACTCCAGCCATGGGCAGTGCTGCCCATCCCGGGACCACACTCCCCAGTCTCAGGGATGGGCATGGGATCTGGACCCTATTTCCCTGGTCTCGGTGCTTTAGCCTGGATGAGGACAGGTGACTTAATCAGAGGATTTCCTTGGGATTCATACATTTTGAATTAGGAAAGTTTTTCTCTTTCCTTTATGTTGCTATGCTGGCATAATGCAAGCCTGGAGCTACCTGTGGCCAAGATTTCCCCTGTGTAGAAGAAGCCTGTAGTAGGGCAGAATGAGGCCAACATACAGATACTGGGGGGAGTGGAGAAAGAGAGCCGGGTTAGGGGAAGAAAAAGGGTCTTGATTGTGATCAAGTCTTTGGCTCTAGTGCTTAAGTCTCTAGGGTCCTAAAACTCTGTGAGTTCCTTCCAATATACAATTTTGGTTTTAAACTAGTCACTTCATCCGAAAGAGTTCTGATTATACAGTGAGCTTACTCTGCAATACTAAATAAACCTTGATGAGGGCAAATAAGAATGTTGTTGGAAAAAGACTCTAAGCAAGTCATTGTTCTTCTTAAAAAAAAAAAAAAAAGGATCAGCTCAGCATTTAGAGATATTGATCCTTAATTTTCTAAACCTGGCTCAGCATTAACAACCTTCTGTATTAACGAAACAAAAAGGCCATGAGCATGCATAACGGTGAATACCAGGAGAAGCATTCAATGAAGGTTTGGCTAGATTATTCCAACACCTGACAAGCATGATCAGCAAGGGAAATGAATTCAAAATATACACAGACAATAATGTTGAAAGGTGAAGAGACAACACTGAAGCTTCTAAGGTATTTAAGTACCAGTTGTTATTTTTAATAGTTTGCTTACTGAACAAGAAAAATTCACGTTATCAACAGTAGTATCAGGAATCCCAAAACAGTATATCTTAGAGGTCACTGCACTTTAAGCTTAAACATGCTCTTAATGGCTATGTCATTTTTATCTGGCTGCACACTGCATTAGCAGTCCCTGATCTGTTGTGGAGTGGTACCTACTCCCCTGGGCTGCTCCCCGATGAGAACACTCCCAAGGTCCCGCACTGAGCCATCCCTGGTTCCAGTTAAGCTCCTGAGAATTCCACTGACAAATTCCATTTTAAGTGGCAAGAAGTCACTTCTCTGAAACAAGGAATGATCCAGAGACAAAGGAATGATAAAAATGCGAATACTTCTATGAATCCTTTTCTGATCTCCATCTTTCTCTTATCTTTGAACCAGATATGATCTGCCTTTTTTTGAATCTCTGCACAAGTTTATATCTGCTACTAATGGGGCCTACTCAATGACGCGAACTCATAAATTAAGAGATTTTAGCAGATGAAAGAGTGCAGTGCCAACATCTTACGGTTGGTGACTCATGGCCTTAAAAGAGGTGCTCGTAGTGGGGTATTTGGATTAATCTGAGACACATATATGGGGGGATATTAAAAGTTGATAAGAGCTAGTATTAGGTAGAGTCTCACTAAAAATTTGACATAGTTCTTAAGAGTGCATAGAGATTGATCTGCCCATTTTGCCATTGCAGAGCTGAGGCCCTCCACTCCGGTTTTAGGTGTAAAACAGTTCCATTTAGCTTTACACTAAGGTTATTTTGTTTGGTGGTTACAAAATGAATGAGAGATATCCTCTTTAAGAAGCCAGACTTCATAATGCACCGTGCTTCCTATGTTTTTCCAAGTCATTGGATTTGGCCAAGAGTTGGTGCTTTGCCTTTGTTCTTGCTCCTTGCCCTCCCTGAAGCACCTGACATGTGGTCTTAGAACACGCTCTCATGTGGCTTCCAAAGCACAGCATGTTCTTGTCTTTCTACTTTTTAAATGTTCTTCTTGTTCGCCGCCTCTTGCCTCTACCTCATGGCGTCTATGATTTCTTTATGTTGATAACTCCCAAATCCATACCTCTGGTCCATTTGAACCCCAAACCTTAGATTCAAATGACACCTGGACATCTTCACTCGGGTGGGAGACAGTTGGATTTACTGCCCACCCCCTACCCTACCCAACCGCTCAAGCCGGAAGCCCGCAGGTCCTCTTTGACGTGCCTTTTCTTTCTTGCTCCGCAGCAATCCATTAGCAAGTCCTGTAGAGTTTACATTCTAAATCTCTTCCAAACCCACCTTCTCTCCCTTCGTCCTACTGCTATCTCACTATTTAGATTTTCATCGCCTCTCACCTAAATCACTGTACCAGCTTCCTCTCTGCTCTCCCTGCCTCCCGCTCACTCTTTAGACTGCTACCAGAATGATCGTAGTAAAATATACATATGTAAGTTACAAATTTGATCTCTTGCTTGAAACCCTCCTTTAGTTCCTCGCTGCCTTTGGGCAAAAGTGCGAATTCTTTCTGGTTGTCTCTGTGATCTGCTTACCTCTCCAGTTCCAGGGCTTCTCACTTTCTTTCCAAGTTTCTTGAGCTCCAGCCCCCTCAACTGTTTCCAGTGCCTCCACGTGGCGTGCTTTCTTGCAACCTCCAGGCGTTCACAACTGCTTTTGTGTTTGCTAAACCACTCTTTCCTTTTTACTCCTTCCTTATTCAAAGTTTCTCCTAAGGAAGTAATCTAGACTGTCAACAGACATTTATTACAGGATGCTCATTATGGCACAAATTGCAATAACAAGTGTAAACTACCAAAATGCCCAATAAACTTAATTTTTAAATGACTGCATAAAGTTCTGTGTTAATAAGAAATTGCTCATAGTACATTAAATGAGAAAATCAAGTTATTAAACTTGCTTTCCATCACAATTTCATAGATACTAAAATAGTAGTTGTTTCTGCATGGCAAAATTCCAGGTGATTTTAATTTTTTAAGACTTTTCTAAAATTTCCAAAATTTCATTAGGAGCATGCAATAATTACTTTCATAATTAGAATTTTATTTTTTTTTTTTAAAAGAAGACCATCTCTGAGCAAAGCAATATGAGGGCTGTTGTAGACAGTGAAGATTCTATTTCTCAGGTAGGACTGCTTTGTATAGAAAGTTTTAAATCCTTAACTGGCATGATATCTAGAAGCTTATCAAGTGAGTCCCATAACAATGCTGCAAAGGGAGAAGAAAACAGCGGAAGAGGGTGGAGGAAATTTCTGCAGACACTCTACCGACAAACGCCAGGGCTAACAGTAACTCCTCAGTTTTTGGGATGTTTCCATTCCCAAGTAAATCCCCCCAACTTTACCCCCCTGGGGATATGGGTATATGTTTTGGTATTGTTCAACTAGCTGGAAGGCCACAGAAAAAGTGGAATTGAGTGAGCAAAATATGGTTAACGCTCAAAACCCCCAGCTGCTGTGCTTCAATCAGCAGGGAACAACAGGTGTCATCCTCATCAATCTGTGTGCCCGACTACGGATAGAGAATGGAAAGTTAACACAAATGTTCGTTCTCCAGAAAAATGAAAATCATTCAGCTAAGTCCATACAGCTGTATCCAGTGGTCATTTGTGATACTTTAGTCTTTGCAAAAGTAACAGGAGACATTTAGTGCGCGCCTGAGAATTTTACATACGAGGGGTGTTTCCCACTGAATCAAGCATATGTGCTATTTCCATTAAAGGTTCTGTTCTGTCTTAATTAAATGTGTGGTTTAATCCATATGCAGTGTTCGAAGAGAATGGTATACTTTCCAGAAAATGAAAACAAACTTTTAGCTTACACAAAAATGTCATTTTAAAGATTAAATTGAAAATATAGCATCTTTTGTGCACTTTATGACCTAGCACAGAGCATTTGTTGTAAAGCACACATAAACATAATCGATCAAGTAATTAAAAAAACAAACTTGAAACAAAGATTTCAATCTCTCTCTTACATAAGTGCAAGGTATAGAGAAACTATACCTTGCACTTATATAAGATTTTTATAAAATGCAATAACATTTAGATAATATCTTTGAGCATCTCCGAGTGTTTTCTCTGCAGAAACAAGGCTGTAGCCAAAGAGCAAATTTCTTATGTTTAACTCTGTTCCTGAGGAGAGAGTCTGTACTCAGCATCAGGAGAGGCTTAATATAGTGAGAGGGGAGCAGAGAAGAGTTACAGGTCTCCCAGGCTACAGACTCTGATTGTGTTATTTTCTAGGTCTGGAAGAAAGGAAACCAGCATGAAATCACCACTTATATCTTGATGAGGGAAAACAAAAGAAGATCCTATTGTGTCAGGTCATTTAAAACTCTAAAGGGACTTTTATTATTACAGCTGGATGAAGTGGGTGAGTTCTTAATGGTTTAGATATTAAAATGAACAACATAGCTGTTTGGATTAAATGAATGATAAATCTTATGTGCTGGCTTAAGTCCTCAGAATTTCAAATGGATAATTCTAAAGGTGATGCCAATTTATTAGTCTCTCAGAATTCCATCTGAGTTGGAAAAAAGTGATAGCATGAGTAAGAAAATATTATGTAGCACATATTTCATTTTAAAGTTTGAAATGTTTCGTGGAATCTGATCTGAGTCTGATCTTTAGAATTTTCCACTTGACACCCTTAAATGTTGGCAATATTCCAGCAATTGTTACTGACTCCTTTAAGCTTCATTACCCAGGATTTCATTTTGGTGGTTTGAAAAAAGTCCCATGAATTGCACCCTTTCACAGTTAGAAATTGAAGGGTTTATACTTCTTGTCAGCAGGAAGTGGAGGTTGGGAAGAATTCTATTTTTGGAGTTGAAAGGCCACCTTTGACCCAGAACTGTGCAGTTGGATGAAAGACTTTTCTCTGTTCCTTCTTACTTGATCTACCCAAGGAATGGAGAAACGTGCAAGAGTGCATCTTCAACAGACTTGTTTCCTCTTAGGGCCCTAAGAGAATCCATATTAACCAAGTAGTTTAGATTTTCGGGTGTTTATTTTGGTCGAGTGTGACCCATGTCACAGTCATTTACATTTAGATTCTTCAAAACCTTCAAATTGAAATCCTGGCTGTATTCTGAGGGTCAGAATTTATTCTTCTATATCAGGGGATAGGAAACTAAGGCCCACAGGCCAAATTTCACTTACTGTCTGATTTTGTAAATAAAGTTTTATTGGAACACATATCCATATCCATTCATTTACATATTGTCTATGGATACTTTTGTGTCATAACGGAAGATCTGAGTACTTGTAATAGAGATCCTATGGTCCTCAAAGCCTAAAATATTTACTACTTGGCTCTTCACAGGAAAAGTCTGTCGACTCCAGGTCCAGATGATAAATTGAGAAATAAAGAGAAGGTCTATAGAAGCAGTGATGTTAAACAGCAGGAGCTATAAATGTCAGTACTATAAATGTTTGGTTTTCAGGGTCTAACTGATATGCACAAATGGCATGAGATGTATCCATGACAAACAACATATTAAGACTCTAATTATGAAATGAAAAGTTTGAATTGAGGGTTGACCACTAAGCAGCACAGGGGTTCATAGAGAAAACAATGAATCCATAGAGAAGGAAATGTAATCCTAGTATACTACTTGGCTCTGAAAGAAATAATGTTTATGAAATTATAGTAATATGCTAGTTATTGGTTTCCCCCTTTAGAGTCAGTCAACAAAATATGAAACAAGGTAAATATGAATGATGTAAAAGTAAAGCTATAGGTGTCAAAAGTTCACTTATATCTTTATTCATATAGTGGTGAGTTTGAAAGATGGTGTCTGAAGTTAATGGAGCATAAATATTTTTGTTTTTTTACTGACTCAAAAGCTCACCTTGTTTTCGTTAACATCTTTGAAGGAGTGAGTGACCAAGGCAGCTACATAAAACCATCATCCCTTATAGTCAAAGGGGTTGACTGCCCAAGGGCATGGAATTTCTATTTAGGGTGATGAAAATGTTCTGTTGATTGTGGTGATGATCACGCAACTCTGAATACACTAAAAACCATTGACTGCATGCTTTACATGGGTGTGAATTGTATGGTATGTGAATTATATCTCAATAAAGCTCTTTATATACAGAGAGTCTGTAGAATCAGAGAGTCTCTGGCTCAGTTTCAGCTCCGAGAGAATGTGCAGATGGATAAGCGAGAACATTCGTGTAAAAAAGGCTTAGCACAGTCCCTGGCACATGGTAGATACCCTGTATGTGCACGCTGTTATTATCTACCCGGCACCTGAAGCCTCACAGGACTTGGCTTTTGCCTATCTTTGGCCCCTTTCATCACTTAAAAAACCGTCTTTTTCAGGGCAGTCTTTTCCACAATCCCTCCCACCCTCATACGCCGCTATACTTAACTCTTAGAGTCCACTTGAGACAGTTTCAGCACATTCTGCTTTTACTGGAATATGCTCTTTTTCTCCCCTGCCTTTGACCTGGCTAATAATTCCTGTCTTCACCCCCTTCTATGTTTCCTCAGCTACATCTCTGGGAAGCTTCCTTTAGCTAAAAGCTGAAGAATGCCCTGCCCTTCCCACCGGGTCAGCTGTTGTTCCTCAGGTGAGCTCCCACAGCTGCCACCGCACACTTCCCCCACGGCATTTATCATTCTCGACAGCATTTGTCTGTCTGCCTCATGTGTGATTCACCTTTATATGCTCAGTGCCTAGCAGAGTGACAAAGAGTAAGAAATGAAAGTGCTAAATAACCACTGGGCCTAAAGAGGATTCTTGGGGTGTTAGGAGTATAGTAAAATGTCCCCTAGGGAAAAGAAAAAAAGATTTCTCCCCTTCCTATCCAGACTAAAGAACTTCTCTTTCTCTGGGGCTGGGGAGGTTGGCAGCACTGCTCTGGTGCCTTATCTTAAATGCATACATGTGCAGACCTGCCCCGCTGCCTGCTTCCCACAGCGTGACAGGGAGGAGAGGCACACTGCCTCTCTTGTGACACCGGTCAAGCCCTATTTCAGCTGTGGCCCAGTCAGTTTATTAACACTCTATTGATGCACATGTTCAGACATGTGTACTTAATGGGAAGGGACATCTAAAGAGCAAAACCAGCATGATGTTTACACCTTGCAGCATATGGAAAATGCACCTGCAAACACTGTAGGAGGTAATGCTCAAAGAAACCCAAGAGTTTGGGGTCAAGAAGGAATGACTACTTTCTAAATAATCCCCCATATCATAAGCGCAGTCAGTGATAAATCCAGTGAAGTCTGTGTAAAATGCCCTGTGAGCCTTAGAAATAGTGAGAGCTCTAACCCAGAGGTACCCAAGCCAGGGCAAGATAAATGGGGGAGCAGAGATGAAACTGGATTCAGTGACCTTTAGCTCCGCTCCAATGATGATAATCCCTGATATATTTATTTGTTTATCTGGTGAGTTACTTTAAATATTAGGGCTGCCACAATGCGCAACTCTAGGGGTGCCCTTCATATAGTTCAGGTGAGAGGCACTCCAGGAAGTAGTACACTGCAGAGACTGTGTAGCCATAAGAGGTGGCCTTGCTAAATCTTGATTAGATAATCCTATGTACATTAAAACAATAAGGGCTTGCTTATTTTTTATTGGACACTGGCCTTTTTTTTTTTTTTTTTAAACAAATCGGACACAAGTCATCCCTGTATTCCAAAGTCATTCTTATAACTCTATAGAAATAAATCTCTTTTTTTCTAAGTTTTTTAACATATAAATACTTGTATAGAAATAGAATCACACTTTTTTGGTTCATTCTCCTTTTTTCTTTTCAGTGTATATTTTAAAGGTTTATATTTTAAAGATATATTTCAAAGTTTATATCCAAACATGAAGAGGATTGAGTTGGTAAAAAATTTTGTTATTCATTTCACGGTAGTACTCTTAGCAAATACTAGCAACGTTCTCTTGTCTTGTCCCCAGTGTATTTTATTGGTTAGGGTTAGAAAAACAAAGGCCAATAGCTCTCAGGGATCCTGGAAAAATATGCCAGATATCATTTCCGAAAGTCAGTACATTCGCATATAGAAAAATAAGACTCAATGACATATTGTTCATAGGTGTCATATCATTCAGGCAATTGCTTTTCCTTATCTTTATTAAAACAGAAAAGGATCAACACTGGCACATGCATACACATTCACACACACACTTCGCCTTCTATGCTATTCCAAGCATATATACTATACATACACACACATATATACATATATATACAAAGTAGTCAAATTTCCTACCTTATTAGTTGATCTGGTAAAATGTTTGATATTAGATAAAATATTTTTAGCTCTCTGTGATTTTTCCTTCTCTAAATTTCCTTTCTTCCTTGTAACTGAGCACAGATCTGGCCCTGCCCATAGTATCTGCACAAAGTCAATGCTTAATGTAGGGCGAAGGAGGGCGAAGGAATGTGTTCACCTTCCAAGGTCCCATCAAGTATCACTTCCTCTTCCCTCTGAACACCTGTGGCTCTGAGTCTGCACCTCTCTTTAGGCAGAGTGCATGAGAACATGGGCTGAGGAGTCTAAGAGAACAGATCTGAAACCCATGGGCACTTCCAGCAAGTGACATAGCCTCTCCAGGTCTGAGTCCTCATTTGGAAAATGGGAGCAATATCCATCTCATGGGGTTATTAGAAGGTTGACAGAAAAACGCTCAGTGGTGGTACCTAGCAAGTAGTCAAAAAACAGGAGCATATTCTTTCCCTCTATTGTGCTTCCTTCTGAAGTTACCCCATTACTAAACTGTAAACACTTTGAAAAATCAAGTATTTATTGAACTAATTTGGAAAGGGATGTGAGAGTAATGGAATACCACTCCACTTCCTACCAACAAGCAGCTCCTGGAGAATTGTGACTACTCCCTTACTTCTGCCCGTCTAGCTCCTAGTTAATCGATCAGACTAAGGCTGCATTATTCTGCCAGCCAGATGGTAGATTTTCATTAACAAAGACAGCAAGACATAAAAGGTTAATTATTATGCATTCCTATTGTGATATATTACCTCTCAGCTCAAATTTTATAAGCAATTGCCCATATGAATGACATCCTTGATTTCTGAAGGTATCCAGATGATTTTTTTTTGTTCCATATTCAGTGTCTCTCACTATACTACACTGATGAATAGAAGTAGGTTGACTTGCTTTTGCTTGTTTGTACACTGATAGAATTTGAGGTCTGTTTCTCTTTTCTTGTTTTTTTTTTTTTTTTTTCTAAAGGACTTGGGATACTTGGGGGTATGCATCTGAACCCCTGGGCTAGTTGCTGTGGTCATTAATTTCATTAGGTTCGACAGGGCAGGCTTATAATGGAGACTCATGTGATTCTTTACACTCCTAGAATAACAGGCACTGAGGCCTTCACAGAACATGTGGCTGTGGATTCAATCATGGATTCCCTCCCTTGATCTACCCTCCCTGGAGCCCGTAGGCTGCCTGTGTAACAGCCTTGAACAGTTATCCGTTCTGATGCTGTACTGGTAGAAGTGGCTGTCCCACTGTGGATTTAGACACTTTGAGGGCTGAACAGTAGCTCATCCACTCTCTGATTTTCCTTTGTAATTCAGTAATGAACTCATTAAATCACCAACTTGTTGTGACAGGAAGTCATTCAGATGCTGATGCTATTGCCATGGAAACCATCCCTCTGCTCGTAGCTCTGTCTGTCTCTGCTGTGGAGCACTCCAGCTCCATAATTACTGTCATCCCCAAATAACACAGAGCCATCACAGCTCTGAGCAAGTCCAGAAGCAGGGTGCATACAGAGCCTCTATTCTGCTTGAAGATGAATCCATGTCGGTTTTCGTATTTTTAACAAACATTCCAGTTGTCTTTTTTAGTTCCTCCATGCTGGCTCATTTCCAGCACCTTTTATAGAGAAGCAGACAAAGGATTTTTTGGGGGGGATAGCTGTCAGGGATACCGTTTAAAGGTAACCTACTGCTTCCCCAAATCTTTGTGTTTCCACGTATGGAATTCTCCTCCCTTTTAGGAGAGACCCTAAGAAAGGAACCCCAAATTCCATTATAGTTCATGATCTACAAAACCTAAAGGTTTATGGACAGATCAGTAATGCCCAAATGCAAGTTCAAAGTACATGATGTTTACTTATTTTGTTTGCATTATCTAGGCTATTGCTGAGATCCATTACTGAAGGTTAACCAAGTCACAAAAAGGGAGAACTCATCTTATCCAAAGCAACAGTCAAGTCTTTTTCGTATACATTATGATACTTGGTATACAGTTAATCTTTAAACATAACTATCACTTACTTAACAACTGACAGACACTGTACCAGGCATTTTACATTGTTTCAAGATTTAAATTACATGAAAATCCCACGAGGCAGGTATTTTTATCTCAATTTTACAGCAAAGGAATGTGCAGCTCAAAGCAATTAGGTAAATTAAATAAATGCCATGTTTTCCATACTGTGTAGGTGTTAATATGTCATACCTCCTTTGTCCATAGGCACAAAGGTGACTTCTGCTGCTTTAGAATCATAGATGCTCAGACTAAGAAAAGTCTTTCATGATTCTCTTTTCCAACCAACAAACACCTAGGACATCCCAAGTGATCGTCTGGTCTCAGCCTGTGTATTTCCAGTGATGGAGAGAGTCTACTAAGAGCAGTCTGTGTTTGGACAGCCCTGTCTGAAAGCTCCTCTTAGTCTATTCCTAACACGAAGAAAGAGTGATCGTTGTCGGAGCTTCTACCAAGCCCTAAACTGAGGGAATTTGGCTCTGCCCAGAAGTTTGTCCCTTAGAAAATCCAGGTATGGATGAGAGGCAAAGGAAATGAGACAGGGGCCTAACACGAAGCGGTCAGAGCTAGGGTAGGATCTGTTTGAGCTCAACAAGAGGATCTCAGCAGATCAGTGAGTCTACGATCATTTGTCCCCAAGAAAGAAACTGGTTCCCCAGGGCCAGTGGGAAGCTGCCATTTTGTATGAGACTCAGATGAGGGATGTCTGACTTTTATTTGTATCACTTAACACACACACACACACACACACACACACACTCTGCACAAAAAGCATAACTGTTTGTCATTTAAGATGGGCAGGGAGCAGTGGTTCCTGGGCCACCTTCTGAAATGTCAGCAGGGTCATAGGAAGAGCACAGCACTGACCTTCCAATTTCACGAAGCTCTGTGTGTAGTGGTGTTAACGTAATTTCTTTTTGCTCATGGGAATGAGATTTACTCTTATAAGTGCCCACTTGCCCCTGCCTTGGATTATGAAGTCTTTGTTGGCAAAGTCTGTGATAGCTGCCGATGTCTATTATCTGTATGACTTGGGCAAAGTTTCTTTAATCCAAGTGCCTCACTTTTCTCATCTGTCAAACAAAGGACACTGCTACTTCCATTCTCTACCTTGTGGGAGTACTGTGAGGTTAAAATGCAAAGTGTGAAAACCCTGTAAAAAGCATCAAATCCACAAAAATGTGCCTAACTCAGTACTCTAGGATAGCGAATACTTAAATGTAAACATTCAATTTCAAGCCCAATATTTATAATATGATGGGTCATGTCTCTTTACAATTACCGTGAAAACAAAATGGTTTTCAAAGCTATTAGCAATAATTTATTTTAAGCAATATTCGATGTAAAAAAATTTCAACAGTACATAG
>NW_011888831.1:9156763-9164610 GCF_000151845.1 Pteropus vampyrus
GTTGAATATTTTTAGTCTCTACTCCATTGGCTATCTGCTCTTCCTCAGCCTATAAACATGTTCAGGTATCCCTCAACAGATAAAAGACCCCAAACCTACCCATTCTTTTCTCCTCACCAGCTTCAAAATGCCCCCAAATTAAAATAAACTATCCATAATGCCAGTGGTTTTCTAGCTGCTGCTTTCTCTTATCGTGCTTTATAGTTAAGCTTTAAGAGAACAGTTTGTATGCATTGTCTTTACTTTTGTACTGTTTATTCCTTAACCTCTGCAATCCTTCCTTCCATCCAACCATCCCCTATCTCCTTCCCATCCATTTGTTCTTTTGTCCACCTGCCCTTTCCTCCCTTCTTTCCTTCAATCCATTCACCTGTTCTTCCATCCCCTTCCTTCCTCCCTGCTTCCTTTCCTTCTATAAATATATATCAATGCCTGCTATGTACTGGCTCCTGTGCTAGGCATTAGGAATATAGTATTGAAGAAGAGACAGTCTCTGTAGTGGAAGTGCTCTTGATCTGGTGGGAGATACATATGTGTAAACTTAAGTATCTTAAACTGGAGTTCAGTTTCCTCACATACTCAGCAGTGCGCTATAGTAAGTGAAGACACGGAACAAACATGGAGAATCTTCCTGGAGAATCAGCTTTACTCTGCCTAAGTAATGAAAACATTTAACACTTGATTATTTTAAAACCAACCTTTATAAAGATAGGATGAAAAATAGCATTAATTGTTAAAGTAAAGCACAGGACTTTAAAAGAAACATGTTAGGATATGGTCCCAGTCAATGCTGAGTTTATTCTTCTATTGCTGGGGGAATTTCCTTAGAAAAGTCTTCAAAGCATTGATAGATATCTACTACACATGGTGATACATTCACCTAGAGGTAAGAACTATACAGCTGAGGGATCTTTGAGAATAAACAGTACAATTTTGGGGAATGATGGGCAGGATTACCTTTACAGAGGAGGTGACATCAGACGTAGCTCCTGAAATATGAGTGGCTTACAAGGAGGAACGGGGAGAGTCACTGTGGGCAAAGGAAGCAGTATGTACAACTATAAGGAGTTGTAAATGAATCTGATCTATGAGAACAAGAAAGAAGCGAACAGGAGCTGACAAAGGAGGTAGGTTTTGATAGCAAAGAGCCGTTTGCTAGGTATTGTGCTAGAAATTTCCAATGCTGGAGACCATTCTCTACCCTTGAAACCCCATTTCTCGTGACACCATTGTATTCTGGTTCTTCTTATTCTCTGACAATTTCTTAGTTCCTTTGTTTATTTTTCCTCTTCAGCACTCCTCGCCCACCCCTTGAATTTAAATGTTCCTCAGAGTTCTTTCTTGATCATGTTTTTCTTCTTAATCTCTAAACATGGATTGTTTCATTCACTCCTAGTGCTTCAACTTCCTTTAGGCAGCCGGCTTCCAAATCTACAGTTCTCAGTGCAGACCTATGGGCTCCAAGACATCAATTCTGATTGCATGGATTTCTCAACCTGAATTAACTTATAGCCTTTCAAAACGAGTAAGTATTAAGCTATCTACATCATCTTCCATAAGCGTCTCCTTCCTTTCTGAGGCTCTGTCTTTGCCGGTCTTTGCAGTGTAGGTTCGTGGAACCATGATCCACTAGTTACCCAAATAAAAACTCAAGAGTCACCAGTTACTTTGCTCATCACCTAGAGCCAATCAGTTGTTGACTCTGCCAGCACTCCTCCTAAACCTCTATTAAATACATTCTTTCCTTTAAATCTTCACCAGGGAATCTCAACTGAGCCAGTTCTCCCACTGACTTCACCCCAGCTGAGAATCTCTGCTTGTAATGAGAGATTTTACTGATGGGCATATGCTATGCAATTGGACTGTGTGGGGGCAGAAAAAGGTTGGAACGAATGGCAGGACCATATTCCTCTTGGCCAACTGCAATTACTGGTTAACTGGTCTCTCAGTTTCTTTCTCTCCAAAACCTCCTCCACAAGCCTGCAGTTATATTTTAATATAGAATTCTGATTAAAGATGACAAATTATTAAAATTTATACGACAAAACTATTTAAGAATGAGAAGAAAATGTAAGTGAATATTTATCTAATCTTTGGATGGATGAGGCTAAAAGGAAAAGGCAGATTTGACTATATAAAAATGCAAAACTTCTGTAGAAAAAATAATGCAGTTTAAAAAGATAGACTGGGAAAATATTTGCAACATATATGAAGATTAATAGTTCTAATATATAAAGAGCTCTTACAAAGAAGTAACCAAATGATGAAGGCACCAAAAGATAAAAAATAGCAATACATAGATGACAAGGAGATCATGGGAGAAAGAGTTCAATTTTATTTAAGAAATATATATGAAAACAATGGATATATGAAGTTTTTACTCTGTCAAATTGACAAATTAAATCCAGTGCTGATTAACTTGGTACATGAGGCACGCTCGCACTTGGCTGGTGGGAGTGTAAAGTGGCATAGCTTTATAAAGCTAATCTAGAAATACATATAAGAAACTTTCAAAAATATATACCCTTTGACCTCACAATTCCATTTCTAGGAATTCCTAAGGAAATAACCATGGATATGAATAAGTACATTCCTCTAAGGACAATTACCACAGAATTGTTTATAATACTGAAAGCTGGAAACATTTTAGATGCTCAAAAATAAGGGTCGACAATTAAACAATAAAAATAAATACATTTTAGTTAATTTTTAGCATGTAATACCATACGACTATTAAAGTTGTGCTGGAAAATAATACTTAGGAAGTATTATTTTCAGACTGTTTGCTCTATATTGTTAAGTGAAATAGCAATAATATAGAAAGTATTAAAAAAACTCATTTTCAGAAAACTATATATATCTATGTGAAGAAGATATAAAAATGGTAACAATGGTTTGAAAGTGTGCTTACAGATTTTTTCAATGTCTTTGTGTACATTTCTCCAAATTTCCACATGTAGAGTTACTTTCGTTATCAAAAAAATATATATTTTTAACTAGAAACACAAAATTCCCCTCTGTTTTGGCTGCCTGCTGTCCACTGGAGGAAACCCAAATCCTTTTGCCTGCTATGCGAGGCCTGTCACAGTCTGGCTCCTCCTGGGCTTTCCAGCCTGCTCTTCTAGACTAGAGTCCCCTATCTGTGGCCTACTCAGTCATGTCCACCAACAAGCCTTCTTGTTCCAGATCTTTGCCTGCACAGTCATGTCCCTCCTTCTGCTCCACCACGCTCACAGGCTTGGTTAATTCCTCATTCTTCTAAATGGTCTAACTCCTGGTCTTCTTTCAGTCCCAAAGGCCCTTCCTTTTTTGCCCCAGGGCCTTTGCAGCAACCTTTTTCCTGCCTGGATTAGTCTTCACATGACCTTTTCATCTTCTAAACTTTAAATGTCACCTCTTCCTTTGGCCATCTCTGACCACTCTATCCAGAATAAGTCGCCTCCTTTAATTCTCTGTCTCAGAACTCTGTTTATTTCTCCTTAGCACTTACTACCACATAGAGCTATTTCTATTCACTTGTTTACTTAGTTTTTGTGTATTTGCCCCACTTGAACATAAGCTCCAGGAGGCCAGGGGCTGTGATCTGTCTAACCCAGGCCCTCACACATGGCAGATGTACACTTATGGAAAGTTATTTATGGAAAGGACAACTGAAAGGCCAACTGTTCTGTAAAGCTTTTCTCTGTGTGCCCATGGGACTCTGCTCTCATCTCTACCAACCCTTCTCCACCTATATTTTTAACTCTTAACATAGTTGTTTCTTTATAGCTGTTCCCTGAAATAGACTGTAGGTGCTCCGATATGGAGACTGCGTACAGCGTCACAGCCTGTTGCACTGCAGGTGCTCAACAAGTGTGTGCTCTGAATGGATGCACAAGGGGGCTCCAAGCGGGCGGGACAACCATTTTGGGCCAGAGCAGTTGCTACAACTCACGCAGATGATGAAATGCTATCTACGGGTTAACTTCAGCTCACATAAGTCCATCATAAGTTCGGCAGACACCGGGTTTATGGCTACAAAAAGTTTTAACTACATTTTAAAATAAATTTTAGCAACCAGTTACTTAGCAACTAATTCCTGAGCTTCAAATAGAAAAATGAACAATAGCAAATCTAATATTAAGGCCACAGAATTAGAAGAAGAGAAAATAGGAACATTATAGTATTTTGGGGTTTGTCAGAAAGTGAATTGTGCTAAATTCCTTAATCCAAGGAATTTCGAGGCTCTCTGTGAACCCCATAAATTGAGGTTAATTTTACAATGTGCTCCCAGAGACCTCAAATATTTTACAGATAAATAATGCAGGGAAATCACGCCAATTAAGGCAACTTAAGAATGAAATGGTCAGTTTAACTAAGATGAATGCAGAGATGTTTAGTGACTTGTGGGACAAAATGTCAAATCTGAGGTTTCAGCAGTGTAGTTATTATTCAGTGATATAACATGAACCTCTTACTCGGTAGCCTTAGCCTATCTTCGTAAAAAGTGGCCAACCTGGATAGAGCCTGAAACGCTCTGTCGCAATGAGTTGGGGGTCAGCAAAGTTTTCCCATAAAGGGCCAGACAGCAAATATTTCAGCTCTGCAGGCCATTACAATCTGTGTTGCAACTATTCAACTTGGCCATTGCAGTGTGGTTAATGCATGGGCATGGCTGTCTTCCCATAACATTTTATTTGTGGATAATGGATTTAAATTTTATATAATGTTCAGGTGTCACAAAATATTATCCTTCTTTTTATATTTTCCCCAACTATTTAAAAATGTAAAACCATCTTGGGGGTGGGCCAGATTGGGCCCGTGGGCCATAGTCTGCTGACCTCCGGGCTAGTTTATGACACTTTATCTCTATGTGCAGCTGTGGGACCGTGAAAAGAAACCATGAGAGAGGCAGGGCCTTGATCTCAAAAGAATGAGTTCTAACTGTGCCTAGAAAAAATTCACTCTTGAGCATGACCAGACTAGAAAATAACGTCAGGCACTAGATGGTTAACATTAGTTTAAGATGAAGCAACAAGGAAAAAAGACTTTGCTCTTAGAAGTAAAGAGTGTTCTTTGAAGTTTGATTAAAAGCATTTTACTTCACACTTTAGGGAAGCACATATATTAGTGCTTTTTCACTGCAAGATAAACAGAAAATAAGTAATGTGCTGCTACCATCACATGCTCACACCTGTGGTTTGAAACAGCAAACAAACCACTCTCCATTCAAGGGCTCATTGTCAGATAAACACAGCCGCTGACAGTAAGAGCCCAGAAATGTCTGTCCTTTTCAAGAGAAAAAGGCTTCCTCCACAATTCTCACTGGTTTAGCTACAGAATGAATTCCCAGGGAGATGAGAGGAAATAGAGATCATTTACAAGGTCTCTGTCTTCTGCCCCTCTCATTTTCTATTTTAAAATCTGCTTCTGTTCTAAATACCACTCTTTCTACTTTGAATAACACTGGTGCCTTACATCTGACAGGCGGTAGAACCTATGGTACAAGACGCAGTGGGGTACAGACTCTGGAGCCCGACCGCCTGGGTGCTTGTCCCTTATTATTAGCTGTGATCATGAGCAAGTTACCTAACCTCTCTGTGACTCAGTTTCGTCAGCTATAAAGTAGGGATAATAATAGAACATACCTTTCTAGAGTTGTTGTCAGGTTTATGTGAGTTAGCATATTTGTACAGTACCTAGTATGGAATAAGGACTAATAAATGTTAACTATTTTTATTATCTTCATGTGTTTACCAAGTATCTCATGTATGTGTGTGTGCACGCACACACGCACGCACACACAGTTTTAATTTGATCCTCAGGCAGGTCAAGTATTATTCTCTTTTTACATAGAGTAACAAACTAAGGTTTAGTTGCCCAAGGCCATTCAGCTACAAATATTCTTTTTATTATGAATCGAATTATCCTTCAAGGGCCTCTAAATTACTGAGTATGATCTTTAATTTCCTGCCTTTTGCCTGTTAGGGAAATTCCTTAAAGAAAAAGGTGTATCAAAATGTTTTTTTTTTTTTTTTAAATCACATATTTATAATCCATATGCAATAGGAATCTCAATTGTTTGTTATTTCATTATGTCCATCCTTAATACTCTTTACTATCTTAAGCTTTTCTCTTTTTAAGAGATCACTTATCATTGATCTCTTGAAATGTAAATAAATTATGTCCATCCCCAGCCACAGAACTATAAATGAGGAATTTCTTTACTTTTCAGCAGTCACCTTCTGTATTTATGAATGCTGTAATGCTGTGGCAGAGTAGTTACCCTATAGTAATGCTTATTCAACTGCAAGAGTATTTGACAAACTGTGGTTAACATATTAAACTATTTTAGGGAAAACCCAATCCCTTCTTTATGCATGAATATAATAACTGATTCATATGGCCATGGCAGGTAATTATTTTTTCTTTCAATTTTTCCTTGATTATCAAACAACAGATATTCGTTGAAATAAAGCCAAAAAGCATAGAAAAGTTGAAAGAAGTAAAAACTAAAGCACCTAGAATTAACCATTTTGATATATTTTCTTCTACTTTTTACTCATGTTTTCCTTTTGAAGCTGTAATCACAATTTACATAGTTAAAAAAACTTTCCTTTTACAATGAAAAGTTTGTAAAAATAAGTTTTAATGGTTGTAAAAAATTTCATCATATGGCTACACCAGTATTTATTTAGATATTCTTCTAATGTTTAGGTTGTTTCCAGTTTTTCACTATTTGTAAATAACTGCTATGTGCATCTTTATATATAAAATTTTGCTCACATTTCTGATTACTTTCTAAGGACATTTAAAATTTTTTTTTCAATTATAGTTGGCATTCAATATTATTTTATATTAGTTTTAGGTATATAGCATAGTGACTAGATATTTATATAATTTATAGAGTGATTATCTTGATTAGTCTGGTACCCATCTGGCACTATACATAGTTATTACAATATTATTGACTACATTCCCCACGCTGTACTTTATATCCCCATGACTGTTTTGTAACTGCCAATTTGTACTTTTTAATCCCTTCGCCTCCTTCACTCAGCCCCCCAACTCCCCTCCCATCTGGCAACCATCAGTTTGCTCTCTGTATCTATGAGCCTATTTCTGTTTTATTTGTTTATTTTGTTCTTTAGATTCCACATATAAGTGAGATCATATGGTATTTGTCTTTCTCTGCCTGACTTATTTCTCTGAGCATTAAACCCTCTAGGTCCATCAATGTTGTCGCAAATGGTAAGATTTCATTTTTTTATGGCTGAGTAATATTTCTTTGTATATATGTACCACCTCTTCTTTATCTAGCCGTCTATTGATGGACTCTTAGGTTGCCTTCATATCTTGGCTCTTGTAAATAATACTGTACTGAACAAAGGGGAGCATGTAGCTTTTCAAATTAGAGTTTTGGATTTCTTTGGATAAATACTCGGAAGTGGAATTGTTGGGTCATAAGGCAGTTAGTTCCCCTTTTAACTTTTTGAGGAACCTCCATACTGTTTCCCATAGTACCTGTACCAACTTGCAATCCCACCAACAGTGCATCAGGGTTCCCTTTTCTCCACACCCTTATCAATACTTGTTTGTTGATTTATTGATGATAGCCATTCTGACAGGTGTGGTGTGATATCTCGTTGTGGTTTTAATTTGTATTTCTCTGATGATCAGTGACATTGGGCATCCTTTCGCATGTCTTTGGCTATTTGTATGTCCTCTTTGGAGAAATGTCTATTCAGATCCTCTGCCCATTTTTTAATTGTTTTGTTTGTTTTTTTGGTGTTGAGTTGTATGAGTTCTTTATAAATTTTCAATATTATCCCCTTATTGGATGTATCATTGGCTAATATCTTCTCCCA
>NW_011888831.1:9164660-9173218 GCF_000151845.1 Pteropus vampyrus
TTGTTTGTTTTTTTGGTGTTGAGTTGTATGAGTTCTTTATAAATTTTCAATATTATCCCCTTATTGGATGTATCATTGGCTAATATCTTCTCCCATTCAGTAGGATGTCTTTTTGTTTTGCTGATGGTTTCTTTTGCTGTGCAAAAACTTTTTAGTTTGAAGTAGTCCCATTTGTTTTTGTTTTTCTTTTTTGGTTTGTTTCCCTTGCCCGAAAAGATATATCAGAAAAAAATATGACAAAGGGCAATGTCAGAAAGTTTACTGTCTATGTTTTCTTCTAGGAGTTTTATGGTTTTGGGTCTTATATTTAAGTCTTTAATACGTTTTGAGTTTATTCTTGTATTCTGAGGACTTATGTCTTAAAAAGTGATTGTTAGGACAAAGAATATGAACATTAAAAAATTACAAGTGTTTATCTTTATCTCTGACTCTAAATGTACAACATAATCCTTGAAATAATTAACAGTGGAACACGTGGCCTCTTTGACGCCATGTTGCTTGTGTTTTACAAAAAAAGCCCCTTACTAGAAACTGCCTCTCCTGAGGAGAAAAGGGAAGTACATATTGTTTATCAAAGATTTGTAGAAACTTTGGGACTGTGGCTGGACTCGCAATAACTAGGGTCAACACCTAAGCCTAATCTTCTTCCGATCCCTGCCGGTGTGCCCAGATGTCTGCCGTTGTCAATCACTTCTTGCCCCTCCCACTTCCCCTTTCCTTGACATAGAAGCCTGAATTCTGCTTTCTTAAGATAGATTTGAGGATTAGGTCTCCCATCTTCTTGGGCAGGCATACAAACTCTCAATTGTAACATAACTACTGTTAACATTTTATTATATTTCCTTTCAGCCTTTTTAAGGGCAGGAACATTTGTAAGACTTTTGATTCATGCTTTCAAACGTTTTTCCAGATTGTATCAATTACCTCTTTCAGCAGCAATATATATCAATGCAGAATCTTACTGCATTCTCACTCATGTAGAATATTATCATTAAAATCAACTATACTGACTTGGAGGTAAAAATAGTACCTTATTGTTTCGATAACATATTTTTGATTATTAATGAAGTTGAAAAATTTTTCAAATGTTTACTAACCATTTATATATATATATATATATATAAATATGCATGCAAATTGTCCATTTTCTTTGCTATGATAGGTATTTCTAAGTATATAAATAATGCATTAGTGTAGGATGAGGTTAATCTAAGGCTCATATGTATGTGTCTCAGCCTGTGCATTTGAATACCAGTGGGAACCATTTCACACTGAAAATAAGCAGCACAGTAGAGGTCTGCTTTACACAGGAGGAGCCAAAAAGTCAGGCAGCTCTTCCTCTTTTCTCCCCATTCCTGTACTGCACATGTGACAGTCAATCTTTAACTGCTATATATTAGTTTAAGACGAGCTACTAAGTATCTGACTTAATGTTTTTGGTTTTTTAAAACCCCTTCTTGATTATTTGATGCTTATTTTGGTTTACTATGATTTTTGCTAGGCTAAATGCTACGTGGGAATATAAAAGCAGTAGGAGATGGAGAGATGTATCAACAATTGATTAAAATCTGTTTTGCTTAACTTTATCTGTAAGAATCTGGAAGTCAGTTTTCTGCCTCCAAGCTGCCCACAGACCTTTAGGAGATCATTCTACAGAAGCCATTCCCACGATATAACACCGGCTTCCAATGACCGGGCTGGAGTCCTTGCCACTGCAGGTGCTGGAGCTTTTATGTGGAGGCCGTGAGCAGAGCCCAGGCACAAAAGCAGTGGATCCTCACCCCTCTCCATTTTTTTTCTATCATGATTTGGGCAAAACTGGCTGAGAAGGGGAGGGGGGCTGTCAACTAGCAGGTAGATTTTTCTTACCTTGCTCTAAAGTTTCTAATTATTCACATGGATATGAAGCTGACATCAGCTTCCTTCAGAGTAGCTTAGGAAAATCTCAGTCAGCATGTGGTCCCTTTCGTTTCTAAGCCTACACCCTATACTTAGCAATTATTGTTAAGTGGCTATCCACTCATTACTGCGGTGCAGTGTACAACCCCGGGTGAATTCCACATCCTCCTTCCTCTAACCAGAGTCTATCGACCTACCTTCTTTCCTTCCTCCTCTCCTTTGATATTTATTTAGTGCTTCCTGTGCTAGGTGCAATGGATGACTCAAATATATACATGATGTATTCCCTGTTCTCAGTGAACTTGTAGGGAGAGACAGAACTCAGTGAACTTAGTGGGGAGAGACAGAACAAGCACACGGGTAACTATAAGATGAGAGGGAAAGTAATAGTGACCACAGAGATAACGAAGAGCCACAGAGGCCCTCCACATAGTTCCACTTTCAATCCTTACTCTAAGGAGTCATTTGAGATTCAAAGCCATACCACGTTCAAGGAGTAGAGTACAGAAGGGAACCCCAGCAAGGCTTGCCTGCATTCTGTTGTCACTGTTACAGAAGGTCATATGTGATCATTCTACAATTTTATACAATTGTGAGACAGCGTACTCCTCATTCTCACAATTGTATAAAACAGTCCATCATATCTGATGATAGCTCTTCCTGTTTCATAATGTGTAGAACTAGAAACAATTTCATTATGTAAAAAGGACTCTCATGTGCTAAACTGTTCCTTAGAGAAGATTCTTCTTTGTAGCAACAGAAGGCACCCAGGCAGCATCTACTGTTACAATGCAGTTCCCTTCTCAGTCTCCCTAAAATTTCCCCCTGCTGGACCCTGGAAACGTGACTGCAGGGAGCAGGAACTCAGAATCTGGAATCTATTCAACCATTAGCCCTTGATCATCTGCTTTGCCACCTCTGCCCTCAAGAGCAGCCATTCTTTATCAGGCCAGTGACGGTTTGATGGTTGTGGATACCTATCCATTCAGAACTGAACTTGAGCTACAAAGTGGCCATCAGTAAACACTCAAGTAATGGCTTTGTTACCAGTGGCTTCTGAACAGGGAGTCCAGAATTGAAGGTCAATTTCATGCACCTGTTTCAGAGTGTGCTTCTAATTAAGATAAAAAACATTCAGTGATAAGAAATCCATCTACAGCTTCCTAAATAAATATTCATTTTATATATAATTACTGAGAATCTAGACAGACACAGTCCTCCCCTCATGGAACTCCTTACAACCTCCTGAAAGTGATAGATGCTAAATTAAAAAAAAAAAAAAAACCACAAAAAAAATAATTATAATTGTGGTGTTATGAAGAAAAAAAATAGGGTGTTTTTAAATGACACTAACGTGAGGACTTAGACTTGTCCGAGGAGGGGGACAGGGAAGGCCTCTTTGGGGAAGTAGCACTTAAGCTGAAACCTGAAAGATTGGTTAGTTCTCAGCAGATGGCACAGCACCTGAGATATCTCTGAGGTATGTAGTATGGGCATTGCTTGCTTGAGGAAGTAAAGGGAAGCTGGTGTAGTTGAGGATAAGGGGACACTAAAAAAGGGTACAAATGGTGGGGAGCAGAAGTTAATAAATTGAGAAGCAAATGAAGAAAGACGAGGTAAGTTAAAGCGTTTGTCTAAGCATTCTGAGACAGGAGGCTTGTTTATCTTGCTCATGATTGTACCCCTCAATGCAGAGAATGCTGCTCAGAAAGTGATATGTGCTCAAAAAATATATGTTGAATGAATGACTATATTGGGACAGAATCGATTCTGTCATAATATTGATGATGACAATAAAATTAGCCACCATCAGCTGAGCACCTACTATGTACACATCTGTGCTAGGTGCTTGGATAGACTAACCCAAATACAACATGTGAAGCAGGCACTGTTATCCTCGATGCACTGATGAGAAATTACAAGGTTTAAAGAGGTTAAGTAAAACATCCAAAGTCTCTGGTCCAGGGATGGACTTAAAAGCAGGCTAGTCTCAGTCCAGACCCTGTGTTCTCTCTGCCATGTCATGCTGCTTCTCAACATGAACATGTGAGTAACACAGGCTCCAGGCCCTTCCAGATGACTTGGCCACTGTGGGGTCTCATGTTGTCATCGTGCTTAGTCATTAAGTCCAAGCAGCCCCACAGGAAGAAAGTGTATGTGCACTAGAAGCGAGTAATCACAGAAGTATACATACAAGGTGCATTAACTGAAAGTGCCTTATGCAATGAGGCTGTGTCCGGTTAGTTCAGTGGTGCTAATGGGGACACTGTCACAGGTTTAGTCTCCATGTCTAATAACTCAGCTCCATGGCTTAGAGACACACCCCAGTCTAAGTCATCCATCTCAGAGGTACATTCACTAGTTTCAGAAAAGACAGCTGAGAAATGTGGGTAGCTTGGTAAAACCTGTTCGTAAAGCTAGGAAAACAATTTAAAAGGCATGTCACAATAATCATCAGTAGCAGCTTCCTATAAAAAGATATACAACCTTCTAACCCAAACTTGGGTGATCAGAGCTCCTCTATATTGAGAAGACCTTTTCTCCAAAAAAAAGTCTCAAGATTCCCCCCGCCTCAAGTAATTCTCAAAATCTTCTTTACATCTCTGTGATATTTTTTTTTCCTTAAAGAGGCCAGTGGGTATATAACTAGCTCTTATTATTTCTGAAAATTACTAAGAACTTAAAAGACTAAGACACATTCAGAACATCTATGCAACTTTGATGCTGTTCAAATATAACTGAAGACAGAGATATTCTTATAACCAATACTCAGACAAGTTTGTGTTTAGAATATGGTTAAGAACATGGTTAACTTTCAAGGCAAATGGTGTCTAATTCCACTCCTCTCTGTGGAAAGATTCTCTCCACCCCTAGTCTCTTACTCTAGAAACACACCCCATGGCTGCTGAAATTATCTTCCCAAAAGAAATATCTGATGAGTTTGCTTGCTTTATATAATGTACCAACCCCCTGTGCACAGTGTATAAGTCCAGTAGCCATGTCATTTATCACCTGTCTGGGACCTTCTTGAGTGTTAAAGGAGGCGACTCTATTAATTATACAAGTGTAAACCCAAACGGTCCCTGGCATGCTAGAACCTATGGTCATCCCACATAGGTGGTGCCTGAATCTTTCCTGACCTTCCCCACCTAGATCAGCCTCAGAGAGGTATCTGCTCTTCCTGTGCTTTCCTGCTCTGTACGTGGCCCTTCTCTACTTCTCTGCTGGATGAGTGAGTGTTCTCGCTTACAGACCAGCTCCAAGTGCAGTGCCACATAGTCTCTAAGGCAGAGTTAAGGTGCCAGTCTCTATACTCCCATGCACCTTTCAGACAGCACTTATTGGAATATCAGCACTTGTTTCCTATATATTTTGCCTTCTTTAGACTGTGTGCTCCTCAAGGTCAGGGGGTTTAAATCCTCCTGTGGCTACCCTAAATGTGTAGAAGAATGTTTCATGTGTCTTAAGTGCTCATAAATATTAATCGAGAAAGAATAAATAAATGCCATGACTAGAGAATCGGGTATCTTTTCAATAAACACATTGAGATCTGTGTTGTAAATAAGTGTTTATAACCAAATGTTTTATTACCAGAGCCACTGACTGTTCTGGTATCACAGAAACATCAGGTGCTTTCCACCTATATGAGTATATGGAAAAATAATATTCTATGAGCAATCTGTTTTCTCAGCGGTGAAGACTGTAACCAGCATATTTCACTTCCATTGTTCACTGGGGATAGTATTGCTCTAGGCCAAATGCTGAACCAACTAAGCAGTGACTAATCTTGGAAGTGTTCTGAGTTGTGTTGGGTCTAGAAACTCACAGACCTCCTAGACTTTAACTCGCATGTGGTGCTCTCAGACCTGCAGGACAAATCCTGTGTTAGTATCAGCTACACAGATGACATTGGGTGGCTCTTCCCTATCTAACCTGTTTTTAACAATGGTGCACACCCAAGGGAAGTGAAAGGAAGTTCCCCAGACTGAGACTGAAATGTCACCTCCCACTGGGTGAGCAACGGGGTAAACGCCCAGTAGCGTGAATTCCCTGTCTCGGTAATGTTTTCCCTCTCCCGAAGCATTGATCCCAGAGTGATGAGCAACGATCGGTAAACTCTTATGTCTTCCTAAATCAGAATTTCCAGTTACTTTGTAGACTGAGGAAGCAAATGCAACTGTGTCATCCCACTATGATGGCTTTTCAACTGTTGTTGATCTCTAGTACATACAATAAGAATATATTAGAGAGCCAGAAAATCAGATCCGTGAATAAGGGAGAGATGAAAAGGTCAGAAGATGAGTATGTGAAGGTATCACGGGGTGAGTCACTAGATGGTGAAAGCTATTCCTACAGCCTCTGAGAACTAGAAGAAACCACAGCACAGGGAATTTTGCTTTAGCAATAGGATCAAATTTCCTGAGCGGATATTTAAGATCATTAAATAAATCACCAAGGGAGCTATGGAATATATTCTTCTGGAGGTCTCTAAAAACAGAGCAGTTATGAAGCAGTCAGGGATGAGTTGTGTTTAAATCTGACCATTGTCTTGAACTGGCTGGAATCTTTAAGCTCTTCCCAACCCGACAGTCTCATGATACTCACTGATCACCAGTGTAAGATGAGCCAAACCTAGAACCAGAGGGGCCTCAAGAAGTTATCTGATCTGCTCCCCATCGACAATATAAGACTTCTGTTCTTAGGTGTCACTAGGATGAAAATCAGTAACACTTGGAGTCTTCCATCATTTAATCAGTCTCTGACAGTCTAAAACTTGTTCTTATATTTAGTCAAATTTCCTTGGTTGTAAGATGGGAAATGAGATAATTTCCTCATATTGACTCTCATATATATAGTATATGATATAGTGTATGTATGTATGTATTTATGTGTGTGTGTGTGTGTATACATATATATGTGTGTGTGTGTGTGTACACACACACACACACACACACATATATCTTTCAAAGCTCTTCTAACATTCTTTATGCTTTTAAAGCTACTGTTGTAAAGTTCAAGAAAATCTAAAAGACTGGGTCAGATCCTGGTTTGACATGATTACTTTATATACAGATGGATTCTATAATCCAAGTTTTGGGGTCTGAGGTATGAAAGAAAACTTTGAGAACTTAGGGATGGAAGAACCTGGATGGAATTTTAATACGACATTCCTGTTCCTAACACACTGACATCCTAAAGGTGTCTTTTAATGCTGTAACTAATCTTCCATGAATATAAGCCACTCAGTACATATGGCTGTTGTTGGGGAGGAGGTGAGGGAAAAGAGAAATGGATGAGGGTTAACCCCAGGCTATGAAAGGGGCTGCTCCAGTGAGGAAGGGGTCTGGGGAGGAAGAAAAAGGGAGAACCAGAAGTTACAACAACAAATGGGCTTAGAGGGTGGAGGGAAAAATAAATAAAAACATATAGAAGTAAAGAATTTTTCTTGACTGAAAGTAACTCAAAACATTACTTGGAAGAGGCCTTAACAGAGTGTTCATGCTGGAGCAGGTGAATCATCGGGAAGTGTGTCCACGGCTTCCTGTGCAGGAGACAGGCTGCAGCGCAGCTGGGAGGGAGAAGGGGTAAGAGGAGAGTGGGCTGGGAAGGCACGGAGGCAGGTAAAGAAAATTTGGTTCATAGGGAAGTGGCCAATGAATTGACTACAGAATTCTAGCTAGAATATATACCTGCAACCCTCTGTAAGGCCCTCTCCTCAGCTGTCTATTAAGTGTCTATTCCTGCTGCGGCCACCCTTCTGCTCTCTGGGCTGCTTCCTGTGTCAAGTTTCTTCCTTTCCTGGAACTCTCAATTCCGTTAAGTTTGCCAAATGGCCTAGAAAGACTGTTAATTCTGGTAGGGCTAGGATGATCCTCTAGAAGGTGGTAGAGGACATGGGACAGAGTTTAAAATTAGAGTTAAATCCAATGAAATTAGAAATGTTGAAACTTCTACAGGTCAAGAAAAGAACTGACAACTAACCTTTTCTTTTGACACATAATAGCATACCCACCACCACCTTCTAGCACATTTTAAAATGGAAAATTCTTGGTATCGTTTTGAAGAAATAAGACTTTTAACACCTCCTTCTTACCACCGTTCAACTGATTTTGGGAAATCAAAAAGCATTTCCATTCCAAATGCCGAAAATCTGATTTTGTTGAGGCAATTAAAAACATTACCCTTTTATTCTCTAACAAAGTAACCCACGCAGAGGACTGAAAAAAAAAAACAAAAGCAACAGTCCCTTGACCCACTGCTCCTTTCTTTCATGCTTGTTTTAAACTGCTTCTACTTTTAGTTCTTTGGATGGTTGACTCCGATTGCTAAACAATATGCTTATACTGCTTTCTTAATTTATTGATTTTAGTTATTATGCATTGACATCCTTTTATGACAGATCTGCATTTATATCACTTAAAACCTCCTCTTTCCCTCCTCGACTATAACTAAATACAGTTATATAACTTATGATTATCTTTATTACATTACATAATATATGTATCCTCTGTTTTGTTCCATCAGCAAACAAGAAACCATGTCTTTACTGCCCACTGTATAAGGTAAGGGTGTCTTTATCCTCCTTTTAGGATTTCTGCTTCCCTCTCAATTCCCGCCTCTTGTCAGCTACACTTTTACAACCTCCGGGTTGAGAATAC
>NW_011888831.1:9173268-9179822 GCF_000151845.1 Pteropus vampyrus
GCTAAACAATATGCTTATACTGCTTTCTTAATTTATTGATTTTAGTTATTATGCATTGACATCCTTTTATGACAGATCTGCATTTATATCACTTAAAACCTCCTCTTTCCCTCCTCGACTATAACTAAATACAGTTATATAACTTATGATTATCTTTATTACATTACATAATATATGTCCTCTGTTTTGTTCCATCAGCAAACAAGAAACCATGTCTTTACTGCCCACTGTATAAGGTAAGGGTGTCTTTATCCTCCTTTTAGGATTTCTGCTTCCCTCTCAATTCCCGCCTCTTGTCAGCTACACTTTTACAACCTCCGGGTTGAGAATACGTCTTTTGTAACATCTCCAACAACGAACTCTTGACTTACCTCCCAAAGGTGCTCCTGTCCCAGGTGTCCCATTCTTAGTCAACACTACCCCATCTACCAGGTGCTCTAGCAAAAACGAATCCTCTCCTTCCCTTCCACCTCACGTAAGTCCCGTCATTGTTGCCTCCAAAATATATTCTCACCATCTCCACTGCTAAAATGCTAGTGGCAAGTCATCACCTTCTCGTTCCAGGACCAGCCACTTCCTTGTCCTACTACTAATCCATCCTCTACGAAATGGCCAGAGCGATTTTCTTGAAATATAAACATCCTGAAATATAAATCAGATCACATCACCCTCCTTGCTAATAAGTGGTCTCTCACTGCAACCTCCTTACCATTGCCCAGAAGGCCCCAAACGATCCGGCCTGGGCTGTCGCTAACTTCCATTCTCCTACACTTTCCCTTCATTCGCTCTGTTCCGGCTGGACTGGTCCTTATCTTTTGACAGGCACGGCCAATTCCTGTTTTAGGACTTTTGCTCTTCTGCTTGGGAACACCCCAGATCTTTTCCTTCTTCTAATCCTTTAAATCCTAATGGAAGCGTCACTCCCTTGGAGAGGCCTTCCATGAGAGCAAAGCGACCTACTATCCCTAGCTATGCTTCATCATGTTATCCTATTTTATCTTCTTCATAGTACTGTAGATGTTACCTTAATAATTTGTTTGTATTGATTGTTTACTCCCTTTCTAGAATGTGAGCACTGAGAGCTATTTCGTTCACTGCCTGTATCCCTGTCACCTAGAACAGTGAACACAGAAGGCATTATAAAAAACTATTGACTATTATCAACTTAATATTCTGTAACTTAGCCAACACTTCTATGCTTTGACTAAGACTAATTCCTAAAGTTAGAAATAAAGCATTATTTTATTATTGCAACCAGGTAATTATTATTCACTACTTAAGTAATGTCCCAAACATGTTCTGTCTTGAATGTTTTATTTTTTTTTTCCTTCTTGGAATTTGCAATTACCTTTTCTTTTAAGGATAGAATAAAACCCCTTGAGTTTTCCAGGTACCATTCATTGAAGCCCTCCATCTTCTTGCTCTGATCTGGACTGAGTGCTCGCCAAGTCTGTATCACAGCTGCCACTCAGACTTTATTTCCCTCCCGATTTGGATCTACTACCTCTTGGCTCCCATGTCTTCCACATTCTTGTTGTATTACCTTAGTTTGCCTCAGAAAATCTCCTATGATAGGGTGTGTGAAAAGTCTTTGCTTGTCTGACCATGTTTCCTCCCACTCCTTTTAAACTTCGCACCAGACTGACACTTTGGCTGGGTGAAGAATTATAGGCTGACAATACTTTCCTCTCAGTGCTTTAAAGACAACTTTCCATTGTCTTTTAGCATCCAGTACAAGTGAAGAGAATTCACATACATATTCACTCTTAGGTATAATCTCGGTCCCAACTACGATTTTCCACTAAAGATACTAACGGCAGACAAAGGAAACACAATTGTATCAATACTGGCAAAGACTATTCAGGTTAATGCATACAAGAGGAAATTTTGTAAAGCTGGCTAACTTAAAATAAATACATTAGGCTGAATTATAGTAGGTTGAATAAAGAAATTCAATTTTATTTCTTCCAAATGTAGACAGTGTTTCTACAAATTTTCCTCTTAATTAGGTGAAATACATTCATGTAAACCTTTCCTAATAATTTTCTGAGCAAATCTTTTATTCACGGCACTCCTTAGTCCACCTTTATGGTTCTCAGCGTAATTATAATTGTTCTTCATTATCTATTTGCAAACTCCGTGTAGTGAAGAACAGTGTCTTACTCACTGCTGTATCTCTGGCATTTAACATCTACAGAAGGCCTGGAACTTTTGAGTTGGGTCTCACTATATGACTGAGGAAATGAAAACAAAGGCAAACAATGTGAGGTGCAGCAGAAGCCCTCTGAAATTCAGGCAAGAAGCATATCCCTGTCGAACTTTTTAGGCTTCTGGTCCTAACAGAAAGACAGTGGCTTTCAGAGATCATGAGGTTTGGAGTCAGAGAACTTGGGTTTGAATTCTGATTTTGTTCTACCACTTATTAGCTATGTGAGTTGGGGAAAATAATTTATATGTTCTCAATCCCAGTTTCTGCACCTGTAAAATGAGGTTAAAAATATCTACTGTATAGTAGAGTGATTTTGAAGATTAAAGTAGATAATTTATGTAAATAAACTGACTAGCAGGATTTTAAAAAGTAGTTATTAATAAAAGCAATAAAAAAAAATAGATATATGGAAATCGAACCTAAAGCACTCATTTTGATGAAAAAAATCCAGAATTGATATACTGTTTCACCTAATTCTAAGCATGATAAAGATATTCTGTAGTAAAACTAAAATAATTAACCAGTTTCTAAATCTGAGATTCCTTTTGGTCCAGGCAACTGTCCTTCACACTTGCTGCAGTTCCACCCACCACCACCTTGGACTGACCTTGCTTAGGCAGCTCGATCCATTAAAAAGTCTTTAGGCAGGACCCTCCAGCTACAAAGTCTTACATTTGATTTCTTTTGTATCCTTTTACTTATTGATGAACATTTTGAATGAGTAAAATAGAGATTAACAAGGTTTTATTATAAGTTTTATACTTACAATAAATTCTCTTTGGTTGAATAACATCAAACACACATGTGGTGTGGTAAAACACAACAAGGAGAGGGACCTTTTGGGTGGCTTTCGGATATCAATCTTATTTTATCGTCCTATAGATGCAGTGAGTTCTCTGTTTGTTCAGAGGTCTCCCTCTTTCCATCTTATGCCGTAGCCTTCACTCACCATGCCCTCTGGGGTGGGCTTCTCCTAACTTTGTTTTCCCTCCATTATATTTAAGGATTCCTGCTTCTTTTCTTTGGCATTTGCTTGGATGATTGCCCTTCGGAGAAATGATATCTAGAATGAGGGTCAGGAATAAATTCATCATATAGACTCTAGAATTCCCAGGATGATTCACTGTTTGGCTACCTCTGGTGGCAATCAATCCACAGTGCTCAGCATACCCATAGCAATGGAAAAGAAAATAGCACTTCTTAAAAAGTAGGTTCCTGTTATGCTTATCATCAAGGGAACATCTTTTTGTTTGGGTTTGTGGTCAATCAATGTCCTCATCTGAGAGATGTGACAACAGCAGAGGTGCAGGAACAAGGCAGGACCTTCAAAGCCACAAAAAGCTTTAGAGTTGATTCCTTTTTACCTACTAAAGAGAATCCACTAATAGAATCTAGGAACTATTGCAATAAATTTAGTTCATTGCTAGGGAGATCAGGGGTGAGTCAGGGAGAAGGAAAAGGAAGCATGTCAAAATATCTGTTTTTCCTACATGTGCAAGACAAAGAACACTGCAGAACTGACAAGAGCTTGCTACTCTGTCCTATTTGCTATTTAGGTTCCAAGTATTATAACTGATGGCAAGTTTTTAACCCATAAGGGTTTATATTTAAAGGAATCTGGGTCTCTTGACCTTCTTACTACTCTATCCAAGATGGAAGCAACAAAGAACAGCACATTTAGAAATCTGTATTAGAGTCACCTCCCAAAGCTTTCTGAGGACGATTGTGACTTCCTAACTCCAATCTTTTACAAAAGGGAGGTGAAAAGTTTTCTAAACAGTACAAAACGCTAAAGAAAATTCTGTGGTACATATCAAAAAGACCTCACGCACTGTTCAGGATATCTAAATGACCTAAATGGGACTAGATGATATGATGGCTGTCCATGTGCTTATGAAATCTGCTTGTGCGAGTTGATATTCATATTGTCTTAAGTTGAAAAACATCAGCTTTGATTTATGACTGCCTCTCTTTTAAAAAGGATAAGTGATTTAAAGTTGAGATAATGTGTAGTATCTAACAATTAATCAAGGTTTGTCAGGAGCCCAGATGTTATTTTTATAACTTTCCTTTTGCTGAAGGTATACTTTCAGGTTCGAGTTCTGCTCTTCTGAACAGAGGCTATCATTTAACAACAATGCTGAGTTTGTTTGCCAAGGATTCATAGTCTAGTCACAAAATAGTGAATATGATTTAGCTTCCTATAATGACAGTCGAAAACAGAGCCTCAATAAGAATCCAAACAAATGGAACATTTAAGATTGGGAAACAAGTGTCAAATAGAACCTAGAGTTAGCTAATAGAAAGCTTGGGTTTATAAAACATAAGTAATGGTTGGCAGAATATGGCTTAAAAACTCATATATATAAAACAAGTTACTTGGTCAAAATATTTCCCTACGTTAGTGGTCTTAAGTTCTTTTTTCAGCCCATATGAGAGGCCCAATAAACTGTCACCAAATAATAGAGGCTCTCATGGGTAGTAAATGAGTCTCAAGGGAGATGGTCTTCTCAGGATCACCGAATCCTTCCCTATTACAGAATTCCTGCTTTCACCAGTTAGTAGAATAACAACTTCAGAACTTTGCTCATTTGGGAATCAACATTAGCTTGCTGAGTTTAGAATGCATCTACAACTGGATGTTCAGGTTCTCACCTACAGAACAGATACCTGGAGCTGGTTTTCTTGAATTTATACAGTATAAAAAATTAAACTATTGAGCTTAAAACCATAGAATTTAGAATAGAAAGAGATAAACTAACTTTTAAAGATCAGAATATATGTTCATTTCATCTTTCTCCTCCTCCTCTCCCCAAAACATATTTCTTTTCTTTTATTTATTTATTTATTTATTTATTTTTGCGATTTGGCTTTCACTCCTGATACTTTACTAAAGGCACTTTCTTTTTCTTTCTTTTTATTTTATTTTATTTTTTTATTATGGTGACATTGGTTAACAAAATCCAGTAAGCTTCAGGTGTACAATTCAACAGTAAGGCATATATATATATTTACACTGTGTATTCACCGCGCATAGTAAGATTTCTTTCTGTTACCACATATTAGACTGCTTTACCCCATCTACCTCCTTCTCCCCTCCTCTCCGCTACTAAAGGCACTTTCAAAGGCTACCAGGTAACATGGACTTTTCCGGGTCTTCATCTTCCTTTATGGTGAGGGATCTGACCATGTCGCCGTTGTTTTTCCAAGAGATTACTTCCCCCGAGTCTCCTTCTCCCTTTTTGACCTCCTATCAGCTAAACATAAGAATTGCCTAGGGTACCAATCTGGTCCCTCTTTCCACTCTTCATGTTCTCCTTGGTGACTTCCTTCTGCTTTGGCATAAATTCAAACTCATTACCCTGCCTTCAAGTTTCCTGACTTTCTGGTCATACCTGCTACCTTTCTAGTATTTCTTGCCACTCCCTTCACGCAACCTCTGATGTTGCCACACTGGACTGCTTCTCACTTCTCAGAATGTATTTTCAAATATTTCCTTTAGTCTTTGTTCATGCTGTTTTCTTCCACCCCAAATGCACTGCCCACGTCACCTGAATAGCTCTCCTTAAACTCCAGATCCCTGTCCCAAGCTTATTAACAGCTTTACCGAGGCATCACTGACATATGATAAACTCCACATATTCAAAATATACAATTTGAAAAGTCTGAGATGTTTATATACCCATGAAAGCATCACCACACTCAAAATGTCCATCACTCCAAAAGTTTCCTTGTGTCCCTTCTTCTTGTCCCTCCCCACCCACGCTCCTTTCCCAACAACCACTGATCTGCCTCCTATCACTGTAGATTAATTTGTATTTTATGCATTTTTCAGATGGACTTCTTTCACCAAGCATTAATTTTAAAATAAAATTTGAAATTCATCCATGTGGTAGTATGTATCCATAACCATTCTTTTTATTGCTGAGTAGGACTCCACTGTATGGACATACCCCAGTATGCTTATCCATCCACCTGTTAATGGACATTTGGGTTGTTTCAAGTATTTGGCTCTTACAAATAAAGCTGCTATGAATATTTGTGTATAAGTCTTCATGTGGCTATATGCTTTCATTTCTCTTAGGTAAATACCTAGCAGTCGCGTGGCTAGAATATATGGTAGATATACGCTTAATTTCTTAAAAAAAATTGCCAATCTCTTTCCCAAAGTGATACTATAAAGTAACAATACAAATTATCCAATTACGATTATCCAAAATGGATAATTATCCAAAAATTACCTAATAGTGCTCAATCTTGTCTTAGGGAGAAAGCATCCAGTCTTTCAGTAAATATGACGTTAGCTTTAGATTTTTCATAGATGCCCTTTAAAGGACTGAGAAGT
>NW_011888831.1:9181216-9205050 GCF_000151845.1 Pteropus vampyrus
GGAGACTTCATTTACACATATATTAGACCATTTGAAGTTGTCCCACAGTTCACCGATGTTTCTTTTTCCAAAAATTTCTCTTTTTCCTCTGTGCTTCATATGGGATAATTTCTATTGCTATGTCTTCAAGTTCACTAATCTTATTTCTACAATGTCTCATATGCTGTTAATCCCATCCAGTGTATTGTCATGTCAGATGTACTTTTCACTTCTAGTAATTTGATTCGGGTCTTTTTAGGCTATCTTTCATATCTTCAACTGTTTGTTATACTACAGTGATAATAACTATTTTAATGTCCTTATTGATTATGTCTAACATCTGTGGCAATTCTGGGTTGGCTTTGATTGCGTTTTCTTCTCATAATGGGTTACATTTTCCTGCTTCTCTGCAGGCCTACTAATTTTTGATTGAATGGGAGATCTTGTAAATTTTACCTCCCTGAGTGCTGGATCATTTTGTATTACTAAAAATATTCTTGAGCTTTTTCAGGGTTGCAGTTAAGTTACTTATAAATAATTTGATCCTTTTGGGTCTTGCTTTTAAATTTGTTAGAAAAACCAATTTAAAAGCAAGTGCTTAGTCTAGGACTAATTATTTTCCACTATGGAAGCAAGACCTTCTGTGTACTATACATAATAGCCCATGAATTATGAGGTTTTCTAGTCTGGATGCTGGGAACTAGCACTCCTCCCCACTCTCTGAGTGCAGGCACTGTTATCTCTAATCTTTTTGATTTTTATTTTTGTTGTTGTTGTTCTCAGGTAGTTTTCTTATACACATGGGCTGATTAGTATTCAGATGAACAAGTACTTAAAACTCTGCAGATCTCAAGAGTTTTCTGTCTGTGCAGCTCTCTCCTTTGGTACCGTGTCCTGAAAACTGTAGCAGCCTTGGTCTCCTAAGCTCCCAGGCCCCACTGCGGTTCTCCCTCCCTGTGCCATGGCCTGGATATTCTCTCAAGGCAGTGTACTGGGGCAACTGCAAGGCTTACCTCATTCATTTGCTCTCTCTCATGATCACTGTCCTTCATTTTTTGGTATCCAATGTCTTGAAAACTACTGTTTCACGTATTTTGTCTGTTTTTTGGTTGTATCAGGTAAAAGGGTAAATCTCATCCTTATTACTCCATCTTGGTTAAAAGTGGAAGTCTGTCACTGTTTAAACTTAGAGATCTCCTTGTAAGCCTACTACAAACGCCACCTCTCTTTGTTGAAGTTTCTCCAGGACATTTTCCCTATTTCTCACTCCCGTCTAAAGATATACTCTGACCTCTGTGCTTTAAGCCACTCACTTTATACTTCTACAAGCTCATTATGAGTTATGCATTCATATCCCTTGAGAGACCGCAAGTTTCCTGATGGCAGAAGTTGGTCTTTGTATCCCTATGTCTAAAACGATGTTTGATATGTGTTTGAGCCTCAATAAATTTTTTTTTCCTTGTTTCTATGGTGCTAGCTAACCAACACTGACTTTTGTGTCATTTTAACCATCTTAACCATTTGTAGGTATACACTTCAGTAGTATTAAATGTATCGCACTGTTGTGAAACAGATCTCCATAACGTTTTCATCATGTAAGCAGAGATATATATTTTTAAAAATGAATGTACAAAATTGGTGAAGACTTAATCTTACAGATAAACCACGGAGCAGAAAAGGTTGGTCTGCTCAAGGACTTACAGCTAGCTGGTGGGAGAGTTAGGACCAGAAGCCACAGTATCTGTTTCTTGTCAAATATTCCTTTCTACTAGGTAATTCAATGCATATGCTAAACAGAGAAGGCCAAGAATCGCCATGCATCAAAGAAGCCTCAGATGTGGAAAGCCAGAAGTTACTAATTCTGAATGGCACAATTTAAGTAGGCTGGGCTTTTTTTTAAAAAAAATTTTTAAAAATGTGTCTTGGTTAGCAAGGAATATAATATCTTTTAACAAATTGTTCCTTGATTTTTTTTTTTTTCCTGGCAAGGAGTTCTCTGAGTCATCTTGTAGTATAAGGCTGCTTTCCTATTCCATTTTATACCAAATTTCTTTTCCCATGGTATCTCTAGGCCTGGTATCTGTCTACCTAACATCAGGATATAATTCTTTGCTTCCTTTAGTAATGATTCTATTTGACCAAGGATGGATGAATGGATCAAGCTGATTTTTTTCCACTGTGAAAATTTTATGTGAATTTACTGGTTATGAGTTTGCTTTGTTTCTAGAAGAAAAGATATCCTAAAATAATCTCTTAACTTTTAAATTATTTTTCTAGTTATAAAATTAATAATGTCAATTATAGAAAATTTGACTTTCTATAATTTTTTTTTACAAGTTGAAAAGAAGACCAAAAATAAAACATTAAATACAAAAACCATTTTCTAAAAAACCATAAATGTCATGTTGGCTGTTTATTTTGGTCTCAAATGTGAAGAAAAGAAGGCTTGGAACAATTTTCCTATGTGTCGAAGAGAAGAACCTATAGGAAGTAATTGCTGTTACCTTTTTAAGAAAGACTGGAGAGATGGGCTTTGAATTCAACAAAACAAACCTTCCTCTTTTACATAGAGAAGTCTGGGATCTGCAGAGGGTCTAGCCAGGAACATGTGCCACATGGAACCAACTATGCAGAAGTTAAGAATTTGTTTGCTGAGGCTATTTTAATATTCTAAGCTCTACAAAATATTGGTGCCCCTTGCCCTCTCAAAATTCAGGGAAGAAAATACGCACAATTTAATCTGAAAGAATGAACTCTTACTCACTTCTCTAATGGTAAGCTTCTTATCTGTACCTCGGTGCTGCACGTGACTGAGAGAATCACAGATACGTGAGTCTTGGGGACAGAAGTGCCCTTAAAGGCTTCTGTTCTCATGAGTGCAAATGACATTTTGAACTCAAAGGCAGAACTCATCATTTATTTCATTTTGTAGTTTCTTCTCATTATGCTAGTATGTCAAGATATTTTGAATCTCGATTCTGTTATCTGACATACAAATTATCTTCCTGGGTTTGTGTTATTTGCACATTTGGTTAAGTATGTTTTTAACAAAGTCACTGTTTAAAGGTAATCATTTAAAGCTTAGTTCTACTGAATTTCTTCTCATTGAACTTATGTTAATTTTTGTTGCTTTTTTCACAAAGTACTTTAGAAATTATGAGAGTTTATTTTAGAATTTTGCTGAAAATTCATGTCAGGTTCAATGAGAACTGTAATTTTTGGATCTTTGTTGGCATTTGCAAAGCTAGGAAAACCTTTACCTGCCTTCTGCATTTTGGCACCTCTTCCATTCTCCACAGCTGCTCAAAGATCACTGCGAGTGGATGGTGGTTTGAATCAAAGGTCTTCCAGTGTCTCAGGGTGGGAGTCACCTGGCCTGAAGCTTTGAACTGATAACAAAGCATCCAGTTGCCTTTTTTCTAGTTGAGCTTTACATTCCCTAATGCTTGTTTTTAGTTTCAAGAACTTATATCTGGATGGGTAAAATAAAAACACCTTCTATTAATATGGTACCATGTTCCTGGAATAATGATGTCTGTCTTATCCTTGTTCAGCCAAGTAGTGCTTCTCCCACATTTTTGTTACTACTTCCCTCAAGCCTCAGCTCATTTGTAACGTCAGTCTTCTTGACAATATTTTTACAGGCAACTGCCATTTAAAAAAAAAATTATTGTTTTTAGTTACCGCCTTCCTTCTATCTTTTTTTTCTACTGGTTTTCTTAAATCTGAGTGGATTGCTCTAGGTTCAGCCACACTGGTTTCTTTCATTTCTTTCCTTATTTGTTATATAAAACTGTAAAGATTACATGTGTAAGGGTAATGTTCCTTTCCTTGAGCATATTTATTTTAGAGGGCTTAGTCATAGATTAACACTTCGCATTTTCTATAATTTTAAAAATCTGCTTGCTAAACTCTAGAGTTTGACTACCCTTAGACTTGCCTCATTTGTCATTCCAAAATCCCAAATGAAAATCATTTTCTTCCAACAGACCCAACAATCTATTATTTTCATTTCAATTGTGTATTAGGTTTTTTTTATTTCACCCCTGAGGAAAAATTAAAATAATGCTGGGAAGAAGAATTTAAAACCAGAGACAAGAATATGTCTCTACAAGGAGGAGAAAAACAGGAATTACTATTTTCCTTCTGTGGCTGGGGAAAGGTGTATGTAGAAGGCTGACAAGTTATACTTAGATTTTTATTTTATTTATTTATTTTTATACTCGGATTTTTGATTGCATGAGTTATTCAAGAGTCAACTGTATATCTGCTTGACAACATAAATAGTAAAAAGCAATTAAAATTTCTAAATCACCTATGTCTTCAATTCTGATGCTGAGAGGCAAGGAAAAAACTACATACAACCCACAACTGGCAGATTCTGAAGCATTTGTTTTAATAGCTCAGTTACAAAATCAACAAAGCTAAATTGGATAAAATACAAACTCACACTATCAATTTATAAAGGAACATCTCTAATACCTACAGAGGCGTTTAATACCCCAGTATTTACAAAACTCAGATACTTGAATGTGCTAAAGAGCCTCCAGCACAACTTTAGAGGCAGGTTCAATAGGTGTCTTAGGAGAAATACTAAATGTTGGCAATAAAGTATCAACTATAAGTTTTATTAAGATCCAAGAACATTCACTATATAATTTATTAGTAGGTACCAGTGTATTAATATCGGTTATGATAGGACTTGATTTTTATAGGACTTCAGTGCATTAGGTTAGGGCTTTCTTGAATGCGAGGACCGAAACACAGTTCCTACTAACTTAATCTAGAGGAATTTGTTATGAACTAGGACAATACATTGATGAAAAGTAATGTGCCAAATTGACCAATTTTGCATATCTAACAAAACTTCTTTTTGTTGATCCAGTTTTTATTGGATAGATTAGCAGGGCCTATGAGGGCTGTAAACACTAAGCGTTCTTGGGCCTTGCGACTCTCTCTCACCCTTCGGCCTGTCCCTTTTTCTTCCCCTGAGCCTCCCCTCTGTGTGATTGGTAGCTCAGATGCACAGAGCACACACTCTCCTCTCTTCCCTTCTCAGCTGTCCCAGCAACTTTCAGGAGTGGAGCCAGAAACACACTATCCCTTACACTGTTGTTATGTAAACTGATCAATTAACTTTGTGGCAAGTCTCAAAGGTTATTAGTTGCCATGTCATCTAACTGAATTACTATAAACTTTATAGTCAAACAAATTTTTAGTAAATCAGTAAGTTTCATAAATTAGGTGAATGAATCATTTGGCAAATTTGATGAAAGAAAACTAAATATTAAAGGATAATAAAAGAAAATTTAAAATTTTAGTATAACCTAAATTTCCCATAAGAAATGCTAAAATCTGTGGATTTTGACAATTGCTTTTATTTTACGACCTGGTTTGAAAAGTGGGTAGTACCAATTTCTAGGAAAAGCTTGGGTCTGGATAACCTAAAATGCAGACTGCCTGTCTGCAATAGTCAAACCATAACATCTGGCATTACTATTTTGAGAATGGTTATATGAACTTTTAAGTCCCTTAGTACAATGCTTGTATAAAAGACATGCTTGCTGGTTCTTTGGAAGTATCTAACAAAAGGACGTCCTTCACATTTTAGGGATTTTTATTGCTAATAACTCCAGGCATGTACCACATAATGACTTTTCAGTCAACTATGAACTTCACATACAATGGTGTTACACAATATAGCCCAGATGTGTAGTAGGCTATCCCATCTAGGTTTGTTTAAGTACACTCTATGATGTTCATACAACAATAAAATTGCCTAATGATGCACTTCTCAGAAAATATTTCTATCATTAAGTGGCGCATGATTGCATATATTTTGGGTAGCCAAAATAACAAACAGCAGGGAAGTTACGATGGCTAAAGAATTTTGTTATAGTTCTTACCCCTTTGAGGACTTTTAATTTCTAGTTTTATTACTAAGAGTTGTACTTGCCTTTCTAACATCTACCTTGCTAGCTCTTTTTCTATTCAATTCATTCTTGCTGGCATGTGGGGGACATGGATGTATCATATATCAACTAGTGTCTTCAAGTTCCCATTTCCCTTAAGTGGAAAATTATTTTTTATTCCTGAGCATCTCTAGGCTGGAAGACACAGTCATTAGGCTGTGTCTCACTGGGCAGTTGTATATATTTATTTTCTTATTTTCTCCCTATAATCTATATGATAAAGTTCAAATTCATTGGCACGAGGCTTTATAAACTCCTAGGTAAGCTACTACTTTCCACCAAGCTTTTGCATATTCTGCTTCCCTTCTCTAGGGAAAATATCACCCGATTCCCAAGTGACCAAATTCCAGACATCCTTGAAGACCCAGCCAGACGATCACCTGCTCTACCAGGGCTTTTTTGACTCTCATAAGCAAGGGAGGCAGTTCTTCCTCCGTGCTCCCACAGCCCGGCCCTCCGCTCACCACCCCATCGTAGCATGTATCAAGCAGTAGAATGTACCTGTTGCCTTCCCCGTGAGATTAAGAGCTGTTTGAGAGAAAGGACCAAATCGTCCATCTTTGTATCCCACAACCCACAGCTGGACCTGCAGTGGGTGCTCAGAGAATGTAGGCTGAATGATGGTATGCAAATATAATTGTTTGTTTCCAATAAAATACATCGTTAAATATATTATGCATATATAAAATCCTGATTCCCAAACAGCCGATGAGACTTGAAATAAACACATTAAGAAATCTTAAAAAAAAAAAAAAATCCCATTAAGTTAAAGAGTTATTTTTGACAACTTAGAAAAAATTCCAACAGACAGCACAAACAAGTGTATTATTCACTAATCATTTAGTAAATTTATGAATACCTCACAGAAAGATCTTGATTTTAACATCTATTGTAATGTTTAAGGCTATGGGCCTTTAAAATAGATGATTACTCTAAATGTACAATATCTCCCCGCAGAGATGCTGAAAAGATGATTGGTTTCCAAGTACTTTTGGATTTACTCTTTCAACATGAAAGGCAAGGACGGATATGTCATAAAGCAAATAAGTATCTCTGATCTGCACAAAAATCCCAGAAAATCTCCATCATAAGAGCACATAAAGCTGAGGATGGCTGTGTGCCCCTGCATGTCCTCCAAGGGAGCTTTGTCCAAGGGCGGACACTTCTCAAGGCAGACGGGCCCAAGCGCAGAGAGAAATGGAAAGCCAGTGGATGGCTCACAGTCCATAACAGCTGGCACACCTTAGTGCTATTTGGTTTTGGTCCTTGTTTAGCCACACTGAAAAGCTTTTAAGATCTCTGTTCTTCTGTGTATAGCAGATGGGTATGAGTATATATAAATGGGGTAAATTCATTCCCTGGATGCCTGCTGTTTGCAGGTGGGGTTTCCTATCTGGAAATGTGAAGGCAGGTCCTAACTGAAAACTTCTTAGGGTGATTAAAAACTAGAGCTTAGAATGAGTGATGCGTTCTCTCCAGGACAAGTAGAGATGATAAAAAGGATTCTGGTCCTGTGCAATCTGTCTGTCAATTCTCATCTCATTCTAATCTCCACCTCTCCTTTTCTCTGAACCTCAGCCCATTCCTCACCCACATCTCTTCACTGGGGCAGGAGGGGATGCTTATTTTGTGCTGTACTTGGTAATAAGAATTTTAGAAACATGAAGCTTTAATAGTTTGATTTAAAAAAAAAAATGCTACTTTTGTTAAAATGGTTTTAGCAAAATGGCCATATGAAAACATCAAATGCCATCCTAGTCATTTTCGGTCTCAGTTCGTGAAACAGGTGGGAATCACTTGGGTAACTTACTAAGGGTATAGGTTCCTGGAGGTTATGAGTTAGGAGGCCTGGGAAGGGGCCCAGCGATTTGAACAAGCACCTCCCAATGATTCCAATACTGATGCAGCCCCCACTTTAAGGAACCCTGATATAGAAAGACTGCTACTGTTTTGTTTTTTTTTTTCACCGCTACATGCTATTTCATTGTATGAAAATACCATAGTATATTTAACTATGTGTATTTTGAAGGACTTTTATACGGTTTCTATGTTTTCATAATTAATAACAATGCTAGACCATTCATTTTTCCTGCCCAGCATCACTTTCTGCTTCTTTTAGGAAATGCTGGCCTTATATACATGTCACCTACAAACACTCCCATCCGGCTCAGCCTTGCCCCCATCTAAAAAATGTTCTTCTTCTGGTCTTATTGGAGACTTTCATATTCTGAGGCCAAAGTGATTGTCACTGTAGACATTTTACTTATGTGGTGACAATTATTGAATTAGTGGGGACACTTTCTGGGGATTTTAGGACAGTAGTCCAGAAAACATGGCCCTTGATTCCTCACTGGTGGCGAAGCTGGAAAAGGAGATGCTGGAAGTTCTTAGCAGATGTTTTGAGCCAAATGGGGGAAGCCACTGTGGGAGAGTGAAGGTGGCATGCAAAGAGAAGTAGAGACAAAAGACGGAGACTGTGACAGATTTGGCTCCCTAATCATAGCTGCTCCTCTTCCAAAGAACTCCAACAGCAGGACTTTTGGAGGCTTGTTTGTCTGGTAAACACAAATGACAACTTGGTTGGGCACATAATTCTTGGGCCCTAACCTTTTCCCCTCAAAAGACTAAAGATGTTCCTCCATTGGATTCTGGCATTTATTACTGCAGAACAGAGATGGAGGTAATCCTAACTTTTGTTCCTTTGTAAGGGCATTTTACTCTCCCCCTCACCCCCCGCATCCCCTTCCCCCCTATAGTATTGAAGGCTATATGCTTCAATACTATATATATAATCTGTTAATCTTTGAAATTAAAAAAGGTCACTGGAGGAAAAAAAAAAGCAGGCACTTTAGATCTTCAGACAAAGTGCTTTCAGCATAGGAAGGTTTTCTTCTAGTATGTTTTAAACTACCATATTTTATTGAATATAAGATGCCTTTTCTGTAGGCATCTTTCTGTACCCTTATTTTGTGTATTGCTAAGATGTTGCCCATTATCACGGTAAGAATCCATCAATTTTAAGTCACGTCCCAATTTCAGATGTTAAAATTTTTAAAACTGTACTTCTTTGAATCAATGTAACACAGTCTTACTTTTGCTCAATGTTTCTTTTTCAAATATACCTATTATTTGCATGTAAACTTTTTTTCTGTCTTCTATATCTGTCAACTTCTTTGTCATCGTCCCCTTTCTCTGCATGCCGAGACAAACTTTTCTTTCACATCAACTTTACTTCCTGCAATATCAACTGTGTCATTTCCACATTTTAATGTTGTTTTATATTCTTTAATATCTTTTCTTACTTCATTCAAATAATTGACCATTTTTGTTTCTCAGCCAGCCCCCTCTTCCTCAGTCTGTCATGTGATCTTTGATCTGATTATGTAGAATCTATGCTTTCTTGAATTTTATTCAGGATACGGATAGTTTCTATAATGTGAATTTCTGTTATAATCCTTTTCAGATATAGGCTTTTCTTTTTAAGTCTATAGTCTGCATCTTTCTCACTGCTACTGTCTTTTTTCATAAGCCTCATAACCAAAGGACATCTATTCTGTTCTGGTGGTCTCACACAAAAGGAACACACAGATTCTTCTGGGTTCTTTCTTACAGCCCACCTGTTTGTAGTTAGAATCCATTTCTCCACTTTTAAGCTGGAGAGCTAGCTCATGTGCACAGCCTCTATTTGTGGTTTTGAAGTCTTTTACTTATGAAGCTACTGCTCTGAGCAGAAGTCCCTACATCTTGCTCCCATGTTGAAAGGGGAGTATGAAATTATTTCTAGTTCCTCAGTGGTTAAAAAAAAAAGTAAATGAAAAGCAGGAACCCCCAGCATACAACATGCCATGGCTCTTTCATCTCATAGCTCTTTTAGTGGCTGATTTAGTATCTTAAAATACCTATTCAATTCTGTCCTTAGATGTACTACATCGCTTAGAGCCATAATCCTGGAATCAGTACAAGAAAAGAGGTATTCATAAGTGGAAGGAAACTGTAGGAGTTTTTTTCTTTCACACAGAAGGAGGACCTTCTTCTGGTGGGCTAGATGCACATTATCGGTGGAGAAGGGCTGGCAGCATAACTATGGCCAGTAGGCCCCATTAGCAGACCTTGGTATTTAATGATTATCTATAGGGAGGCTTGCGAGTGCCAGGCACTGATCTGAACACTAGAGAAACTGCAGCAACCAGTCCCTGCTAACATGGGGCTCATGTTCTAGTTGGAATATATACGATAAAGAAATAAACAAAGTAAAGATACGGTATTAGATGGATATGAGAGCCATGGGGGAAAATCAAGCAGGGTAGGGAGGCAGGGAGTGCTGGAGTGAGTGGTCAGGGAAGGCCTGATGAAATGACATGTCAGCGCAGGTAAAAGACTTCCCTCTCAGTGGCTGTGGTTGAGTAACACTTCTAATTTCCAGCAATTGGAAAGTTGGCATCTCTGTTTTCATGTATATCTCTATGGGAAGGCAGAGGAGGGTGAATTGCTGTCACCATAAACCAGATACCTTCAATAATTATAATTTTAAATGGCCCCAATATTAGATTAAGGAGATGGACCATAATTTAATTAACCAAGCCTCTATAGTTGGCCATCTACATTATTTTGGACTATCTTTATTTTATTTATATATTTTTAGTTAGGATGTATGCTACTATGATTAGTAGCTAGGCATTTGAGGAAAGCAGTATGGGAATACAGATCAATGACCATGAAAACACAAATTCAAGGTCAGGGACAGAGGAGCAAGAGACCCATGTGGCAGCAGCAGGAAGGCAGAGAGCAGTGGCAGTGCTGGGCAGGGTGGGCCAGGAGCAGAGGCCTTTGGGAGGTGGCCTCACTCCTCTGCTTCCTTCACCTCTAGTCAGGAGGCCTTACCTTCCCCAGGCAACAACCAATGGCCTGCTTATTGGTCTACAACTACCTGTGGTCTCTAGGGCAAGTTAAAAAGAACATAAGCAAAACACAGCAGAGAAACAGGTCAAGTGTTCAGTTAAACTCAGTAATGGTGCTCCTTTAATTAAGCAGATATTAAAGATACTGCTTAGGAAAAACAAGAAGCTGATGGCAGTGACTTCTGGCTTTCGTCTACAGAAATAGAAGCGGAAAAATAAGAAGTGTCTATGCCCAAGACTGGGGTTATACTGAGGTTTCCAGCATTCAGACCAGCAAATGCCTGGACAGCTGCTTAGGGCAGATGGGTCCTTTAACAGCTTAATATTGCAGAGTTTCTGGTGACTCTCTAGTTCGGGCAGCCGATGTGAGACCATCTGTTTACTAGTGGGCACAAAAGCTCACTACCAGCAGGTAGTCACTGCTGAGAATGAGATACAAACCTAAAGTCAAGTTAGCCATTTTCTTAACCTCTGCAAAGCGACCTCGTGGGGAAAACCGCTGGCACAACCACCACAGGAAAGGAAACTTTATCTTAGGTTCATGTGACACATACAATGGGACCATGCAGAACAATGGTATTCCAAAAGATTTTATTTGGATTTATGTCAAGGTATTTAAATGCCACGAGATAGACTGTTCACTTAGAAAGCTCTTCTGTTTTCTACTTTTCTGGACAGGAAAGGAAAATAACCATGAATTCAGAGCCATCTATAATATGCCAAAAAACTAGCTGTTGTTAGTTTATGATCGAAATGAAAAAAATTTAGATTGTAACACATATATTTGTTGAAAAAAGTTTACAGTGGAAAATAAATAAATCTCCCTCCTACCTCTTTCTCTCAGTTCCCTACCTCCCCTCTCCCTCTCCAGAGACGAACATTGTTTTCTACCTCTTGCATCTTTCTAGAAATAGCCTATAAGATGATGAATCATATGTGTGTGTGTGTATATATACCTATGCACACACACATATCCTTACAGCTTTTTTACTGGCTATATTTAAAATAAACAAAGGCATATTAAAGGCTCTGAGAAGTACTGTAGTAAAGAAAGCTATTTAACTTCATTAGCATATCCTAAACCTATTTGACTTTGGGTCCCCTCCCTTCCTCCTTTGGTAAAATTTCTGATCTGTGGACTCGCTGGCATGTCTATATCTATCAGGTATTTCTGGATGGCGTCTGTTCTGACTGGTCTGTGCTTCAGCTGTTCTTTTTTAAATATCAAGTTTATTCCCATATTTTTCTTTATTTTTTTTTAATCTGTCTTTCTTTATTTTCTTTGTTCCTTATTTTATACTGATTTGAAACTGTGCCTATGCACAGTTCTCTTGCTGTTTTCCTTCTGGTTTATTATTTGCTTTGAATGAGGGCAGCTGTTTGCTGAAGTTCAGCCCCTGAAGAAGTGAGGTTACCTAGCATCAGGGTTGCCCTACAGTTTCAGGTCAGGTTGTGACCTCACCTCATTCTCTCTCCACACTGCAGCATCCTCTGCCTGAAGCCATTTCTCCCCTCAGCTGACTACACCCTTCCTCTTCGCCCTCCATACATCGGGTCGGCATGGCTTAGAAGTTCCCTTATGCCATAGGCACCCTGTGTGGTAACTCTGTAACCATTTCTGCTCAACTTATTTTGATCAACAGCTGCAGGTTTGCCACTTAGTTGTTCCTACTGCTCTTTTACTGATGATTTATTCATTTTGATTGTTTATTTATTGGGAATAAGTATCGAATTTTATCAAATAGTATTTTTGCCTTCTAGTAAGAGCTATTATACAGGACTAGGTTAACAGGACTTTCTAATGGTTAACCATCCTTGTATTCCCAGGGTACAGCCTCATTGAACATGATGCATTATTCTTTTAAAACACTCTTAGATCCAATTTTGGAGCATTTTATTTAGGATTTAAAAAATTCTCTGCACTAAAATGGGATTGGACTATAATTTTCTCTTCTTGTGCTCTTCTTACTTGTTTTGGATATAGTGTTGTGCTGGTCTAATAAAATGAGATACTCTTCCAAAATTTTTACTTCTCTCTCTTCTCTCTGTAACTTGACTGGAATTTTGCTCACAGACTTAAGTCCTAATCCTCTTTCTTTATAATTTTTAAAGACAAGAACTCAAATCTATGTTTTATTACCTTGAGCCCATTCCTGTCAACTTCTAACCAGAGAACTTCTCCGAGTGTACTTTAAGGAAATTATCTGGAAGGTAAAGAATTGGTCTGGACACAGATCCCTCACCTTTGGATTTCCATAATTAACCCAGGGGTAAATATGATTACATGCCACATCATTATGCTTGTAAAACACAATCTATTTCTCAAAGTCACACCAATGATATGATACTTGACAATAAAGGAAAATAGCTAGAAAAAAAATCAAATTAACCTTTCCTCGAGAAGTCAATAGCAAGTTTATGACTATAACTCTATGTCAAAATTCCAAGCCTGCAATTTCTAAGGGCAAGAAGGAGGGATTTTATTTTTTATTTGCACATGACCTCTTAATTCATAGGACAGGAACATTAAGAATAAACTATAAGAAAATCTAGCAACTTGACAGCCTTATTCTCTTTCATTTATAAAATGTAAAGGCATTTAAAATTCTTACATATATTAAAGATAGGAGGGAAAGCTACTAGAAGCATATCTCAGAATGCATATGCTGAGGAAAGAAAGCACCAGATGGATTCTAGGACCAGATTCACATTTTCCATCTCTTATAGAGGCATTTAAAGGGGTTGGAATTTGCTAAACAAGACCCAGATTGAGAAAAAATACTCCAATTTCCCAGGCAAAACTCTTCATTAGTATAGGCATACAAATTTAAATCCTATTAATTGTCCATACTTTGCCATAACTAAATACTAGGAGGATAATAAGTCTGCTTATTTGTGTTATAGACTTTATCGTAGAGTTGCTTTCCCCAAGTCTTTCCCTTCCATTCAAAACTCTTCAATATTCCTCTTAGCTTTATAATTATTTGGTAGATGAAAGAGAATTTTTCAAAGGCCCATATGTTTATTATTTTTTGATAATTCCTTAGATTCTTATTTTTTCCCACCATATGACCATTAAACATTATTTTATTTATAGCATTTAAAAACATTTAAATATATAAGATATTTAAAGATCTATTTTGACCCAGAATACAAGGTTTAATAACATAAAATAAAAGGTCTGTGGAGCCTACTTCTAAAATTATATTTCATACATTTTTAAGCAAAAAATGAGTATAGTATAATTTGACATGTGGACATCTGATTCTAAATATGTCTTTGTTTAGAGAAATAAAAGCCATGTCTAAACTTAAAAAAAAAATACTAATAAGGAATACTTGATTATTTCCAGCAACTTAGGAAATGTCTTTTAGGAAGAAAAAAAAATTGGACATTGGGCTCACTTCTCAGTCCCTGAGTTTTGAGGAGTGGTCTTCTCCTGACATCAGTGGGGTGGGGAGGTAGAGACAGTGTGCTACAATGGGAAGAACATCTGACTTTGGAGTCGGAAACACCCCATCCCAAATACTCCATGACCTCCTGTGGGAAGAAAAATGCCGTCTCTAAAACAACTCCAACAAATAACCAGACAAAATCACTCCCTTGCTTAAAATGACCAACTCACTGGTCCCCATCGCCCTCAGGATCTGCTGTTTATATTTCTCACATCACTGTTCACAACACACACATTATCTAGGTTTACTCTGAAGTTCTCAGAATATGACATGTTTCACCACAACTCCATGTTTTTGTAGAGGTTATTGCTTCTCTCAGAGATTCCTTTAGTCTTCATGGACCTACATGTCATCCTAAACCTGCCTTCTAATTGGTTTATATTCATAGTAGACACACTCACTGATTATATTTGGGGTAAATGAGGAGCTGTGATAAAAAGTAATTTTTCTATCTTCTGGATTTAATTACATTTGGATTGGCAGTGAAGAAATCACGATTAGGGAAATCTCTCATTGTTGGTTCAGCTGGCGGCTAGAAAAACAGAGGTTCATTCCTTATCTTGAAACTAAGCTTGGATGCTAATTTTGCCTTCTGTGAAACAGATGATTTAAGTTTTCCTTATGAAGGGAAATAACTCAATACATGAAAATTGGCACAATCAGAGAGAATTATGATGAAAGGTTTCATGTGTTTGAAACTTGTCTTAGTTATGAAAATCAAGCCTTACCTCTTGAAATGATTCACCAGGACTCCAACAAGTTCTCCAATTCGACTCTCGTGGGTTGGCTGTTTGCTGAAGAGGCAGACAATGAGGTCTTTGTTGTCTTTTGTGTGGAACACTACGAGTTGGTCCTTCCCATTGGAGACACTCAGACCGGTCAACTGCAAAGAGACAAAGTACGGAAACATTCAGTTGGACCTCAAAAGAATAAATTTAAAAATATATTGTATAATTTATTAATAAATCACTTATCAATAATCCTGATGTCTTTAATTTTTATCAAGTTTCATGGAACAAGCAGATGGAAGAAAATAAAGAATAAAAATTAAAGAAATTGAAAACAAAAACAATAGAGAAAAATCAATGAAACAAAGAGCTGATCTTTCAAGATCAATAAAATTGCTAAACCTATAACCTGAAAGAATAAAACACAGAAGACTTAATTACCAATATGAGGAATGAAAGAGGAGATTATTATTACAGACCACATAAACATTAAATGGATAATAAAGGAATATTTCCAACAACTCTATGTACATAAATTCAACAACTGAGACAAAACCAAATCATTCCTTGAAAGCTGCAAACTACCAAAACTCACCCCCCAAAAAATAGATATCTTGAATGTTGCTATATCTATTTAAAAAATTAAATTCGTAGTTAAAAACCATTCAAAAAAGAAAACTCCAGGCTCAGATAAATTCTACCAAATTTCGCTGGTGAATTCTACCAACTGTTTAAAGAAATAACACCAGTTCTCCATATCTCTTCTTATAAATAGAAGAGAAGGGAACACTCTGCAACTCATCTGTGAGGTCTGCATTATCCTGGTACCAAAAATAAACAAAGGCAGTGACAGAAAAGAAAATTACAGACCAATATCCAATATTCTTCACGAACATGGATGTACGAATGGCCAACAAAATATTAGCAAACTGAACCCAATAATATATAAAAATAATACACCAAGACCAGGCGATGTTTATCTAAGATGTGCAAAGCTAGTTCAGTACTTAAAAAATCAATTCATATAATCCATCATTGCAACAGACTAAAAAAGAAAGCCACGTGATATAAATTGATGTAGAAAAAGCATTAGATAAAATTCAACATTCACTTGTGATAAAAATCTCTCAGCAAACCAGGATTAGAAGAGGACTCAATCTGATAAATGACATCTACAAAACACCACAGCTAATATCATACTTAGTGGTGAAAGACTGGCTATTTTCTCCAGAGATCAGGAGCAATGCAAGGATCTCCACTGTCATTGCTGTTCTACAACATCACAGTAGAAGTCCGAGCCAGTGCAACAAGGCAGGTTTAAAGAAATTTAAAAGGCATACAGAGTGAAAGAGAAGAAACTAATGTTTTTATATTCTGATTACATTATTGTCTACATAGAAAATCCAAGGGAATTTACAAAACAGCTCCCAGAACTAATAAGTGGGTTTAGCAAAGTCACCAGATACAAAGACAACATATAAAAATATTTCTATATACTAGAAATGAACTACTAGAAATTTTAAAATAAGGCCATCCACAAGTCTCCAAACAAAATACTTAGATATAAACCTAACAAAATGTATATAGGACCTGTATGCTGAAAACTACAGCAGACTGAGGAAAGAAAAAAAATTAAAATGCTGATGAAAGATAAAAAAGAAAAATCTAAGTAAATAGAAATAATTTGTTCATAGACTGGAAAACTCAAAAATGTTAAGATGCCAATTTTCCCCAAATTGATCTACAGATTTAATGCAATCCTAACCAAAATCCCAGCAGGATTTTTTGTAGATAACAACAAGTTGATTCTAAAATGTGTATGGAAAGACAAAGGAACTAGAATAACCAAAACAATTGGGAAAATAATAAAGTTAGAGGACTCACAGACTTTCTTCCTTATTATAAAGCTACAGTAATCAAGACAATGTAATTGTCAAAGGGATCATCAAAGGGATAAAAACATAGATTAGTGGAACATAATGGTGAGTCAGAAATAGACCCACACAAATATGGCCAAATGATTTTTCACAAAGGTGGAAAGGCAATTCAATGGAGAAAGGATATTCAGGACATTGGAATAACTGGGAGGGAACATTTGGATATCCAGGTATAAAAATTCAGAAAAGAAAATAGTAGAAAAATCTCTGTGGCCTTGGATTAGACAAAGATTTCTTAAAAATGACATCAAAAGTATAACCCATAAGAGAAAAAAATTGTTAAACTGAATTTAATCAAACTTAAAACTTTTCTCTGGTAGGAAAATGAAAAGACTAGCCACAGACAGGGAGAAAATATTTTCAGATATATCTGATAAAGGACTGTGTTCAGAATATATAAAGAACTCTTAAAACTAAACAATAAGAAAGCGAACACCTCAATTTAAAAATGGGCAAAAATTTAAAGCCACTTCACCAAAGAAGACATATGGGTGGCAAATAAGCACATGAAAAGATGTTTAACATCACCAGCCATTAGGGAAATGCAATTAAAACTACAACAGATACCACCACAACCTATCAGAACGGCCAAAAACAAAACAAAACAAAACAACACCACCACAAAAGTGAGAATATAAAATGCTGGTGAGGATGCAGAACAACTGGATCTCTCATATGTTGTTGGTGGGAATGTAAAATGGTTCAATCACTGGGAATAGTTTGGCAGTTACTCAAAAAGTTAAACGTAGAGTTACCATGTGACCCAGCAATCTCACTCCTAGGCATTTATCCTTGAGAAATAAAACCTTATGTTTGCATAAAAACTTATAGATGAATGTTTATAGCGGCTCTATTCAAAACTGCCCCAAACTGGAAACAACTGGAATATCCATCAATAGGTGAATGGATAAATAAACTGTGATACATCTATATAATGAAATGCTATTCAGCAATAAAAAGGAATGAATTAATGCTACAAATTATTGATATGCAACAACATGGATACATTTCAAAGGTATGCTGAGTGAAGCAGCCTCACAGGTTACATACTGCATGACTCCTTTTATGTGATATTCTCTACAAGACAGAACTCTAAAGATGGACAACAGATCAATGTTGTCAGGGTTTGTGATCAGGGGGAATCAGATACAAGGAAGTTTTGGGGGGCGATGGACAACTCTGTATTCCAACTGTGGTGGTGGTTACACAAATCCACGCATGTGTTAAGACCCACACACCTGTATACCATCACCACTACCAAAAGCCAATCTTATTATATGTAAATATAAAAACCTAACACCTTGATTGTTTTGATCCCTAGATATTCTATTGTGGTCAGTAAAGCAAAAGCCCAAGTGATTTCTCCTTCTGTGGTTTGTTCTTCTATTGCAGAAAATACCAAAGTGCCACCTCCTGGCCACCACAGGTGCTGTCAGTTTAGTCTGGCAACCAGTATAGACAGGGTGTCCACTGGGGGCAATGAGGAGTGCCAGGCTGCCTGGGTTGGAGATGGAAGTACCAAAGATGCTAAAGGAAAAATCCTGTTCTAGGGGGATTCATAATCCTGTGGAAGAGACAAACAGCAAACAACTTTAACAGTTCATACATTTGGAAGGCTATTGAGTTCCATGCCCACATTTTACAGATAAAGAAATTGAGGTTCAATGAGATTAGGTGATTAGCAGACCCTGGAACTGGACCTCAGTCCTGCAGCCTGACCCAGACCCGTGTTCTTTAGCACAGCAAGCTTTTTCAAAGATTATGTACAAGTGAACACAAGCTGCATAAATAAGTATTCTTAAACATCAAGTGAATATATTTTCATAGGAAGTGAGTTCTTAGGTTGATTTTAAAGAATGCCAGGGTCAGTGCTTAATGGAGAGGAGAAAATATTCAAGGAATTGGAAATCAGTTCACCTATGTAGATCACGGGCTCTCTGAGGCCACCAGTAAAAGAATATATCAATCTTTCTGCCACTTAGATGCATCCCATTCAGCTAATTTTTATAGATGATCAAATTAAAAGTACCACTTTCATTTTAAGAAACATTTTATGTCTGTGATGTTTCACTCTCATTTGATTATTTTACATACAAAATTAAAAATTGATTTTATATAGCACTTCACAGGAGAGCTTGATTAAAGCCTAATAAAATGAGAATTCTCATAGCAGTAACCCTGCCGGCACATCCCAGGAGCATTAGCTACAGGGGTATGGGGACAGAGATTCAGTAGTAAATGCTGAAACTGTCCAGAGAGAGGATCCCTTCCTAGATGCTGTCTGTGCCAGAGGAGAGGAGCCTGTGAATTTTCTCAGCCACCTTCCCACATCGGGGTGTGGGCGTCTCTTCCTGCCTTTCTGTATTCCACCCTGTCTGGGTGGCTTTATGCTGCTATGTGTAGGAATTCTTTGTGTGTATGCTCAGGCCTATGGGCATCCAGAGTCCCATAAAAAAAAAAAAGAAAAACAGCACCTAATATATTTTGCTACACGAGTAATAAAACATTAAGTCCCTGCTGTCGCCACGGCAAGACTAACAGCATCCAGAATGTCACCTTTTGCTCTGGGAGATGGGATGGTAAGTGGGGAAAAGCAGTGGAGTAAGGGATGGCCTGGGGGTCAATTCTAATTCAGCCATGTGATCCCGAGTGAGTCATTTAATTTCTCAGAGCACCAGTCTCCTTTTTTTTTGCAAAATAAATTTCATACTAGATGCCTGGTCTACCTTATAAAATTGTGGTAAGGATCAAATACTAGCAACTCAGGGTATAAAAAGGCAAAAAAGCAAAACCCCTCTGCCTTTAAGGGTTTTGCACTCTAATCTAAGAGAAGATAGGACAGCAATATCTAAAAAGCCCTACAATAGTACCATGCAAAGGTAAGGTACTGTGTGGAAAAACACCAGTTAGGGAGGGGCCACTATCTCAGTTAGCTCTGGGCAGCCACAACACACAAATGAGCTTCCCTGGACAGAAGTGAAACTCCTTATCAAGGCTTCCCCCTATTAGTTGCCTTTTTATTTCTCATAAATTGTGGGATCTCCATGCTATAATAAATCTAAGCCTTCTTCTTTGGCCTTGAAGATCTGAACAGGGCAGATGTACAGTCTCTGATTATAACCCCTCTCAATTCTCCCAGAGACTCCTCAGTAAGGAGGACCAAAGAGTGAACACAACTATACAATTAAGAGATCTGGCAGTTCAGAAGAAGGCTAGTCTGAGGAATCAGAGCAGATGTCTTCCTTTGCAAATGGAATAAGTGCAAGAATGCAGAGAGAACTAGAAAGAGAAATCTCGATTTTGTATTCTCATTTGTGAAATAAATGTGACACAGACTAATATTAGAAACTAAAACAATTCTGAAAGGTAAATATTGATAAATTGAAAACACAATGGAAGCAGTAACAGAATAGATACTGCAGAAAATAAGAGAATAATTGGAGAAAATTTCTCAAAGTCAAAGAGTTGAGTCTTTAGATAGAAAAGTCACAGGTACCAGCCCGACATGATCAATGAAGAATCATATGGAAATGTAGCCAAGAGAAAGTTTTGAATTCTAGAATAACAGAAAAAAAATCTTCAAGCATTTAGGCATACACACAAAAAGTTATCTACACAAGAAAATAACATAAAGGTTTACATACTTTAAAAGAAAGTTGTTTCCTCTGTCTGAAGATGTAGAAAGGTGTGGGAAGAGGAGAGGAAGGAAACATTAATTTTGTCATTATTCATAGAAAGAGATAAGTAAATCCATTTTATTCTTGGTTTTCAGAGAGATCAGTTTGAACATTATTTAAACAGTAACCATTTAAACAGTTTAAACAGTAACTATTATTAGAATTAAAAAGAATGTATAACTTTCCAATCATTAGTAAAAAGAGAATAAATAAAACTTGACCAACATAGCAACTCAAAAAAAAAAAAAAAGAAAAAGAAAATCGCATGAAATTTTTAAAAAGCATCTAAACAACAATTAAATGTAAGAAAAAATATTGTCAGTTTCTATAAGAAATGCTAATGAGATACAACTTCTTCATTGGATAAAGAAGGCTCACAGATTAGGTCAAAACCAAAATTTAAGTATACTGTTTCTAAAAGATGCATCTAAAACAAAATGACATAGAAACAAAAAAATGAAAGGATGGATAAAGATATACCAGAAGAAAGTCAGGATGGGAATAGTAACAACAGACAAAGTACATCCAAGGCAAAATACACAAAACTTTTTTTTGTTTTATATTGACGAAAAGTATAACTTAAAAAATAGAAACCACCACTCTTCATGCATTAAATAACATAGTACTGAAACATATAAAGCTAAAACTGTTCTACGATGAGAAGAAACGGACTGAATCATGATTTTAGTGGGTGACCCAGTCTTTGGCAGTTCAAGTAGACAAAAAGCAGAAGTATGGAGAGAGGCCGAATGATCAAACGATTTAATGAGCAATTATATGGAACTTTCCCGCAAACTTATTATGGTCCCTGAAACATTTACACATATTTATTATGTTTTAGGCTACAAAATAACACTTGTCTCTCCAATCACGGAAAGCAGGATACACACTGGTCACATTCTATGATTACAGTGCAATAAAACTAGAAAATTATAAAAGGGTTAACAACAACAAAACAACCTTATTATTGAGAATTTAAAAACAAAGCACTTCTTTAAGCAATCCCTGGGTTAAAGAGATTATAGTTGCAATTACAGATAATAAAGAAGTCCGTGAGGAGAATTTTACACATCAAAATGCATGAATGTAGTCAAAGCTATGTTCAAAACAAAACACGTCTTAGTTTTATTATTAAATAAGAAAGGAATTAAAATAAAAACTAGACGAAGAAAATAAATCTATCAAAAGAAAAATTAGGATAAAACCAGAAGTGAATGAATGAGAAAAACAACATATATGATAAATCCAAGAGTTGATTCTATGAAAAGACCAGTGAAAGAACCAAACCCTTGGAAGGGTCTAATAAAAAACCCAAAACCAACCAACCAAACAAAACAAACAAATAAACAAGAAAACCAGGCAAAAACACAAATAACTAACGTTAGGAATGAGAAAAGGGTTAAAAAAAGGTGTTAACTTTAAATATTATAAGAAAATAACATTTGTAATATCACATTAAATTAAAATGTGAAATGTATGACGTTATAGGAAAATACAAATTGATAAAATTAATTCAAAGAAAGATAAAACTTAATGAAATTGATTCATAACTAGGAAAATAATTTTTTTTTCTGTTGTCAGAAAAACACTCTCCTAAATGTTACTGGGCACAGGTAATATTATAAGCAGACTTTAAAGGCCAAGGTGATTCCTATGCTACTGAAAATGTTCTAGAACGGAAAAAGATAGAAACCACTCCAACTCACTTTATTTAATCCTAGTAGCAAAACTTGATGATCTCTTATGCATGCACACGCGCACGCATGCACACACACACACACACAGCCAGAGACTAATCAATCTTGCAAGATGTAAAAATCCAAAATAATTAACAAACTGAATTCAGCGAGACAATACACCAGGACCAAGAGGGTATATATCACAAGCCTAAGGATGGCTCACTAATAAGAAATGCCCCAATATCACTCAGCTTATTAACATTTATGTGTTATTTGTGTGCTTGTCCCACTAGCATTACCTCCTTGAAGTCAGGCTTGATGGTGGCTTTCACTTTTTCAAGGCAAGTACAAAGTTTTGTATTTGTATCGTCTTTTTTATAATTCCTCATAGTATACAAACCAGTATTTCTCTTCATAGTAAAAGGTAAATACTCAAATGTATTTATTATTACATCATCACTATAATATTGGTTTTAATTTTTTCTTCTAACCACCTGGTAATCTTTGGCAGCAAAGCACTGTGGATAAAGGAGACAAGAGACTTTCTCCACTCTATAAAAAGAACTGCAGACTAAAAACAAGTATCATGACTGAGCAGAGAGACTTTAACCTGGATCTTTCAATGTAATTTTTAAACAATAGAGACTAAATATGGTTAATAGATACCTTCTGCCGCCTCTTATTATTTTTACAAAGCGCAGGTCAAAAAGAGTTAACTGGAAATTAAAAGATGGGAGACCCTACTCCCACTAAAATACTCCACACAATTTAAGCAAATAGGAGTTTAGAAATTGAAGTGTAATTTACATACAATAAAAGTCACAGATTTTTAAGTGTACAGGTGGATGATTTTTGACGCTCAAATCAAGATACATAACATTTCTATCACACCAGAGAGTTCCCTCTGATTGTTCTTTTTAAAGTCTTAGTTCTATATTTATAAGTCAAATTGGCTTATTTAGCTCTTGAGAGCTAAAAAGATTAGCTCATTACTTAGACCTAGAAACTCAGGCATCCACTGTAGTAAGAACAAATTCACAAAATACTGAATTTTCTCCTTATCCTTTCTCTGTTTTCATGGGTTGTGCCATGATGATCATGAGAATTTTACAAAGGAAAAAGTTAATCTTTGAAGGTGACAAACAAGCCAAATGCTATAATGGTGATCTTAAATGAACTATTTAAATTCTTTTAATAATAGCATATAGGTTTATTCAAATTTGCTTGAAATAGGTGGTTTGGAATTTAAACTATTTTTGGTTGCCTATATATTCTTCTTACAGTAAGATCCTTTGTGATAGAATTTGACTTCATTTGATTTCTCTTAGTGGATGGACGATCCTTGATTCCTAATTTCCAGCTTTCAATAATTAAAAAATTTGGAGGTTGAGGTTATAAATCCATAATTATTGGATTAGATTCAGTATCACTTTGTAGGTTAAGAACTAATACCCAGTATATGTCTATAGTTGCAAAACTGCATCTTGAGGTATAACATTAAAGAAGGTC
>NW_011888831.1:9205100-9223572 GCF_000151845.1 Pteropus vampyrus
CACACACACACACACACAGCCAGAGACTAATCAATCTTGCAAGATGTAAAAATCCAAAATAATTAACAAACTGAATTCAGCGAGACAATACACCAGGACCAAGAGGGTATATATCACAAGCCTAAGGATGGCTCACTAATAAGAAATGCCCCAATATCACTCAGCTTATTAACATTTATGTGTTATTTGTGTGCTTGTCCCACTAGCATTACCTCCTTGAAGTCAGGCTTGATGGTGGCTTTCACTTTTTCAAGGCAAGTACAAAGTTTTGTATTTGTATCGTCTTTTTTATAATTCCTCATAGTATACAAACCAGTATTTCTCTTCATAGTAAAAGGTAAATACTCAAATGTATTTATTATTACATCATCACTATAATATTGGTTTTAATTTTTTCTTCTAACCACCTGGTAATCTTTGGCAGCAAAGCACTGTGGATAAAGGAGACAAGAGACTTTCTCCACTCTATAAAAAGAACTGCAGACTAAAAACAAGTATCATGACTGAGCAGAGAGACTTTAACCTGGATCTTTCAATGTAATTTTTAAACAATAGAGACTAAATATGGTTAATAGATACCTTCTGCCGCCTCTTATTATTTTTACAAAGCGCAGGTCAAAAAGAGTTAACTGGAAATTAAAAGATGGGAGACCCTACTCCCACTAAAATACTCCACACAATTTAAGCAAATAGGAGTTTAGAAATTGAAGTGTAATTTACATACAATAAAAGTCACAGATTTTTAAGTGTACAGGTGGATGATTTTTGACGCTCAAATCAAGATACATAACATTTCTATCACACCAGAGAGTTCCCTCTGATTGTTCTTTTTAAAGTCTTAGTTCTATATTTATAAGTCAAATTGGCTTATTTAGCTCTTGAGAGCTAAAAAGATTAGCTCATTACTTAGACCTAGAAACTCAGGCATCCACTGTAGTAAGAACAAATTCACAAAATACTGAATTTTCTCCTTATCCTTTCTCTGTTTTCATGGGTTGTGCCATGATGATCATGAGAATTTTACAAAGGAAAAAGTTAATCTTTGAAGGTGACAAACAAGCCAAATGCTATAATGGTGATCTTAAATGAACTATTTAAATTCTTTTAATAATAGCATATAGGTTTATTCAAATTTGCTTGAAATAGGTGGTTTGGAATTTAAACTATTTTTGGTTGCCTATATATTCTTCTTACAGTAAGATCCTTTGTGATAGAATTTGACTTCATTTGATTTCTCTTAGTGGATGGACGATCCTTGATTCCTAATTTCCAGCTTTCAATAATTAAAAAATTTGGAGGTTGAGGTTATAAATCCATAATTATTGGATTAGATTCAGTATCACTTTGTAGGTTAAGAACTAATACCCAGTATATGTCTATAGTTGCAAAACTGCATCTTGAGGTATAACATTAAAGAAGGTCATAGGACAAGGTTAAAACTCCCCCAAGTCCCTTGTAACTATGTCATTTTGCTTGCTGTCATTTTTGCTTCTTATTTCTTTTTATTTCCTCGTCTGCATCTTTATGTCTCTGTCTTTCTGTGTGCGTGCATGTTCTCTGTAACTGAACATTGTGGGGCCTCGAAATGCTAGCTGTAAATTCTAGAATTCCAAACAATCATTTCGAGAAGCTAAAGCTTTCTGGAGAATGTGTGCATCACAAGAAAAGACTGACATTTTATGACAAAGGACTCTAATCATGTAATAGGCCATGAGCCCTTGAGCTCTTGTTACTTTAAAAAGAGTTAATCTTTTAAATGATGATCAACTCCTTTAAAAGCATCAAGGACTAGCTTGGAAGAATGTATATATTTTTTTTTTTATAGTGCTTCATGTCTAGTTTTCACTCTGGGGCCTTTCCGTTCTGGACTTACTCCCAGTAAGCAGCTCCTCTACAGTCTTGAGTGGGAGGATCTCTTCTCCTCTGAGGGAAATGCTCTCCACATACACCTCAAAGAGACTTCACTAATGTGGGCTCTTTTTCCCTTCCGAACAAAGACGTGACTGACCCACAAACAGCTTTCAAAATTATAGTGGTCACTTCATTTCTTCAGGTATCTGCTGTATTCTGATATATACACTTGGCCTCTGGGATTTACTATTCTCTACTTCAGTTCTTTGGTTTGACTATGAAGTTATGATATTTATGCTCTTTTGATTTCAATTAACAAATTGATTTGGCTGCTCAACGATGGAGAACATTCTGTTCATTCTGTTTTTCCTTCAGAAACTTGGAAGACAGATGCTCTCTCTGCGGGACGCCTGGTGACTTTATATCTCGCTTTGTCCCTCCCAATCTCCCTTCTTCTCTCCCTTTCTCTCCTTTCTCTTCTTCCTCTCCCTCCTTGGTCTAACTAGCTAGCTATAAATCACTGTGCAGGTTTGTCATAGAAATAACACACAGCTTTGGGATAACTCAGAGTTTATCCCTTTACAAACCGCTATTACTTGAAAGTAACCAAGTGCCACTATGTAAGAGCTGCCCGTCCTGAGGTTGCCGTGCTGTGAGGAACCCAATCCTCCCGGAGAGGTCAGGTATTGATGCTCCAGTCAGCAGTCCTGGTTCAATCCCGCCAACCCGTGCCAGACAAGTGAGCCATGAGGGGTCCAATGATTCCAGTCTCCAGCTGTCAAGCAACACCCAGCTTTTGAGTCTTCCCAACCAAAGACGTTGTGGCACACAGGCCAACTGCCCCACTGCGCCCTTTCCAAATTCCTGACCCACAGAATCCATGAATGTAATAAAATGCTGGTTGTTTTTACCTCACCGAGTCTGGGGTGGTCTGTTATACAGCCATAGAACTGGAACAAAAATTTGGAAGGAGAGGTGAGGTGCTACTGTAACACAATCTTAAAAGAGTTGGCACTGCCTTTGGGAAGTGGGTGGAAGCTGGAGGAGCCTTGAGGAGGCCGCCAGTGGGCTATGAAGAGGTGGTCACTGAGGGCCTGAAGGAAAGAAAGCAAGGGAACTATTACCTCAAGCTTGAGGGAAGGAACCTTTGTTATGAAGTGGCAGAAAATTTGACAACGCTGTTGTCTGTGGAAAGGTTGAGAATAGAAAATGTACCTTAACAAATTCAATGATCTAGATAAGGATTTCTAGACAGAATACTGAAGATGCCATCTGGCGTCTTGCTGTCTATGAAAAAAACGTGAGGAGAGAGATGATCTTAATAAAGAACTGTTCAGCTTTCATGCAAAATTTAGAGGAAATATAAAGAAGCTTGTACTTGCTGGATTTGAAAATGAAACTGTTTCTTATTTCCAGCTTCTCCAGATGGCAAATGATTCTCAAATTAAGAAATGGTTTTAGGGCAATGATCAAATCCAGAGTGAGATTGTAAAATCCTTTGTCAAAACCTCAGAAAGATCTAAAGCAGTGCTTCATAGAAACTGCCAGACAGACTAAAGGCTCTCTAAAGATCTTAAGGGCATGCCTTACAAATTTTCTCTATTAAACAACAGGACTCTTAAGAGTCTTACAGGCTTTGTCTCACAGTAGCACACAAGGAGCCCAAGGTTCAGGAGAGTTCATCTTGCAGAGAGATGTGGGTGTGTGTTTTGTCTAATGAAGTTGATTATAAACTGATGCACAATAAGCATACCAAGATTTCAAAGGGATTGTATTGGGTCGGACAGAAAGGGACAGCGATATTACAAAATGTGATGAGGCTTTTGGACTCCGAGCCTTTGGTGGCAGGAAGCAGACTAAGAAGGCTACTTAGTTGCAAACACAGATGGCCGGTGACTTATGTGCCTCCGTTCCCCATTTCTTCGAATGGAGAATGTCTACTGAGGTACCCCATTCCCGCATCGCCATTGTATTCTGGGTTTGTGTGGCTCATAACTTGTCCTTTTTAAGTCCTGAAGTTCACAGGTCTTCAGACTGAAGGAAGGCTAGTTGAGGAACTGAAGCTGGACTGACTTAGATGATGAGATCCTGGACCTCAACCCTGAACCTGATGCCATAAGGGGATGAGACTTTGGGGCAACTTGGGATGGGTAAATGCATTTTGAATGTCCGTGTAATATAAATAATTTTTGACCAAGGGGCAGACTGGAAGATTTAAAACACATTCACAAATCCTTTGACACAGCTCCCATTGAGAGATGGAGGTGGGAGGGTCTATATCCCCTCTCCTTGAATTTGGGCTGACCACAGACTTGCTAAAATGTAAGTCTAAAATGTAACTGACATGATGCTGCATGACTTCTGAGGTTAGGTAGAAGGAGGGATGCAGCTACTGCCTATTCACTGGGACACTCAAATGCAGAGCCCTATGGCACCTTGTGTGCAGTCTGAACTGCCCTAAGGCAAACCATGTTGTGTGAAAGCCAAGCATCTCTGAAAGGCATCTAAAGGATCTCCAGTCAGTCCCACAATTCAAGTCCTCCCAGCCCAGGTGTCCGTCTTCTGAGTGAATGAGCCTTCAAATGATTCCAGCCACCCCCCACCCTTGAGTCACCCTCAGCCTTCTAGCCTATCCAGCTGAGGCCTCAGATACTGTAGAGAAGAGACAAGCCATCTGCTTTATCCTCTCTGAATTCCTGACCTAAAGAACCTGTGATCATAATAAAACGGTTGTGGTTGTAAGTTTGGGGTAGATTGTCATGCAGCAATAGTGACCAGAAAACAGAAATCTTAATTTTGTAAATGTATCATGGAAAGAATGCATAAATTGGGGTGAGAGTTTATTCCAAAATTTGAAAAATTTTACCGTGTTGGAAGAATGTTTTAGAAAACACTAAGAAATGTTTTCCATTTTCATTAAAAATAAAATCATTCTTTTACTTTCCTAAGGATTTAGAGTTGTTATGGCGAACATTAATTTGTAAATGTTTAAAACAGATGCATCTTCAGGGCTGCTGGAATACATATGACTGTACCCCTGGACCACATGCTTCCAAACCATACTGGCATCTGTAAACCACGTGACATTCTAATAGTGAAATAAAACCTATTATACAAAGTAGTGGCACTGGGCAGTCACAAAAGATTGACTTAAAGCCAGGATAATCAATTTTATACACAAGCACCTAGTTATGAGCCTAGTACTATTGATCAAGATTATTCAGGCCAATGAAAATAACTGTAATCAACTGACTAAAGGGCTAAGTTTATATTTTGATTGACAAGGACTTTCAACTCTAGATTTTTAACAATTGATGAAAGTAACGCAGTAAAACTCTTTAATAAGTTTCCAATACTAATCCGTTTAACGGCACTGAATAAATAACATCTCCATATTGAACTTCATGTTCTTCCAAATATTCTATATCCTGACAGAGATTAAAGACACCATCAAGAAGAAAATTTACAACCTAGACAATGTTCTTATCACAAATAAACTTAGGACTTTACAAAATAGAATACAAATGCATTTGGAGAGTGTCACACTTGAAGCTGGGTCTGCCATAGCCTCCTGTATTAATTCAAATGCTTGATAATCATTTTTCCCCTTTGTTGCAAGTACATGATATATGGCACACAAATTTGGCTTTTTCATATTTAGATTAAGTTTGTCAAATTCCTTACTAGAAAGGTGGTTAGAACCTACCAATTCATGGAGATCGACCTAAAGCTTGTTTTCTTTTTGCTAAAAATTCCATGCCTATTGAAAGTCTCTCTCTCAGAATATCTGGCAGTTTGAGTTCTGGGTTTGCTCTACTACTTGGAATTCAGCATTTTCATGAAAAGTTGAATTTTAAATCCAGGAAGACTGCTGTGAAGAACTAGCTCAAGAAATCACTTCGACAAGTTTTCAGCAAGCCATCTAGTGGAACTGAACTATATCTCCTGAGTCTTCCCGCACTTCTCATTTTCATATATTGCAACTATCAATATGCCTGCTTGTAAGAGACTGACTTCCCTTTTAATTACAGCTTCAGATTTATTATTGTGGGCTTGGGAAACAGATAATCTGATTCATCTCATGAAGCAAGACAAATGGCCCAAGAGGGCACTCCTTCAGAAAGAGCAGCAAAATTGAGTGCGTACACTTCATTATGTCTATTTTGATTATTTGGAAGGTGTAAAAATCCTCCCACTTAACTTATATTCTATTTTGTTTCTTCTCTATGGTTTATTTAGGCCAATGGCTATCACCCTGGCTGCATATCAGAATCACTGGAGATATTCTGATTTATTTGGTCTGGGATCGGGCTGGGCATCTGTAATTTTTAAAAGCTCCCCAAGTGATTGTAATCACATACAACCACTGATTTAGGTTTACAACTAATAAATAACTGGGTCCTGGACAGTCAAATTATTTTACAAAGCTAATTGTTTTACTAATTGAATCAAGTTTTATATTACCCACTTTAAATTTATTTTTTCTCTCTCTTAAAATACCAACTTAATTAAGTTGCTTTCCTAATTGGTTTTTTAACTGAATTTTTTTTAACCATACAAATTAATGATCCTCTCAATGCAAAAAGATTATTCACTCAATTTTAGGTTTACTTTCTTTATCCTATGTTTGTAACAAGTTGAACACGTGTACACTAGCACCTCTCTATTTTAGGGATGATGAGTGATTTTCGGTCTTATCCTGGTATTATGTTATCAGACTCTAGATCTAATTTAAGACTTCTATCTTAGCAGGCTTCTGCTACAAATGGACCAACGGTGGAAGTCCAGGCCCTACTTGGCCTCCTTGACACCACCAAGTGCATGAGGAGTATAAAGGCATCTCAACTACCAGGAGGGGCTGGAAACCTAAGCTCCTCACTTGGCCTCCCCTGACACTGTGGAGTGAAGAAGGGGGCACCTCCCCTCCCCGGAGTGGGGTGGGAAGTGCCGGCTCCCTTTTGGGCCTCTTGGACATCACCCTAGCAGGGATAGGGTGGGTAGAGGTCTAGGTTTTCCACTAGGCCTTTGCTGATTAGAATTGGGGTGGGAGCTGCAATTTTCCCCTCTGGTGTTTTTCTGGAGAAGAGTGTTTATTGTCAACAAGGTTTCTGTGTTTTGCTACGCTGCCTATTTCCTGGTCCTCTGGCACGAGAGAGAAAGCTTTTTTTTTGGTCTGCGTTCACTGGTGTTCTGTGCAGGGGGCTTTCCAGGATGCAGTCCAGGATATAAGGAAACAGAAAGAAAACCCAGGAGCTCACTGCCATGTTGCTTGAGTGCTAAGGTCCTAGCTAGTCCACCTTATCTCTACCTGTCAGAGTCTTCTTATATGAGTTTGTTTTATAATTTAATGCCCAGGGTTTTTAGCTGTATTTAGAGAGAGATAGGGAGAAAGGCATCTATTCCATCTTGTCCAGAACTGGAAGTTCCCACTCTCTCTTCCAGATTGTGCACACAGTGGATTAGCAAATGCAGCTTCTCTTCAGGGGGTTTACAGTGCAGTCGAGGAGCCAGGGGCTGCAAGTTTCCCTCTCTAAAATGCTGACACCTCTCACACGTGAATGTTAAGCTTAGACCTTTCTCTGGAGCTCCAGATGAGAATTTCGGTCTGTCTGGCGAAAGCACAGATAGGGGGCCCGGGAGAGCCATGAGGACCACGTATCTGACCTGACCAAAATGAAACTCATCACCTTGCCCTCAATGCTCTCCTTCTCAGGGCCCTACTTCAGTGAAGTGCCACCAGTCATGCCATGTCCCAAGCCCCAAAGGAGTCCTCCTCAATTCTTCCCACGCAGCTGGAAGGCTGCACAGAACAGGAAGAACACAGGCTCTGCGGCCGGACTGCATGGACTCAAATCTGCCTCTTCATGTCTCGGGTAAGCCTTACCAATGCTCCGTGCGTGTTTCTTCCCTCTAATGGGCTTAATAATACTACCTCATTCATAGGAAAGATGAAAAAAATTATCTAAATTAACACATGTAGAAAATTAAACTAGTGCTGGCACATAGAAAATATTTTTTTTAAAAAAGTCAGCTTTAAGAATAATTCAGGCTTTCCTGGTGAAGATGGGGGAGTAGGTAAATACTGTGCTCGCCTCCTCTCACGACCACATCGAAATTACAACTAAACCACAGAACAACCATCACTGAGAATCACCTGAAGTCTAGCTGAATAGAAGTCCCACAAATAAGGAAAACAAAGGGAGTCAAATGTGTGGATAAGATCAAAGGGTTCTCTTTGCTCAGGGAACTGTGATGGTTCCCATGTGCTCCTCTCTATAAAAGCCAAACCCTTCTTCATAGACTTAAAAATCCTATTCTTATGAGTCACCTTATGGGTAATTTCCCCTCTCTCTGCTCACCCTCTCTAGATGCACTCATCCACTCTCACGGTTTCAGCACTACACAGTAATGGCTTCCAAATCTATGTCTCCATTCTGGATTGTTCTCCAGATGGTCAACTGTCTATTGGGCCTCTCCATTTTTTTGTTCCTCAAACACCTCAAATGAAATGCATTTATGAACAAACTTGTTTCCGCACTCTCCTACCACATCCTTGCTTTCTTCCTCTGCATTTCCCATCTCGGTGAGTAACTAGCACTGCCATCTACCCAGGCTGTTCAAGAAAGAAACCTGTGAGTCCAGACCCTTTTCTCTCCTCAGTCCCTGTGGCCTCTTGTTTCTACCGCTTAAGTAGTGCTTGCTCAGTCCCCGTGACCCTTCCCAACTGTCCTGACTTGAGTTTAGGCCCTTGTAACTTCTTAAAAGGATTAGAGCAGCAACATCTTACCTGCTTTCCTTGTCTCCAATCTTGACCCCTCCAACTCAGTCGTCAACACACAGACAACAAAAGCCTACTGGCAGCAACAAGAGTCTACAACCCTTTACTCCCAGAGTCTATGTTCTAATGAGATTTATGGCGGGGAGGGGTCCGAGTGGAAACAACTGCATAATGTGACAGTTGTGACATAGTCTATAAAGAAGAATAAAGTAGTAGGATAAAGGCACAGAGAGGGATAGAATGGATCATCCTCAACAACTCCTTGGAGGTTAGTTTGGGCAGAGACCTGAATGAAGTGAGGGAGCCATGCAGTTATCTGGGAGGAGAGTGCTCCAGGCAGAAGGAAAAGCAAGAGGAAAGAATGAACGGTGAGGATGCTGAGGGCCGACTTCATCCTGCTCCTCTGGTTTCTACGGGGACAGGATTGCCGGTTTGCAAGGGGGTTAAGGGCAGCTTATAATTATTGAGCATTTTACTACGTGAGGAACTATGCTAAGGACTTTATGTGCATTATTTCAGGCTTATTTATATGTATCCATTTCAGGCTTCAATACTCCACTGAGGGTGCTATTGTTAAAACAGGGCATAAATTCAACCACCGCCCATGTGCTTCCACATATCCTAACATCTTCATTTGCCAGACCACACTGGGATGTAATTTCTTTATTGTCCTTTGCCTTTTATAGTGGAATGGTTTTTAAATGCAATATGAGATATTTTTACAACTCAGTAAGCCGTGTGGAATGATAAGGGGTAGAGGAGCAGGGGCGTAAGGGCAGACCCTGGAGGTGGTGTCCTAAGGAGCAAAATGACTGTTCCATCTGCAGAAGCCAAAGAAATAATTAAGGAAAGTCAGGAGAGAGAATCCTGAACTTGTTGACTTTACTTACCCCGCTAGACGTACTCCCACCCTTGGCACACTGTAAATATGTCTTTATTTAGATATAATTTGAATAAAATAAAACCTTTTTCATGTCTGTAATATTAGAAAATCAGATTCTCCCAATAGTGCACTGGAACTTCATCATAAGAGTTTAGTGTAAAGAAAGTTTGCTCTGGACCTCAACCAATGGCAAGCTCATTTATTTAGGACCAGTGTAGGCCACCCCCCAGTGATGTGGGGAGGGTCGAATGAGACAATGTATGCAAATATCCATTATAAGGCATAAAGACATCAAATACAAGGTGATTTCATTATCTTATTACTCTCGTTTAAGGCAAATCTCCCAATAAGACAATCCTCAAACATGAAACCATAGTCAGTACTGTAAAGACAATTTCACTTTTGATACAGATCACAAGATCATGAAGCTTTCTAGAAAACACACTCACACACTCTCTCTCTCCCTCCCTCTCTGTTGTCACTCTTGCATGTACACATGCACACACACAGAGGTGAGAAAAAAAATCTAAAGGCAGAATTAAATATGGGGGAAAGTCCAACTTTCAACAAATGTTTTTAAGAAATAGATAGAACAACAAGAGTGAATAAATTTGTGGAACAGAATAGTTAGATCATTGGTTCTTCTCCCTGGCTGAGGAGAACTCACCTGGGGAGCTTTAAAACATGCTGACACTTAGGTCTACTTGCAGAAATTTGCTTTCACTGGTCTGGCAGGTGGCCTGGATAGTAGAATTTTAAAAAAATGCCCCAGGCTATTCCAATGTACAGTGAAGGTTGAAAAACCCTGAGTTAGACGCTACTAAGACTTTTGACTTGGGTTTTAAAAGTAGAAACTAAATAAAATCAAATTCAAGTCTCCAAAGAATCATGTTAGCAATGAAAGCACCACACTTTTTTTTCTGGCCTGAGACTGTAGTGTCTTTTCTTACATATTTCTTCTTGGAAAGGACAGGGCTGCAATTAAGAGAGAAACAGTTGTGCAAATACAAGTACAACGTGGTAGCTCTCTTTAAAGGTGCTGTTTTTTCCCCTTCCCTCCAACAGAAAGGAAGCAAAGGTTTTCTTTTTCTCCTTTGCATCCTAATGGACCACACCTTGAGAGCCCTTGACATGCAGAACATGGCCAGTACAGATGCCCTAGTCTTGATTATGTAGTTTCCTGCAGGACCCCCAAGGCCTGCAAGTCACTTACCCTCAAAAGGTTAAGGTGAAATATTTTAGAAAGCAATCATTATTGTAAGAAAGACTTATGTAAATAAACAAGGAGAAATGAGAGCAGAGAGAAAGTGCATCGTAGGCAGCTAAGCCAGAAGATGCCTAGTCTTACGGCTCCCTTGGGCTTCGGTGTCCTGCACTTGTGGCCAGCTAACTTGTCTGAGAACCGGCTTCTTCGTTGATAAAATATCTAACTTCCCACACAGAGATCTATTAAGATGGAGATTCAGTATATTTAAATCACCTAATGCCTAGCATTGGGCACACGACAAATGCTAGTTCTGTTACTTCTTTCCTCTTCTTAAACTAAGATTTTAGTTTTATGTGTTATTTGTCATAAAAGGGATTAAGTGGCAGGAGGTCGCCATCAGGATTGATTCCAAGTACTCCAGGATCAAACAGAAGCCCAGCTCCATTCCCTGTGTGTGAGCTTTGTGACCTTGGGAAGGTTCCTTGACCTTTCTAAGCAACAGTTTCCTCTTGAGAGAAAGGTATAGAAATGTGAACCTACACAGCCGCCACAGGTCCATGCTGTGAGACCTTGGGGGCTGAGACTGTGTGATGCACAATTCCACTGGCGGTGCTGAGCAAACAAACAGCACATAGTAGTAGGTGCCTGAAAATGTTTACTGCATAAAAGAGAGCACTGATAAGACAGTTGTGTAAAAAGAAGCCTTTTATTGCCCTGGCTTAGTGACATCTATTTCTGCAGATGTAGAGATCTTTTTGTGTATGTACCTCCATTGAGGGCTTTGTTTTAGAAGGATCTTGTTTCTAGCAATCTGACCTCTGGATAAATAAGGTGGTGGTGTACTAATTTTCTTATATTTTAGTTTTTAAAAGCCTTTGTGTTTGTTTAATGAAATAGCTTTTTAAAAGAGTCGTACATTGGCTCTAATGATTGTTGCTTTCAGATACTGGTTCAGAGTATCTTTTACATTTGTAATTGAATTTCCAAGTATAGTACTGATGAAAATGGATTCTACCTCCTGCTGGAAAGCACTGACTTTTGACATTATAAATTGGTTTGCTTGGTACTGTTTAACATAAACCGTGGTCTCTAACTGGTATGATACAAGGCATTTACCTCTAAATACATGTCAGGAAAACAATCAATAGAGTAGCTCTGAAATTCTGACTTGTTTCTCTCTTATTGAAAAAAAAAATGAGAGAACATGGCTAGATGTCACATTTCTTAGAAATATTTTAAAATCATGCGGCTCACTTAAATCCAATAATAAAATCATTGAGTGCTAAAAAAAATTATAAGAAGAGTGAAAAGATTGTTTCATTGCCAAAACCATCAGAACAAGAAGAAATTCTTGAAAAATTAAACGGAAACCTTAACATCTGTATCTTTAAAAATTCTTCTTTATAGAGATATCAGGGGTTTCCAAATATCTAACATTGCTAAGCAACTCTCTTTGTTATAACAAGCAAAAATATAAGCATTTGCACAAGATGTTCAAAATAATACAGTTTCTGGGACCTAATGAGAATTAATTAGGAAGGTAAATTTATTACCTAAATAAATAAACCTGAGTGCTACTCAGTGTCTGACATTAAAAGGTTATATACTTTCCATTAAAGAGGACTAATAAATATAGTTTAAAGGCTAAAGGGAAGAGAGAGGAGAGAAGGCTGGCACATGCCAGATCAGGCGGTGCCAGACATCATCTGACTGCCTCCATTGAGATTACCATGGAAACACCTCTCCTGGGACAGTGCCATCAGGGTAGGGTGCTTTAGAAACGGTGGTGGGGAGCAGAGCTGCCGGCCAATGGATTTCAGTAGGGTTCACCCCTATACACATTATAAGGACAATCTCTCTTCTGAATGAAACAGTATCTTTCCAGCAAGTCGCATCAAATAGAGTAATAAAGCATGAAGGCTGGCATAATTATGATCCATTTACCTGTACAAAACAGTCACATCAGTTCAGATAATTGTCTCTTTTTTCTCCCCTGCTTGCTTCATATTCTCCATAGAACTAAAGGAGGTATTTGTGTAATTAATTAATTGGCTGCTTCCTTAGCCACCAAGCCCATACTGATAAAAAAGGACTATATCAAATAGCACTAATGGGCAGATTCAAACATTCTCCAAACCAACCCATCGGGTACAGCTCGCCAACAAAAGGGTAAGAAGATTTACAGCTGAGGTCAGGTTAAATGTTTCAGTTTATACGGTCTCACTTGAAACCAGTGAACAGATTTTATGTTTACGCAAATTAAACTCAATCTTGGCAACCAGCTCCCCAGGCGCTGGCTGGGGTGAGCCAGTGTCCACATGAACTCGAATGGCAGAAGTGCACTGATTTAAGCAAGGTGTGTCAGCCATGGGGGTGCAACCTTTTCCACCAATTTATAGTGATCTCTAGGATGATGTTTAGAGTTAAAGAGGTTATGATGGAAGTTTTGGATACAACATTACTAATTATGTGGATTACTTCTTGCCTTTGTTCTCCATATCAAGCCATAGCAACCACAAGTCTCCCAGTTTTGCAAAACATCCAAATTCTGACCCGACTACTCCTGTAAAAATTTTAACCTTTCTCGACAATTGTATTGAAATTAATGCTTTAATTTGATATTACAACTTACAAATATAGTGTAGAGAGTGACTCAGTGGGGACAATACTAATTTGACAATAACACAGATTCCGGCTAGCAGAAACCTTACCCTAACTATGCAGTATTTGTACATAGAAAGTCACTGTGTGGCTAGCGAAGGGGTCACCTGTAACTTGAATGTTTCATTCTTCAATTGCTGTTGACAATTATTTGACCATGCCATTTGCAAGAACAATGTTTACTGAAAACTGTCTAAAAAACCTGCCATAACTTCATATTTTTATCTTTCCTGTGAAGAGTGACTGGAATCATTGTTAAATGATAAACTGAATGAATATTTCTGCTAATGGGAGGGAAGAAGGGTACCAAGTTTATCTTTTAATTATATTTTGCTTAGGCTTATATAAAGATCAGTCTTTTATCTCTTGAGCACAAACCAATTACTGACAGAAAGTAGAGAGATGATACCTGTAGTTAAATATCAACTAAGACCCCAGTGTGTGCTGAATTATATAGTTTAGGTGACAGAAAAATAATGATACCACTACATATCTGTTAGAATGGCTAAAATTTAAAAAACCTGAATACTAAATACTGGTGAGGATGTGGAGCAACAGGCACTCTCATTCGTTGCTGGTAGGAATGCAAAATGGTACAGCCACTTTGGAAGACAATTTGGCAGTTCTCATAAAGCCAAGCTTAGTCTTATCACATGACCTAGCAATTTCGTTCATAGGTATTCACCTAAATGATTTGTAAACTGTGTCCATACAAAAACCTGCATGTGAATATTTATAGCTGCTTTATGCATAATTGCCAGAAACTAGAAGCAACCAAAATGTCCTCCAATAGGCAAATGGATAAGCAAACTATGGTATTTCCACACAATGGCATATTATTCAGTAGTTAAAAAGAAATGAGCTATCAAGTCATGGAAAGACATGGAAGAACCTCAAATACCTATTGCTAATTAAAAGAAACCAGTCTGAATAGGCTACATACCATCTGATTCCGTATAACATTCTAGAAAAGGCACAGCTCTAAAGAGAGTAAAATGATCAGTGGTTGCCAGGGGTTTGGGGGAGAGAGATAATAGTTGTAAAAATACATAAGAAATATCAGGCAGCTCTTCCTGCTTGGCTGGCTGAGATCGACTGCCATTATGAATAACACAGTAACTAGTTCATGACCAACCAACTACTTCAGCAGAAACAAATGGTCATTGATGTCCTTCACCCTGAAAGGCAATAGCACTGAAGACAGAAATTTGGGAAAAACTAGCCAGAACGTACAAGACCAAACGCAGATGTCAACTTTGTATCCAGATTCAGAATCCATTTTGGTGGTGGCAAGACAAAAGACTTACAGTTCTTTGGATTACACAAAGAAAAATGAACCCAAACACAGACTTGCAAGACATAGCCTGTATAAGGAGAAAAAGAACTCAAGAAAACAGTGAAAGGAACACAGGAAGAGAATGGAAAAAGTCAGGGGGACTGCAAAGGCCAATGTTGGTGCTGGCAAAAAGAAGGAGTAAAAACTGTGCAGTGACATTATCTGTGGCGACTGCGCAGATTTTTCATGAGAGGAGAAATAAACTATAAATAAAGCTTAAAAAAACACATCAAGAGCAAAGTGCTAGAAGAATTTGGTTATGAAGAGATTGGAAAAAGAAACTAAAATTAACAGGGATTGTAAGTAATAGGTAATTTATTAACAGGTAAATATTTGATGGTGGTATTTATCTCAATTTTTATGCCAAATTGTGGTTGTTCACAGGAAAACACAGCGGGTCTATTCTATAAGCAGTTGGAAATTCAGGCAACAGTAGGGGCAACATAATAATAGCCTGGTTACAATGAAACATTTTCCAGAGATGATTCGCAAGGCAGAATTAGCCACATGTGTGCCATTTTTGTTGAGATGCAAGGTATAATGTTAAGTATGTGGAAGTGTACTATTCAAATAAAATTAATATCCCCTGAATTAACTTCTGGTTTACAGGAAGTGCAGGACAAGGGAGGAAGTTAAATGAACCATGAGGAAACACTCAGACAGATCCGGACAAGCCCAGTCCTGGACTCTTTAAAACAAGTCAACGTCGTGCACACCGAGTGTTGGTGAGGGCTTGGAGAGGACTCTGACACACCAGAGCAAATGTAAATGGAGCAGCGCTTCAGAAAAGTTTGGCTATTATTTTAAATAGGTATAAAAGTCATTCTTTGAACACTTGAGGAAATTGAATATGTGCTGAATATTTAATGATATGGAAATATCAATTTTCTTTGATGTAAAAAAGTATTGCAGTTATGAAGGAGAATGTCCTTACTCTTAGGAGAACACAAGAGCATTTTAATGGTGAAGTTTCACGAGTGAGAGATAAAACAAGAATGGCAAAAAATAAACACTTAATGGATGTAGGTAGAGGGCATATGGGTGTTCTCTGTACTTTTCTTTCAACTTCTCTGAACATTCGAAAATTTTATAACAAAAAGTCAGAGGGATAGAAGAAGCAGTGAACTCTGGAGGGAGTAGGAAGTTCTCAAGGCAGGAAAGACACCTACATCAAAGACTGCCTTTATTCCTTTCCCTCCTTGCTAACTGAAGTAGAAAATATATTCTTCTAAAGTTCACACCCAGTTACAGTTTTTTATAAGTTAGAAATGGTTAGTGTCTGTTTCTAGTGCATAGAATTTAGAATAAAAACATATCATAGATTTTAGAATTTTTAGAGTTTGGCATGGGGGGAGACCAAGGAGTATGACTGTAGATTGCTTAGAATAACAAATGACAAATAAAGACCTTTTTAAATAGGAGCAGCAAACTGGTGGCCTGTGGGATGAATACGGCCTACAGACAAGTTTTGTTTGGCTTATGCGGCACTTAACAATCAAATTTTACATAAAAAGACTTCAGCTTTTTCTAGGTGAATCTAAAGATTTTGCAGACTGGGCTCAGGAATGGTGACAACTGATAAGAGTGGAGTAGTGGCTGCCCCATGATGGGGTATATGCTTCATTCATTTCTGAACCTGATTCCTAAAGGAATTTGACTTTTTAACAAAGAAAATGGATAAACAGTAAGCTGTCCCTTCTGATGAGATTCGCTTACCAAAATCCTCATCTCTGTTTCGCTTCATGTACATGTTGCCAATGAGAACATTATAGTGGGAGGAGGTGAAATTGAAAGGAGGAAGCTTGAAAATTTATTAATTTTAGAGTTCATAAAATCTTTGTGCAACAGTAATTAAAACAGTAATTGGTACAAGGATAGGCCAATAGACCAATAAAATAGAGAAGCTGGAAAGAGACATATGGACATACTTATTTATGACAAATGTAGCTCTGAAGTGCAATGGGGGGAAGATGGTCTTATCAATAAATGGTGCTAGGCCGATTTTTTACCATATGGGGAAAAAGATGAACCCTGGGCTGTAGCCTCACATGTACACAAAAATCAATTCTAGATGGATTGTAGATGTCAATGTGAAAGGCAAAGTGATAAAGCTTACGGAAGAATATAACAGAAGGGAATATCTTCATGACTTTAGGATAGGGAATAATTTATTAAACAAAAATAAAAAGGCATCAATCTTAAAGGAAAAAACTGGTAAGCTGAACTACAGTAACATGAAAATTTTTGTTCAAAGACACCATTAAAAGACTGAAAAGGCAAGTCATAGCCAGAGAAAATATTCACAACACATGTTACTGCCACTGAGTACACGTGGAGAATACAAAAAGAATTCCTAGAAATTAGTTAAAAAGGACAACCCAGTAGAAAAAGAGGCAAGAGACATGAACAGGCACTTCGCGAAAAGGCATCCAAGTGACCAATGAACACAAGAAAAGGCGCTCAACGTTATTAGCAATAAGGGAAACACAACTGGAAACCACAATGCATACCTGTCAAAAGATGAATGGATAAAGATATGGTGTACACAGCAGATTATTCAGCCATGAGGAAAAAAGGAAATCCCGCCATTTTCAACAACCTGGATGGACCCCGAAGGCATACCCATTATATGCAGAAACTAAAAAAGCCGCTCAGAAACAGAGCAGAGTGGTGGTCACCAGAGTCTGGGAAGGGGAGGCAACGGGGAGATGCTGGTTAAAGGGTACAAACTTAACAGTTATAAGATCCATTGTATAGTATGGTGATTACTGGTAATAATGTGATATTATATACCCGAAAGTTGCTAAGTGAGTATATCGAAAATGTTCTCACCACAAGAAAAGAAATGGTAATTATGTGATGTGATGGATGTGTTAGCTAATGCTACGGTGGTAATAATTTTGCAATATATAAGTGTACCAGATCAACATGTTATACATCTTAAACAATGTTATGTGTCAATTATATCTCAATAAAACTGGGAAAAAATTTATAATGTGTAACTACTACACACCTTTCAGAATAGCTAAAATTTAAAAGACTATCAGGACCTACTGTTGGAGAGGAAATAAAGCAGCTGGAACTTTCATATGTTGTTTTGTGGGTGTAAACCAGTATAACTACCTCAGAAAACTAGAATTATCTACTAAAGTTGAACAGCAGTTTTCCTCCTGGATATGCATACAGATGTATGCATACAAACACCGAAAGACATGCACAAGAATGATAAAAAATAATCTCTAATCTCTAATGTCCATCAACATATGAATAAACATATGAATAAATAAATTGTGGTATATTTTCAGAAGGCAATACTACACAGCAATGAAAACGAGCAAACCAGAGTTATATGAAATCACATGGATAAATCTCAAGAATATAATGTTGAAAGAAACAAAAAAGGAACATAATATTTGATTTCATTTATATTAAGTTCAAAATGCTCAAGATTATACCTCTGAAAATGAGAGAAGAGGTAATGACAGGGAGGAAACACAAGAGGCCTTCTGGGAATCCTGTTAACGTCCTAGGTCTTGACTTTGGTGATGGTTACACAAGGTGATTCATTTTGTGATAATTCATCGAGCCATACCCTTAAGATCTGTGCACTTTTCTGTATGTAAGTCATATGTCAATAAAACAGATAAAATATTTGCCCAGACGTGAAATGGTGGTCAGGGTATGTTCCACATGCCAATAAAATATTCCAAAGGTTTGCCAACCCAATGATCTCAGTTTTACTTAAATTGTCCCAAA
>NW_011888831.1:9223622-9244706 GCF_000151845.1 Pteropus vampyrus
CTGGTAAGCTGAACTACAGTAACATGAAAATTTTTGTTCAAAGACACCATTAAAAGACTGAAAAGGCAAGTCATAGCCAGAGAAAATATTCACAACACATGTTACTGCCACTGAGTACACGTGGAGAATACAAAAAGAATTCCTAGAAATTAGTTAAAAAGGACAACCCAGTAGAAAAAGAGGCAAGAGACATGAACAGGCACTTCGCGAAAAGGCATCCAAGTGACCAATGAACACAAGAAAAGGCGCTCAACGTTATTAGCAATAAGGGAAACACAACTGGAAACCACAATGCATACCTGTCAAAAGATGAATGGATAAAGATATGGTGTACACAGCAGATTATTCAGCCATGAGGAAAAAAGGAAATCCCACCATTTTCAACAACCTGGATGGACCCCGAAGGCATACCCATTATATGCAGAAACTAAAAAAGCCGCTCAGAAACAGAGCAGAGTGGTGGTCACCAGAGTCTGGGAAGGGGAGGCAACGGGGAGATGCTGGTTAAAGGGTACAAACTTAACAGTTATAAGATCCATTGTATAGTATGGTGATTACTGGTAATAATGTGATATTATATACCCGAAAGTTGCTAAGTGAGTATATCGAAAATGTTCTCACCACAAGAAAAGAAATGGTAATTATGTGATGTGATGGATGTGTTAGCTAATGCTACGGTGGTAATAATTTTGCAATATATAAGTGTACCAGATCAACATGTTATACATCTTAAACAATGTTATGTGTCAATTATATCTCAATAAAACTGGGAAAAAATTTATAATGTGTAACTACTACACACCTTTCAGAATAGCTAAAATTTAAAAGACTATCAGGACCTACTGTTGGAGAGGAAATAAAGCAGCTGGAACTTTCATATGTTGTTTTGTGGGTGTAAACCAGTATAACTACCTCAGAAAACTAGAATTATCTACTAAAGTTGAACAGCAGTTTTCCTCCTGGATATGCATACAGATGTATGCATACAAACACCGAAAGACATGCACAAGAATGATAAAAAATAATCTCTAATCTCTAATGTCCATCAACATATGAATAAACATATGAATAAATAAATTGTGGTATATTTTCAGAAGGCAATACTACACAGCAATGAAAACGAGCAAACCAGAGTTATATGAAATCACATGGATAAATCTCAAGAATATAATGTTGAAAGAAACAAAAAAGGAACATAATATTTGATTTCATTTATATTAAGTTCAAAATGCTCAAGATTATACCTCTGAAAATGAGAGAAGAGGTAATGACAGGGAGGAAACACAAGAGGCCTTCTGGGAATCCTGTTAACGTCCTAGGTCTTGACTTTGGTGATGGTTACACAAGGTGATTCATTTTGTGATAATTCATCGAGCCATACCCTTAAGATCTGTGCACTTTTCTGTATGTAAGTCATATGTCAATAAAACAGATAAAATATTTGCCCAGACGTGAAATGGTGGTCAGGGTATGTTCCACATGCCAATAAAATATTCCAAAGGTTTGCCAACCCAATGATCTCAGTTTTACTTAAATTGTCCCAAACCTCATAAAAGAGTCTGAAAATCACTATTCCAATGGGATACTGTCACTAAAAAATAATTACAACAGCAAAGATATATTAAGTTCTAGTTCAGACACTCTTGTCCAAAGAGAAATAGAACTTGGACTATTTTGTTTATTGACAGGAGGTACTAATTATATTGCTGTGACCTATTTGATGGTGAGAGTGGAACATGGGGTAATGTAGAGAAGAGAAAGGAGATTTTTTAAGTCGTAAAATAAAAAATGGTTAACTTAGAGTTTTTCCTTCTTTTTTATTTTTCTTTTTCTTTAGGTTTTGTTTTTAATTCTGTAATGTGTTTTGCTTTTAAGAGGAACTGGCCAGAACAAAACAACAGGTAATAATCTGATGAATTCTTATATTTAAAAAATAATTTAAAGATAATGGCAGTGGAGTAGAATGCTGACAGTAGGAGAACAGCTTTATGTAGCATTATATAAATTAAAAAATGCATACGAAACGAAGATCGTCTCACGAGCAATAAATGAACTTAAAAGTTTATGGACTCCCCCTGTATAGAATGCACTCACATACACATGCACGCACACACGCAGGTACCATAAATTACTATACGTACGACACAATTTAAGTCCTGTTCGACAGAGGCTGGGATTCTAGCCATTGAAGCGGGGGTAGGTAGAAGAGTCCAAGGACCCAAGAATGCCTTTGAACCTGGTGAAAGACTTCTCTCCCACTAGGAAGACCTAATGACCCACCCCAGTATCAGCACGATTTGTGACCGGGGACCAAATGTGACTTTGGCCTAAGGACAATAATAAAAAATTATAAAGGGAAGAGCTCAATTATACCAAAAATGAATTGTAAAAGTTATCCATGCTATACGAGGAAAAGTAAGAAAAGACTATGCACAGATTTTGCAAGTGCTTGACAAGGAAATAAAATACCAATTTGGATTGCACAGCATTTGTTGCTATGGTGAAGCCTCACCTGAGACACTGTGTTCAATATGTCACTGCAGGATGAAACTCTAGTGGTTTGTTGGGTTGGCTGATATAGCCCTGAGCCTAGCGCGGGCCAATAAAAGTGACTGACAGTAAGAAGACACAAAGAGAAGTAGAGACTGAGAGAATGGCAGAAACTTAGAATACCTAAGCACTCGTGGTGCTGGGGGCTACGGGATCACATGGTCCCTTGCAGCTGCCTCAAAACCTGAATTGTGTCCTGGGTTTCCAGGAGACTCCTCTCCCTTACTACCACATATCTCCTTATTAAAAACAAAGCAAAACATTACTCAAGATGATGTATGGTCACGATCTGTTCCTTGGAGCCAATGCAGAAGGAAAAGTGAAAAGTAGAGAATGAGAAGAGAAATTGTGAGACATTTAGCTATATGTTTTTTATTGATTACTCTTATTTCTGAAAACTTTCCAATTTGATTCTGAAACATGGTGTTCACATAGTTTTTTTCTTTCCTAGAATAATTCATAACCTGATGGAACTGAAGGGTAATTAGAGCTCGTTGAGCACATTAAGAGAGAGATGAGAAAATGGAGCCCCATGACGAGAAGAGATTTCCTTTTTATTCCATTTCCTTCAGTGATTCTCTTTTTCCTACCATTTAATGGATGGATGTTTTTGAATAATCTGCCCCTTTCTCCCTCTAGACTCATAATTTTAGCCTCCAATTATACACAGATCTGCTCTTAAATTTTTATCATCTAAGTGCTGAATTCTCCCCTCAGCCCCCATAACATTAGACTTCCAATTATCTAAGGAATGCATAAGTCTCATCAGTACCTGAAACTCAGCAATGGTTAAATGCATATCATTCTCCTTATCCCCTTCCAGCTTCTCCATCACTATGATTAGTATTGTCATTTTTAAAGGTCCCTTGTCTTAAACTTTGTTTTTAATTTTAGGATATTTCAGTCATACGAAAAATGTAAAGAATAAAATAACAAATACTCATGTCTCTATTATCCAGACTTAATATTTTGAAATATTTGCCTCAGACTTTAAAACATTTTTATGGATACAGCTGGAAGTCTCCTATCTCATTCAACTTGCTCCCTCCCAAGAGGTAGCCACTCCTTCAAAGTCAGTTCCTCCCGGAAGCACACCCTTTGACAAAGGCTGATGAACACATAAAACTGATTTGGGAGGTGCAGGGACACCTGGCAAGGGAGTGGGGAGGTGGTTCGGGGAAGGGGAGGCAGCCAGTACGGCCCATTATTAAGTCAGCTACCACCGTGGGCAACTGCAGTTCACTCCTGCAGAGAAGCTCTAGGAAATAGTATAACACTCACCTAAGAATTATCTTGGCCAATGAGTGGTGGAGTTGGAGCATTTATCCCCATACCCATTTCCAGCCCTTTGTGTGTGAGGGCAAAGTGAGTTGGTTCTAGCAGCCTGAGCTCAGCCTTTTGACAAAGATGTTGGCTGCTGGAAGTATTTTCATGCTGCTGCATGAAAATAAGGAGAGTCAAGGGGATGTGGACAGAGAGTACTGACAGCATCTGTGACAGTGTGTATCCATCCTACTGACATTGTTTTACCTTTACTACAATTGTTAAACATTGTTAATTTTTATGATATTATATTATTGATAACATTAACAATATTGATGACGTGATGAAGGGGAACAGTGAATATAAATATATGCCAGTCAACATAAAAAAGGAAGGTGGTTTGGGAAAATAACTTCAGTTCAAAGAGTTAAAGTTTAACTGTTGAATTTATATCCTGTGCCTGATTGATCTCTCATTAACAGAAAGTAAGGAAAAGAAATAAAATGCATACTACAATTTATTTTTGTTTAGTTTCACACTTTATTAGACTTTGACAAAATTTGAGTTTTTCCCTTATCTTCCTCCACCTCCTACTTTAAGATTGCAACGTTATCAGTCTTAAACTATGATTGGTAGATTAGATTATAAGTCTTTGCTAAGAAGACTATATACAGTCTTGGAGGTTGGGGGAATGCATAATGGAGACAATATAATCATGGCAAAATAAGCCTGCAGTGATGTTCTAAATCATTTAGCAAAGCCAGGGATAGTTTGCCTTTTTTTTGTAACTTATGACCAACAGGATTCCTGATATAACAAAATAAAATTACAAAACAATGTTTCCTATTTTCTTTTGCAGAGACCGAAAGGATTTAAAATAATCTTTAATAATCATCATATATTCCATTATTGGACAAACACAGACCTTCCTCTTTAAGAACTAGTAGACAGAGAAAAATCACCTTACACATGAAAAGATCCAGTAGTCCAGTAGGATCTTTCTGAAGAACCAGAAAAAGTAGTCACTTATAAAAGACTCCAGAAAGCAGGAAAAAATTTTTTAAAAAATCTCATATTGAGATTCAAGGAGACACTATCCAAATGTCTTATTTCAAATAAGGAATGATTACAGAATTTGAAACCTTCATGGAGACAGTAAACAACTGAGTAGGTTTATATCAGAGGTAAAGTATATTGGTGAAAGAACTTCTGGAAACAGCATCAATTTCACATTTGGAAGAGTGATAATGTTTTCATAAAGTAATTCTCTACTGTTTTCCTACCTGATTCCATTTCCATATAAAAACAAAGCTTATGAAAATAATAAGCAAATATATTATGTGTCACAACACTTAAGTAGTGAGTAGGATTAAGAATAGAAAAAGAATAAGTCTTATGAAAATAAATAAGAAAATATGTTATGTGTCACAACTTGAGTTAAGCAGTCAGTAGGATTAGAAATAAAGATCACATAGAATGCAGAGTCTTTACCCTTAAAAAAAAAATGCCTTCATTAATCTATTGGAAACTTTGGATCCTCCTTACAGAAAATTGTACATTTGTATAAAACATGAAATTGGCATGAAATTTCAGGAATCCATGGGCTTCCTAAAGGTCTAAAGTTTCTAATGATCAGACTATCAGACCGCTAGTGGTCTATGAACACCAGGTTAATGATCCTTTATTCAGAGAGAAGCAGAAAATACTTACATTGTATAGAGGGATAGTCTTCATCACCTTGTACTGCTTAGTGGGATCCATTTTATACAGGTGACGATCGGTGACAAAAATTGCTCGGTCTTCCACCTTACTAAACCGATTGACCTGTAACAAAACAAACCAAGAAATTATATCTCACGAAGACTGAAATCAAATGATCTGCCAGGAAAAAATCTAGGGGCAGGGGTAGCTGGTTGTCAAGACGCATACTTTAATAGGTGTGTATCATATATGGCCACTCTACTGGATGCGATAGAGATCTAAAAGGTGTAGTAGTTTCCAGATTTGTGGAATTTTACAATTAATGGGGAAAATAAGAAAAATACAAAAGAATTGAAGGAATAAAACATGTAACTCTATAAAGAAAATGAAAAGATTACCCACTGAATAACAGAAAATTTTTGCAAATCATATATCTGATAGGCTTGTATCTAGAGTATATAAAGAACAGAATATATTTTATCTAGAATATACAACTTAATAATAGGCAAAAAAGTCTATTACAAATGAGTAAAGAATTTGAATAGACATTTCTCCAGAGTTGATATACAAATAGCCAATAACCACATGAAAGTATGCTTAACACTATTAGCTACCAGGGAAATGTAAATCAGAACCACAATGAGATACCACTTCATACCCACTAGGATGACAATAATAAAAAAGACAGATAATAACAAACGCTGGCCAAGATGTGGAGAAATTGGAGCCCTCATCACTACTGGTGGGAATATAAAATGATACAGTCACTTTGGAAACCAGTCTGGCAGTTCCTCAACACAGAATTACCATATAACCCAGAAATTTCACTCCTAGGTATATATACCTATGGGAATTAAAAACATAATCACACAAAAACTTGTGCTTGAATGTTCATAGCTGCATTAATCATAATAGCTAAAAAGTAGAAAAAACCCAAATGTCCATCAACATGAATGGATAAATAAAATGTAAGCTATCCACACAATGAAATATAATTTGGCAATAAAAAGAATGAAGAATTGGCACATGCTATCACATGGATGAATCTTGAAAAAATTGTTAAGTGAAAGAAGTCAGTCATAAAGGACCACATTCTGTATCATTCCATTTATGTGAAATGTCTAGAATAAGCAAATCTATAGAAACAAAGTAGATTAATGGTTACATAGGATTGGGGAGATGAGAGGTTTAGGGGAATGACAGCTAAGGGATGTGGGGTTTCTTTTCAGGTTATGAAAATGTTCAAAAATTGACTGTGGCGATGGATACACAACTCTGTAAATACACTAAAAGCACCTGAATTGTATATATTTTTTAAATGGTAAGTTGTGTGGTATATGAATTATATCTCAATAAAGCTGTAAAGAAATGTAACCCCTATTTGAAACACCTCATTTTTGGCCCTTTCCTAATTCACTGGGAAGGTGTGTTTCAGATTAAATCCCCTAAAGTAGAATGGCAATGTGTTATTAAATCTACATGTTCAAAAGTGGACAGTGCTTTCAATATGCCTATGGCACAAATAACTGTCTCCTAATTATTACTATCCATAAAAAGGTCAGACTATATGAGAAGGCAGTAAGTGCCTCACATAGAAAGGATTCGAGCGGAAGCTAAGTGGGTATCTGATGTGGGTGTGGTAGAGGGGATTTGTGCTTCGAATAGGAAGTCTAGGGGTCTCCAAATTCCCTCTCCACTATGAGTCTTTTACTTGACTTTCAATTTCTCCTCTCTGCCATTATTCTACTTGTTCAGCTTTATTTCTTCAAGGGCTCTCTGCTCTTGTCTGACATGTTTTCTTATGTTATGCTCTCTGTTATATCTTTACGATTTTCTACTCCTTCCCTTTACTTTTTATGTATATTTCAAGATATTGCTTGAAGTTAACATTCCATTATAAAACCTCTTTAATTCCTGTAGTTAAAAAATGATCACTCTTTCCTCTGAACTTCCATTCCACCGTTGTATAATAAATATATAGAATATATGCAGAATGAAGAATGAAACAAAAATTAACACTGGAACCAAAGAGCACTAGGTTTTCTTTTAAAGCAGCATATCTGAGAACATGAAGAACATTGGCTTGAGTGCTTTTGCTAATGTAAAACACTGGCTACATCTTTACTTTTTGTCTGGAAAAAAAGATGGGAAAGAAGATTGGCTGATGCTTATAAATACCAAGTCAATCAAGTTAAATCTAACTTTAGCCTGTATCTTCTCATTATGAAGTTGAGCTACTCTCTGCATCTCTCTACTAAAAGGGCAAATTTTCCATTGATTATTAGAAAACTTTAATAATTTCAAGGACAGCTGACTTGTAATTTTTAGACAATTGTTGTTTGTTATTAAGAAATATACTTGTTCAAATAGTTGTGTAGAACACTGTGTTTTTAAACTTACAGTTGAAGCTATGTTTGACAAAAAAGGTTGGTTTTACTAACTAATCTTGTGACAATCTAATGACTATAACCTCACTAATCTAGGTCTAATTAACTCAGACAATATAAAAGGTTATACAGATTGTCTTGAAATTGGAAGTATATAAAAAGTTGTTTTCTTTGTAAAATAACTTCAAATATGTTATCAAAATAGTTATAAATAAGATTAAGAAATTCACTTCAAAACAAAGTAAAAATCTTACATACAACTATATGACTACTTTTCTTTTTTGATTAGCAAAACTAATCTATGGCAAAAGAAATCAGAACAGTTGTTGTCTTTGGTGGTGGTGAGACTTGGCTGGGAAGGGGCATGAGGGCGCCTTTTAGGGTGATAGAAATGTTCAATATCATGATAGGATTGTAATTTACATGGTGTATGTGCTAGTCAAAACTCAGTGAACTATATACTTCAGATTTGTGTATTTGCCTGCATATAAATTATACCTCAATACAAATGCATAGGCAAAACAAAAACAATGTATAACCTCAAATATCCATGAGAGATTTTTATTTATTGCCTTATTATTTCATGAACAGTAATTCTGTCTTCCAGCCAGACTGGAAGCTCCTTGAGAATCGTGATCATATGGTACCTTTTGTCTAGTACCTCGCATCCCCAATTACAGATGTGGGCAACCTACAGCATTTACTACATCCTTGCTGACCAGCTGGTTTTGAGAAGACTTTTAATCCCACAGGATAATTTCAAGAACTCCTTTTCTCAATCAGTGTTGATGATAGAACTGTCAGACTGGAAAACAGATGGAAGTGGCTGCAGCATGCTGGGGAGATTGCATAACATAAGAAAAAGAAATCCCCAACTGGCAAATAGAAGCATAGTTGCTCAATAGCTTAAGTCCCCATTGCCAAATCTGGTCCTGGAAAAACTTTATTTCTGCACTGAAGAAAAAGGAACTGTGGACTTCTTGCTTTTTTATTTTTGTGGCTGTAAGGCCCTTTATAAGTAAGCTATCTCTTTAATAAAAGGCTCTCTAACATACACTATGTAAGCACATGGATTGCTGACTTGGAATTATTTATTCGCGTGGTTGGAATTGTTGAGATTTATTTGTACATTTTTTTTTTCTCATAGAGTGTCTTTTCCATGAGTTAATTTAACTTTTCTCTTCACAGTCACGACCAGCTATCACTACAAGACTATACTATGCACACAGAACGCTGACGGGCCAGACGAACCATCCTGAGTGAAACATATCTGGAGAAACATATCTGTGCCTATATTTGCAACACTATTACTGGTAGTAGCTACCCTTATAAAATATTTAGACTCTCAATTTTATTGAGAAAAGTGTCTTTTTATAATCAGAAATCTAAAATGGGATGAAACTTATTTTTTTCTACATTTGTTAATCCAGCACATGACTCGTATTAATTCGAAAAAATTATACTGGTAAACATTTACTCCAATTAAGCAATTTGATAATTCCTCCCCACCAATTTACAATGTGCATTTTTAAGCACTTTATAAGCTGATGATGATATACAGGAGAATGGCATGAAGCCCTTGGTTATAATAAGATTCTGAGACTAGTAGATAAGGTTGAGACAGATAAGAAATTTGTATATGAAAATAATTTCTTACAATGTATAAGGAAAATAAAACTAGGTAAAGTGACTGAGAGAAAATATACACGTGTGTGATTTTGTAGAATGCTACTTTATTAGAGAGTCTGAAAATGCCCACAACTGCAGGTAAATCTTTTTCTAACAGACAGAATTAACAACGGGACGTTTTATAAATAAGTAAACTACTTGCTAATTAGCATGTTTCAATTTTAGATTTGGGTAATATTTAAATAAAGATACCGAGCACTAAAAATTTCTGAACTACAACATCATGTTTCTCAGTGACTAGAAGGAAAAGGAAAGCAAAACAAAATGACAAAAATACTAAAAACTCTCCACTAAGAACAGAAGGCACAGTTGTAATACATAAATCCCCATCCCTGCTTCCAAGATCTTACTTTCAAGATGCAAAGAAGTTAGAGATTAATCTGAGAACGCTGTTAGCTTTGGTAGGATATACAGCTAAGTAAATTTGGATGGGGCATAGCAGGATATATTGCTATAGGTAGGATACAGCAAACTAAAATTCAAGTTTTAGTTTGAATTTTAGTTAGTCTTTTCCCTTTTGCCTCATGGTTTTAGAAATCTATCAATTCTCTTAACATTTCCTTATAACCGAAGTATGTTTTCAATCTTTAATTTGACAAAAATGGTGTCTGTAATTAAGAGTAAAACAGAGTTTATGTGGTGAAATAACAACTCTTGGTAGCAATTATTCACTTCAAATGGCAACAGATTTTTGCCATAAAAGGGAACTGGCACTGGTCAGAAGGCTTGAAACAAGCGATTGTAGAGCTTCTACATCAGCGTTTTCTAAGTTATTTTGCACAACACTAGCTTTATGTGATGCTTTGTGCAAGAAAGGTTCCAAGTCAAGTTGGTCTGAGGAACAATGCAAACCACAGCCTCCCCTGGGCTAGCTGTAACCCATGAATACATTAAAAGCTCTGAGAATTCTGCATTTACAGAGTATGTTTAACTGTTCACCCAGACATGTCCCAAATACATTGAATTATGGAACTCTTTTTGAAGACACATTAATATTCAACAGAACGCTGGTTTGTGAAACCCATGCTGGAGAACACTAATCATCATTTGTATACATCTTAGAATATGGAGAACAGAGCACATCTAAGATGAAATCTGAATAATAAGCAAAGAGTGTTCCTCATCTATTGTGAATTCATATTGAGAAATATGAGTTTGTTGCAAAAGAGTATAAAAAAAACTTTTCTGTATAATTTCGCAAGGTCATGAATCAAAAACAATAGGCCGAGTGGTAAAGTGGAGAGTATTGTTTTTGTTTTATGGTATGTCCAGGAGATAATCTGGAAACCAACGAAAAAAAACACCAAAGAAGCAATTTTACTGAAACTCTGTTTAGGAATATTACATTCTTTTTTATGCAAAAGTGTAATTTCTAAAGAGAAGAGGTCATAAATCTTTACCTTCTGTTTTAGCAACTCAAATCATCCTTAAAATACCAATCAAATGAGTGGGAAGGACATCATGTAACAAAGTAAAAGCTTTAAGTTGCGTAACTTAGCTAAGTCGAAATGGAAAGAAAAACTTTTTATATACCTATGTAAATTAGTAAATTCAAACTTAATTAAAATAATTATGGCATAGGAATACTAATTTTCTTCTACTTAAATTCATAAAGTAAGAGAAAACTTAGGCTACAGACCCAGCATTAGATAAGATCTCATTTTATTTCTTCTATTATCTAAGCTAAAATTCTCAATTAAAGGAAAAAAATCCCTGTCACTTGCTTTTGCCTGAACACTTCTAGTGATCTGTTTATAGGCTTAGTCAGCACCACAGGGAGCCGGAGATCAAGTAGTCCTGGAGACTTAGACTAGAAGTGAGAGCAATTAACAGAAGTGTCCTACCTTAAGGGGCATTTCATAACTGTAGTTAATAGAAAGTGGCTGCTTCAGAAAGGATCAAAGCATAAAAGAAGAGGGCTTTACTGAAATTGTGTCAAGTTTATCTTGGTACATTGATCCTTGGGATCAAAATGTTCTAAAGAGGACATTAGCTAACCTATAATGTAAAGAAATGTTATTTTTCATTGAACTTAGAAATACAGGAGCACAACTAAGAAACTTTCAGTTTTTACCCAGTAGGACCCAGGGAGAGACATGCTGTTAGATCTCAGGTTGTCATCACTGGAAAGACAGAATCAGAGACACCAGGCTTTTCCATAGTAGATGATAACTGTCAAAAACATCCAATTCTCTTTGATCAATAGTTCTGATTACTAATTTGACTTCCCAGATATATTGATATTAGAAAGGAAGTATCCTAGATAGTAGATATGAAGACTCACTGAAATGATACATTCCTTTGTTAAATTCACAAACTGGCATCAGGGCTTATCTTTTCTTGTGAATTTGGTTAGCAAAAGTCATTTCTTGATTGGCCGATCAATTCTAGGTAAACTTATAAAACAGTTTTTAGATCTAGGAGTTCAGAATTGACTCTGGACTTTGGTAACCATCCCAAGATATTGCCAGCGAGCTTTCTTTGATGACATTTATTTCATTCTAAGTTTAAAACTGGCTGCTGTTTTGTTAAAAAGTTTATATTACATTGAATTGATCTCTTCTTCCTTAGACTAGTCTGAATAATAACAGTTATGTTTTTTTGAATTACATGGATTAAAGTTTAATCTTCTATTTTAGTATTTGGTCAGTCTGGCTAATGGTTTGTCAGTTTTGTTGATCTTTAAAACAACTTTTGGCTTTTTTTTTCTAGTCTCTATTTTATTGATTTCTGCTCTAATCTTTATTATTCCCTTCTGATTGCTTTGAGTTTAATTTGCTCTTCTTTTCCAGTGTCTTAAGGTAGAAGATTAAGTTATTGCTATGAGAACATTCATTTCTTTTATTGCAGGCATTAAATTTCCCCTTAAGATGGCTGCATCCCTATAAGTGTTTGTATGTTGTGTATTCATTTCCATATGTTCTGATTTTCCTGTGATTTCTTTGGTTATTCAGGAGAGTGTCATTTAATTTCCACCTATTTGTGCATCCTCTAAATTTTTTTACTGTTTTTGATTTCTAATTTCACTTCATTATGGTCAGAGAACATATGACTTCAATCCTTTTTTTAAAAAAATATTTTAATTGTATTATTATTATTTTTTAACTTTTTAGGTGAGGCAACCCTCGGTTGACCTCACAAATTGCGAGGACCTTGTCAACTTACAATCCCTTATTTTTTTACGCCTACAGCACCTGGTCTTCCTAGGGGGTCTCCCATCCAAATACTAACCAGGCCCGACTCTGCTTAGCTTCCGAGATCACATGGGATCAGGCTTGTTCAGGGTAGCATGGCCATAGACCAAGCCTTTTAAATTTATTGTATTATGCCCTACCAACAGTGTTTCCCTAAACTCTTGCAAACACTGGTTGTTATCAACATTTTAGTTTGCCGAATTTATAGTTAAAAAATAATATTTCTTTATTTTGATCTGAATATCACTGCAATTATCTACTTTATGAATATTTGAAACAAAATACCTCTAAAAATCACCTAAACCTGGACCTTCGTTGTGAGGTAATTCTTTAATATTTTCTTAATTTCTCTTTTGGATATTGGCATATTTATGTCAACATCTCTTCTGAGGTCAGTCTAGGCAATATTTTTCTTAAGTTCATTAATATTTTAATTTTCTTTGCATAATTTTACAAAATGCTTTTATAATTATTTCCATTTCCTCTCTATTTTTCTAAACAAGTAGTTTTTGGGTTTTAAAAAACCAACTATGTCCCTTGCCTTCTTCTTTCAAACTTCCACTCTTCCTCTTCCCTAACTGCTATCATCTTCAGGTAAATATTGGTCCACACACATCCTGCATCAAGATAAGCAAATATAGTCATAGCATATAACCTTCTCCGCCACCTTCCAAATCTCACTATGTCCTCTCTTTTACAAACTAGGTTCTTCCTTCCCCTCCCTCTTTTTAAAAAGTAATAAAATATGTATAAACAGTACTACATGACCATTAAATACAAGGCAGACCAGTAGGCGCAGTGAAAGTTACACATGCAGTGAAATACACATCCTCGATCCTGTTTTAGAAAGAAATGGTTACCAAAAATATCGACTTCCCTTAAGAAGGCTTGAGAGCCTAACTCTAAAATTGTAGTTGCCTCGGCCCTTCTATCGATGCCTCACCACAGAGAGGTATAGCTCACTGCTGACGCAGCGAATGATGTATCTACTGTTATGTTTTATTGTGGTCGTATCTAAGTAAATTTCATCTGAATCAGTCTTTTCTTTCCAAGGAGGTCTGTTTGAAGACTGCCTTACCTTACGGACATGACAGGAAAAGAGGACGTTCATGTATTTGTCCTTCCGTTTCAGTTCATTGGCAACGGGCACAAAAGTGCCTGAGGTCTGAGGTGTCTCTGGCTTCTGAGAGAAAAAGGAAAGGTGACAGAATGAGTATGCTTAGCATTTTAGATGAAAAGGTGATCTTTTAGTATACTGTTTTATTACTATGCTCATGTAATTTCATACATGTACTTTTTATCTCCCCATCCCAGATGATAAGCCACTAGATAGTTGTCTTAACACCAGAGGTCCTATAAAACTTTTAAGATAAGGAGTGAGAGAGAGAATGAAATACAGCTTTTGGAATAATTGATATAAAGGTGGTAGTTAAAAATAGTTGAATTATGCAAGAGCAGGTTTAAATGGTCAAAGCTAGGTTATAGAGTATATATAATACATATAGATACGAGACAGAGAACTCTTTTTTAAAATGGGGTAAACATCAAATATTGTACACTTAGAAGCAATAAAAACTTTTAGTTTAGCATCTCTCATAGAAATTTAGTTTCTGAAAGTGTCAGTCTTTCTATAAATTCTTGGGGAAAAATTCTTCTCTTTTTTTGTTAAGGGAGCAGGATTCCACTTTCTTTTCCTGGACTTACCGAAGCAAGATAGTTGCCCTCCCAGGCCCTTTGGAGCCCAAGGTCAGCCCTGTGACCCTTCAACATTTCCATGGCCGCAACCTTTGCCCTGACCTGGGGCAGATCTGAAGCGGGAATGCTCTTGATGAGCTGAGATGCTCTCCATCTATAAGTAAATAAACAAAATGTACTGGACTTCAGAAACACAATATCATTCATTTTCAAAAACAACTGAAGCTGCCATTAAGTAGAATTAAACCAAACTACTTGCATGCTACTCTAAAAAAAGTACACAGAACTTATTAAAATACACATAGTTTTATGTGGACAGATATTTGTAAAACCTGCTTTGTTGTTTGTGTGTTTTGAAAGCAACTAGAATTTAGTGATATGTAGACTCTCATAATACATATCGTTAGGGCACAGCAACTTAGGATTCATCATTCATTCACTCATTCAACACGTTTTCTAGGCAAGTACTAGATTCCAGGTGCTGTTCTAGGCAGGGGAAGCACAACAGTAAACAAACAGATGATGGTCCTTTCTGCTAGGTGCTTATATTCTAGAGAGCAGACATAGACAATAAACTAGGCATTGAGTAAACATACAGTAAGTATGAGGTCATAAGTGCTATAGAAGAAAGTTAAGGAAAGAAGTAGCAGAGGGAAAGAACAGGGAGCAGGTGTTATTTATACGCACCACTAATAAGGATATATGAATAGAGACCTACAGGAAGTGAAGGAGTGAGTTGTACAGGTATTTGAGTAAGAGTGTTCCAGAAAGAGAAAATGGCAAGTGCAAAGGTTCTAAGGTGTGAGCTTGCTTGGTGTGTTAAAATACCAGCTGTGATGCTGGAGCAGAATGGAAGAGAGTCACAGGAGGGGAGGTCAGAGGACCAGCATCTACGGAGCCATGGAGGTCATTATCAGGACTTTGGCCTTTACTCTGAATGAGAGGAGAAGCCATTGGAAGGTTTTGAACAAAGAAGGGATATGACCTGACTCCCACTTTACAGGATCATTCTGATTGCTGTAGGAAGAAAGGCTGAAGGGGGGTTGGGCTGGGAACAGGATGACCCATTATGAGGCTACTTCCATAATGCACATGGTAAAAGATGGTGGCTTAGATCCAGGCGGTCAGGATGGAGGTAGACATAGGTGTTGGTTCTGGATATATTCTGAAGGAAGCACCAGTAAGACTTGCTGATGGATTAGATGTGAGAGAAAGAGAACTAAAGAGGATTTAAACACGACTTCAAGGTTTTTTGGTTTAAGCAACTAAAAGCATATACTAAAAATAATCTATTCCTGATTGAGAAAAACAAGTACAAGGTCTTTTACACTCTTAGCAGCGTCCTAGTCCTACATGATACTCATGCCCTCTTTTCTGCCACAGGAACTTGAAGCAGGGCAGTTAGAAGCAAACTGAGAATTACCTTTTATCAGATGAAATCAAGACCAGTGGTTCTCAACCTATGCTTCCATGGAATGCTAGAAGGAGATTCAATTAAAAATCTTTTCCCACTTTACATACATAAAATGTTAGAGAGATTGATTTCATCTAGAATTTTCCCAAGATGTATTCTTGTTTCAAGATTGTAGCTCGAGCACCAAGTTTCATTTTCAGTGGGGAGAGGTCCTTGCTCTGCCTGTTGGTCTTTTTCACCCTGGACAGTGGCCCAAGACAGGGTCCATACCTGACTGACTCCAAAGGCACGCTGGGGAATTTGGGACCTGACTTAAAAAACCATAGAGAGAGCCACATAGAGGCTTTTCATCCCATCGAGCCAACTGCCATCAATAAATATGTATAGCTGACAATAGCTGTAGCCACAGAAATCGCCAGCCTCAACAACATGAAAAAGGGAAAATAGCTGGGCACAAACAAGACCCCCAGCCTTCCTAGAATGAAAAAGAATTACTGTGAGGAACAGGAGCGAGCTTAAACATGGTTAGACACACACTGAGATCTTAGGAAAGAACCAAAACCCCACAATCACTGTGCAATACTTTAACATACTTCTCTTAGTATTCCACAGATGAAAAAATTCAAGAATTACATAGGATATAGGGACTAGACCAGGGGTTGGTAAATGATAGCCTGTGCTCATGGCCTGGCTCTGGACTGTTCTCAAGCTCAGAATAGTTTTTACACGTTTAAGAAAAACAGGACAAAACAAAATAAAATACGTGACAAAGACCACATGTAGCCCACAAAGCCTAAAATATTTACTATATGGCCTTTTACAGAAAAAGTTTGCCTTTGGACTAGATTAATATAACTGGCAAGATCAATCCTCTGTGCGTGCGTGCGTGTACGGTCAACAAACAGAGCAGACACATTATTTTCAAAATGCTCACTCACTGACTATATAAGCTCTATTTGTCTTTTGCATCTTCCTTATTTGTCACCATATTTCTGGAACTTCGGTCAATGTCTGTGGCATAGCAGGTGTTGAGTTAATATTTGGTGAATGAATAAATTTTACAAGAATTAATTCTAGGCCATGTATAAAATGTCAAAATGTAAAAAGAAGGCTGTATAGGCCATAGTGTAACATAATCAAAATCAATTAATTTTTTGCAGCCATTAAAATATTACACAGATCTTTATTGTCATGGACAGGTTTTCAAGATTAAGTCAAGTCATATAACCATACATACAAACCTGCTTAAGTAAAAAAAGAGAGGAAAAAAAGCCCAAATGATATGTGACTCTATGTACACACACTCATAGCAAGAGCAAACATTTCCAAAATGCGTATTATGTGTCAGGCACTAACGGAAATGCTTTATTTATATTTAGTTATAATCTTTTCAACAACCCTATAAGCAGGTACTATTATTATGGCCCTTTCACAGATAAGGAAAGTGAGGTACAGAGAGGTCAACTAATTTACCCAAGTTACATAGCTAGTCGGTGGCAGAGCTCGAATACGAACCTAGACTCCAAGGTTTCTGTTCTCAACCATTGTATCACGCTGTCTCTTATGTGTGAGTGTTTGTAAACACTTAGACAAAGATTTAGAAGGAAACAAACTGATTGTTAATGAGTGGTCATCTCAGAGGAAAGAAATAAAATGGGGAGACACAAGAGGTGTAGAGGATTTCAACTTTATATCTTATACATTTTTATGTAATTTCACTTTTTAAAAAAGTGAGCATGTACTCCCCTATCACTTAATTACTTTTTGGATTATGTCAAAAACGCAGGTTATAGAGAATTCAATTCATGAAAAAAATCTGTGCATTAAAAAGACTGACAAGATTTAAAACTAACATTTATAGCTTTATATCTGGGAATTTAAGTACTTTTGCTTTCAGTAATTCTGTACTGCTTGATTTTTTCTTTTTATAAGTACTCATCTCTTTTTTTTAAAAAAAGCAAATGAGATATGAATTAAAGTGTTTTTCTCCCGTGCATTTTTTTTCTCTTTTGATATCTGCCACCGATTTACATTCACTATCTCAATGATTTCATAGTGTTCTTTGTGGAACACTATGACACCAAATGAGCACATTTAAGGACTGTTAGCTTAGTTTATGTGACTAGATAGCTGCATCTAAGACACAGCTGAATATATCTGGTGCACACCAGCAACAAATAAGCTCAAAGAATGAGAAAAGAGGTACGAATAACCACAAACTCAGATTCGCGGCAGGTTAAAAAAAATGAAGATCAGTTGGAAAGGTATCAGATTTTACAGGGGTGTTTATTGTATGTATGTTTGTTTGAATGTATGTATGTATGTATGTATGTATGTATGTATGTATGACATTTACTTTAAAAAATAGCTTGCTTTAAAAATGTTGTTTTCTCCCTTGTATTTTAAAATCACCTGTGAAACTTTAAAAAGGACCTCTGCTTGGGCCCCACTCCCCAGCTCTACTAAACAGGACAGTCTGGAGGTGGGACTTGGGCAGCGGTTATGCCTTAAAAACTCCTTGTGAATCTACAGTGCAGCAGGGTAGAAAATCACTGCTCTGAAGAGATTAGCAGATTTTCTAGTTTGAGTTACATGTGGTAATTTTAATAAAGTTGGTTTTTTTTTTTTTTTGCAACTAAAAGAAAGTAGAGTCTGCATGCCAATAGCTTATTTAAATATGATTTGATCCAGGGATTGGGGCATACTGCTGTCTTTTGCTACAGGAAAAAAATTAATGGACAGTCCATTATTTTGAGAGGGCAACAGATGATGCCCTTTGAAAGCAAAATCTATAAAACTGGAGACAAGGTAAAAGCAAATGTTATGACAGCAAATAGCTAAGCTACTATCATGGTCTCAAATTTGAGACTTTATATATATCAAGTGTGTGGCCACAAATGGATGTAGTACATACTAACGAGTTCTTACCTATTAAAAATTGCTTGTAGGGCCTCCTCAAAACGGCGAAGAACTTTAGGAGGTGTTGGCCACTTCACATGCTTCCCGTAGTCTCTCATGGTCTTGACGCCATGGAAGCGTTTAGTCACCTCATGGATGTATGACTTCACTTTGTGGCGCCGGTAGTATCTGATAATTGTCAGAGCGGCCTTGGCCTTCTTGTACCGCATGCGGGCCAGGGCACCTCGCCACACCTTCACAAAAGAGGAAAGAAAGGGAAAACGTTGCTGGCTGCTTAGTAGTAGATAACTTTGAAATCACAGATGCTCCTCTACTTATAAGTTCAGCTGGGGAACTTGGATGTGTCAACAAAATCAGCCAGAGCATCAGCTGAAGCACGTCAATTCTGCATGCTACCAACAGATGGCACTAGGAGTCAGGTCGGTCATTTCGGTTCGGTCGTCTAGCCACTCATTATCTACAGTGGGTGTGTGCTGAGTTTGAAACAGTCCTGTTTTAACTTTACGGTCATGAAAAGAATGCCAAAATACAAATATTTTTGGATGAATATTTTAAGAATGATAAAAGAAAATAAGATGAATCAGAACCAAAAGCCATCAACATCTATAGCTCTCTCATGAACGTAGCTTTACACAGATTGTATACATTGGTAACTAGTGTAGTGTCACATTGGATTCACAAACTAATTTACACACAGCCTGTGCCACCTCTCTTCGGAGTTCTAGGTAAACTCCCAAGAATTTAGATGCATTCCTGGGGAGAGTCAAACAGACAACTAATACCATACGAATCTTTGTTAAAATTTTTTCAGCTCTCAGAAATGAATCAGACAATATATAAATGTCTCAAGGCCAAGCATGGGGAAGTCAGAGACAATGATATATTCTTGGAGGATCATTTATCCAGGTTCCCATACTTCTCAATCTCTCAAGTAAAAAGAAATTTGGTATGATCTTCGATTCATCGTTGGCCCTTCCCCTATAAATCTCCACCACCAGCCTGACCCTTTCTTTCACATATTTCCAGTATGAACTCCTTTCTTCTCCCTTCTGCTACTACAGTCTCCAACACTTCACAATACTCTAATTGCTTTCTTCGATAAACTCCCTGCACACGCCACCAAGCTCCAGTTGATAATTACTACTGCCCCTTAAATGACCGTTCCAACTCTTAGGTTGGTGGTGTTGCTTCCCTCCCTGTTTCCGTCCTCTTAGGACTAACATTTGCCACCTTTAGTTCAAAGCCAGATTCACTTAGGTTTATTTCGTCTCAAATCTCGACTGGTGCCCACCAATTTCTCTCAGAAAAACTCACACGATAGCCTCATTTTAAGTCTGTTTTCACGCAGACTCCTAAACCAGCACTGTGAGCTTGCAATGTTCTCCTTTATTCAGCCTGCTGCACAATAAAAATAGATTTGTTTGCATGCCACATGTGAGGAGGTCATCAGGGGACCACAAAGGAACTAATGGGTCAAGAAAAACCGATATAGAGGGGAAACAAGACATAGGAGCGATTTGTGATGGGAACCTAGAGTTTACATATACACAGAATAGATAAAGACAACGAGGCAATGGAAACTAACTCATCAATGCATGTGGCATCAGTACAGAAACCCTTTTTAGTCAAAATGGCTCTCTTGTAGCTGAATCCATCATACAGATGGCTTTGTTACGCCTCCACCCAAGTGCTAAAATAAAGGTCCCTTCTTTAGTATCTTGAAAAACCAAAAGAATACAATTACAGGGTGGAAGTCTGTGATTCAATTTCTTAAAGAAAACACATTTTTAAAGTTTCATACTGTTTGTTGCCCTCCCCGCTCCTTCTTTTTTAAAGGAAGGACATTAAGACTCCCTGGAGCCACATCTATATAGGAAACTAATCTTTAACTTTCAAGAAGTGTTTTATAGAGCTTTTTATTCAAATGTTTTTGGTTAGATTCTTTAGTAATTTGAAAAAAACATTTATTAAGTAAGTGCTCTTCGGGCATAGGTTTTCTTTTGACAACCTTTAAAATTTCATCTGTGTTCTTGGTTTATTTAGGTTTTGTACAGTTGAAAAATCAAATAATACAAAAAATGCTATAAAGACAGCAATCCTTCCCCCTAACCACCTAACCCCACCTCCCTACCTCACGGTCTCGTTCTACACAAACTATTTTAACTGCTTCTTTTAGTATTTATAAATAATATACATAATGTTATCTCTTGGTTGATTCTTTTAGATACTATCCAAATTACAGAAGTTAGTGATTTAGCTCTCTCACCATCAT
>NW_011888831.1:9245584-9252188 GCF_000151845.1 Pteropus vampyrus
AGAGTAGCTGAGAGCAGGCTCTGGACTCAGACTGCCTGTGTTCAAATCCTGGCCTCACTTTAACAGCTGGGTAAACCTGAACAAGCTTCTTAACTCCACTGTGCCTTAGTTTTCTTATCTGTAAAATGGGGATGATAATGGTGCTTATTTTGAGGGTTGTTTTGAGGATTAAAGGAGTCAATACACACGAAACACTTAAAAAAGTGCTTGTAGGTAGCTGGAACTCAGTATGAATCAGTTATAACTATTTGAAATCTTTGTCTTTAGTAGGTCACTGTTTTTGTTTTTTGTTTTTACTGCACGTGCAGATTATTTTGCCTTAGTCACATGTCATTAATACCAAGAAAATCTTTAATGAATGTGAGCCACTCCTTCTCCGTGTGTCATTTACCTTAAACAGTGTTTGGATATTATTCTTTCACTGATAATACGGACTGAATGTCCATGATTTATATAACTTATCCAGTCTTTTAGCTGCCTGAGAGGAGTAAAGAGAGAGCAGAGAGCTGGGGCTTTGGGTAGTTGGCACTGAGTTACTTAATACAAATGAAATAAATACATCAGAAGTTTGCTTCACTGTCTGGGGTGTATTGTAGGCTTTTGGCCTGGTTGGGGACAAATATTCTTTTTTCCCTTGTCTTTGGAGCTTTTCTTGGTTTGGCTGTAATAATTATTCCCAGTAGATGCTTTTTCTCTTCCCTAACGTGCTGATACATCAGACGCAGTGAAGATGGTAGACATACTTGGCTCTTCTTGCCAGGAGAGTCTTTTTGATGGAAGAAAGGGTCCCCAAAGGAGGTGTAGATCATTCCAAGCCTTCCCTCTGGTGTATCTTTATACTTAACGCTGGAATCTTCAAAAGCAGAGAGACTTCTCAGAATTCCCTCCTTGTACTCTTCCATGTTCCAGTCTTCTCTTTGAAGAACATATTGATTTTTTTTTTTTTTTTAGCACCTTCTTTCAATTTGGTCCAGTTTTTCTTTTTCTGGATGACACTTCTCAGTTTCTGGTATGAAGCTGAGATCTTTTCTTGGTTTCAGGGTTGATGGTATGTTCTTTGTTATTTTTACATTTTTGTTAATTTCAGCAAATGTGGGAGAAAAGAATTTTATGAACCTGCAGTTATAACAACTTTATCAGAAGTCCCTTAGGCTTTAGTTTTTAACATCAGAGAAAAAGTAGCATTGAAAAACTACTGAGGAAAATGATTCTGTGCAAAATAGGATTCATGTATTTCCCCTTAAAATCTAAGCATATTTGGTTTAAACAGATATGCTCCTATAAAAGTTTGTGTGTCTGTGATAGGGTTGTTGTTGGTTTTCCCACCAGGATATGTAGGTTGGAATTTAAGGTATAAAAACAGGTATTTTCCACTTCCCTTTTTGTTTAAAGCCGCTTAAACTGTTGGGTTTACCTCTGTAGAGGATGTTGCCTGATGATGGAGAATTAAGAAGCAGAAAATTGAATGTTATATTCAATAAGTAAATGCTTAATATTTGTTTGCTTATGCCTAGAGAGATTAAGCAAAAAGCAAGGCCAAAGGGGCATTCATTAAAACGATATTAACACTAAAAGTGGAACCGACCAGATATTATATGCTTTAGGATATGATGCAAGAGACTGAAAGCTGAAAGAGATGCAATAGGACCTGGGAGGGGAAGTTAAGCAGAAGATGTAAGCAGAGAGCAGACTGACAAAGGAGAGGGCAGGCAAGTCATTTCTTAGGTAGAAAATAGGACAGAGGCTGACTCAGAGGGAATCACTAGGTATAAAGATTGAACATCAGGGCAGTACTGCACACATCTTTGCTACTAAATTTTGGATCCAAGTCCTCTCTTCAATACTTTTACCCACTATAGTCAATTTTCAGCACAGAGGCAGGAGTGATTTTTTTAAGTCCAAAGTCAGATCATGTCACTTCTTTGCTTAAAGCTCTGCCACAGCTCTCCATTTTCCTCAGAGTGAAAGCCGAAGTCCCTCTCCTGGCGTACAGGGCCCACAACATCAGGTACCTTCCGACCTCACCTCCTGGCGTACAGGGCCCACAACATCAGGTACCTTCCGACCTCACCTCCCACTGTTCCCTCCCTTCACTCCAGCCACACTGGGCCCCCTCCTGTGCCCTGCACAGGAAGGGCACCCTCATGTCTCAGGGCCTTGCACTAGTTTTCCTTCTGAAAGGACCTTCCCTAAGATATCACATGGTGAACTTCCTCACCCTCTCTGAGTCTTTCCTCAGTTGTCACCTTCCCAATGAGACCGACCATCCTATTGAAAACTTCAACTTGTCTCTCCCCTCCCTTCCCAGTACTCTCCATGCTCTATTTTTTTCTCTTCCTTCCAGCACTTGTATCTTCCAACATATCGTGTAATTTACATATTATTGTATTATATAGTTTATGCTCTACCCACACTGGAATTTAAGCTCTCCCAGGCCAGGGTTCTTTGTCTCTTTGCTCACTGATGCATCTCCACTACCCAGAACAATGCCAAGGACACAAGCAGCCACTCAATCGTATTTGTCGAATAAATGAATGTTTTCAACTTCATCTTCAAGCCTGATATTGAATCCTTCATTTTGGCTGTTATGTTTTACATTTTCAAGAAGAGCTCATTCTTGTTCTCCACGTACTCCCTTTTCAAAACATTTTGTTCTTGTTTTGTAAAAGTAACATCTCATCCTTCTTCTCTGAGTATACGAATCATGGTTTTACTTTACATGTTGCTCCCTGCATGGTACCTGTTACCTCCAAACCCTCTTTTTCCATTTGTCTTGGTCTCAGCTTTTTGTGTGAGAGGCCCTCCTCAAATGTCTGGGGATCTTCGGCTGTTCATTCACTGAAGAGTGTAACGCCACTTGGAAGCTACCTGTGTATGTGCAATATGAACGGTGAACTTTGCTGATTATGTGGGGACCAATCACCTGAAGGGGCCCCCTGTACATCCGTATCTTAAAGCATTTTCTCTTTGCTGCCAGAATTGAGTGAAGGGGGATGGGAGGAATCTTTAGTTTCCAGACTTTCACTTAGTTTTCTTGGTTTCAATATGGTGCCTGACCCTTCTCCTCCATTGTGCCTGGTGGCCCCAAGCCCAGAGCTTCTCTGGTTCAATTTCTTCAGCGTAAACTTCTTGTCTTCTATCAGAATGAGGCTGAGGTAGTCACCTGGCTTTGTGAGGCCTGGGAGAAGACCTAAGTAAGTATCTAATTGTTTTTTATTCAGATTTTCAACCAACCTGCCCTTCAGCGATCCTCCTCACCCCTACCTACAGAGGCACCTCCCATGCCTGAATCTTTCTAGAGCTCGGTGGCTGGGTGAACTGGCTTGCTTGTCTGCCTTCTTCTCCACAGGCACTTAGCTTTCAGCTTTCTTCACCTGCTCGGATGAGCAACCACATGTTTACTTGCTTCCTAAATTATGCTGCTGCCTCTTGTCTGCTGTTGTTTCCACTGTGGCTCTATTTGTTCTTGTGGGTTTCTCTAATTTTTATCCCTTACTGCTTATTTAATGGTTTTGAAAGGGAGTGGATATAAACACAATCTGTCATGTTTAACCAGAGGTTTTGTAATGTCATCTTAATTCTACCATGTTTTCCTCTGGTGCACACTTCCTCCGTGGTCGGGCATGTCAGAGCAACATCTGGCAGTCATTAAAGTACAAGATATACTTTGCAAACGATGCAGGATTCTAGGTTGCACTCAATTAAGAAGTAGGTCAATTGCATATCTTCAGTTTAGTCTCAGAAATACACATAGGTCAACTTTCCTTTTTTCCCTCCTAGTTCTCCATGCTTTTTTTCTTCTTTTTTTTTCCCCTCCCTAGTCATTATGGGCATTGGGTCCTTTCTGCCGGTGCTCTGAACTGAATATTCTCTTGGTTCCCACAACCAGAATCCTTCAAAATTTCAGCTTCCCAGGCTCTCCATGACTAGAGACAACTTTTGGGACAAAGATCTTTCTATTATTTCTAACCTTAAGTTCTCCATAGAGTTATTTAAGCAAGAGTTCCCACAGTTTATGATTATTAAAGAGTTGTGATAGAAGAGAATTTATTTAGGTACAAGGTAGAACTCTGAGCAAACACTAAAATACAAAAAAAAAAATCTATCTTTAGTATCCACACACCCCATTAAGTTAGAAGATGACAGTTGCATCCTATTAGGGATATTTCATAATTGATTAATGAGGCTTCACCCATTCTAGGAGTTATTTTAAAGGGAGACTTAAAGACAGAAAAAACCTTCCTAAGTTATTTCTCTTCAACTCAAATATCTCTATGAGGGACAAAATAAATAAAGACCTGAGGTGCTATTTTTAAAATGCTGGTGCATTCTTTTTTCACAATAGCAGCTTAACATGTACTGAGAAGAAAATAAGACCCAGTGGATATAATTTGTAGGTTCTTAGCATAATACTTGACACAAAACTCCTTAGCTATACAGAAAAATTAGTGGCATTTTAAGATGACCTAGGGGAAAATTAAGAAGTAAGAAGTAACCAAATCTTTAGTCAGTAAACAAATATGAAGCCATTAAAATAAAGACAGAGACAAAAACAAACAAAACAAAACACATGTGAGCCTGATCATTATAAGCTGTCCTGGTGAACTTAACTATGCGTATGCCTAGTAGAGTGTAATTTAGAAATGACCACTCCTGAGCTGCTTTATGTTGGTCTGGTAGGCTAACTTTCTGGTAGTAGACTTGAGAACCTTCATCTAGGACTTGAACATTTTATATATGGCCTAGTCCAGATCCATTAACCTAGCAATTCTTTTGTGCACACAATTTTTGCCTGTTAACGATTTCTTTACTACAATGATTCCGTGATCTGACAACCCCCTTGTAACCGTAACTTCAAGAAGCAATTAAACCTCTTGGTCAATTACTGTCAGAAGACCACTCAATGTGAACTCTATCAAAGCCTAAACGCAATTGTTTTGAAGACAAATAAAAATAAAATTACTTTAGCCAACAGATTACACAATCTGATGGGCCCTTCAGGATTCAATCTTGTTCAAAAGTGAACATTCTGTGAAGCTGTACTAAAGCGCGGTTGCTTTCTTACGTTTGTTTTCTGAAAAGAAGAGGTACAAAATTGATAATTCAATCTCAAAATCTCTTAGGTCAAGGCTTTCTCAAAACTGCTTTTTGACACAGAACTACAGGGCTCTAGTCAAGTGTACGAGCATTTGAGCAGATCCCATGAGGCATCTGGGGGATGTTCTGGCTTTGCCTACTGCCTTCTCAACCCCGAGACCGACCTCCAACCAATGCTCAGGTCATTCACCACCTGGTCAGGGGACAGTTGGGCTTTTACCTTGTGTGAAAAATGTGCTGACTTTTCTTTCTTTATATCCAGCATCTAAAACATCCAGAAATCCTTAAAAACAACAACAACAACAAAAACCCAGTATGCCTTTGCTTTGGATGATTGAAAATGATCTCAACTTTGAATGTTCTCTTAGATCATTCAAAAACTCAAATAACTGATATTCAAAAGGACTAGCTAAAGGAGCATCCTCATGTTCATTTCTATAGAGTTCCAAAATAAATTATGAAATATAGAGCCTCTGAAGTGCTCCCTGAAAAAGGGGTTCCGTTTTCAATAAGTGTGGGAAGATGCTCACTGCAATTCCTTTTTGGAGACTCCTGATGCACATTACCATATTAAAAGTTCTGATAAATACTATGTAAACAAGCCAGTTTTAACTTTGTTCAGCAGAATTTAAAAAACATATTTGACTGTAGAATGCTTTGTACCCAGATTACTCTTTCATTTTGAAGGAGGTCAAGATATGCCATTCCAAAATATGTCCCTTTGGCATAAGCATTACTTTGAATGTTCGTTCTTCAAAAATTTCCCAACTTCCTACTGTATGTGTGGTTTCCGTAGGGAGTTGAAGGAAAATGGGAGATACCTATAATATCCTAAAAAAAAACCAAAATGTATATGAGATAACTGGGGAACAACTACAATCCCTTAAAAAAATAAGATCTGGTCAAACGCCACAACAATGTAAATCTCCATGCAACAAAGCCTGAATTCTCCACCAGAGAGAGGCTGTTTCAAGGGAGTCCAGCACTGCTCGGAGGGACAGCTCCCTGGCTGGCACTGTGTTGGGGTGGAGTGTAAAGTCCTGCCCTGGATGGAGAAGCCGCATTCCCCATGGACTACCCGGGGAATCAGGCAGTCAAACTTTGCAGGCTTAAAAGTCTGCAAAGATGTATACCAGATGATTTACAAGAGCACCCAGGTGCTCTTATAAATTCTATCATAACGGCTCCTGATGAGTAAAAATTTAAAAAATGTCATTCGAAGATTCTTTCCAATCCAAAGTGCACATGGAACTGACAACCACTATCTTTTATTTTCATTTGATTACTGTTATTAGCCCTAAGGGAAGGGAGAGGAAACTTTATTTCACTATTACGTGCCAGACCGCGTGCTAGACATATTTCACTATTACGTGCCAGACCGCGTGCTAGACACTCGACATACATTAGAAGTAGGTATTTTAAAAGCACGTATTCTTGACATATTATTTGTATATTACTGTTACATGTTTCTCTTACTAATAATTTACCATAAAGAAAACAGGGAACA
>NW_011888831.1:9252238-9286811 GCF_000151845.1 Pteropus vampyrus
TGGCTGGCACTGTGTTGGGGTGGAGTGTAAAGTCCTGCCCTGGATGGAGAAGCCGCATTCCCCATGGGCTACCCGGGGAATCAGGCAGTCAAACTTTGCAGGCTTAAAAGTCTGCAAAGATGTATACCAGATGATTTACAAGAGCACCCAGGTGCTCTTATAAATTCTATCATAACGGCTCCTGATGAGTAAAAATTTAAAAAATGTCATTCGAAGATTCTTTCCAATCCAAAGTGCACATGGAACTGACAACCACTATCTTTGATTTTCATTTGATTACTGTTATTAGCCCTAAGGGAAGGGAGAGGAAACTTTATTTCACTATTACGTGCCAGACCGCGTGCTAGACATATTTCACTATTACGTGCCAGACCGCGTGCTAGACACTCGACATACATTAGAAGTAGGTATTTTAAAAGCACGTATTCTTGACATATTATTTGTATATTACTGTTACATGTTTCTCTTACTAATAATTTACCATAAAGAAAACAGGGAACATTTGACATAAGTTTCTTTAAGTCATACATTAACATATTTTTGCTTGAAAATGCTTGGCTTTAGAGAAAAAAAAATCATTTTTCAGACCTATGAACCCTGCTTCTACAGAGGAATGCAGTTAACGTGCACAGTTCTTGCCGGTAGCCTGGCTCTGGTTGTAGGCAATGGACCATGGTACTAGCAGGGTTTTGTTTAAAACCAGTGTTCTTCAACCTATCCCTGCATCCTGCTATCAATTACCTATATTCACTGTGATGGTGATACTGGGTGAAGATGCTTCCTGGTGCAGGATTTCAGAATGTTGGGGGAAGGAAATAATCTGAAAAAGGTCCCTTGGATTACGTAGGGTAAACATCAAACATGCTCCCTCTTCATATTCCTGTCTTAGATTGTAATTAATGGGGGAATGGCAGGATTAAGAAAATGTACGCTTATTAAAGATATTTTTTTCAAAAGTTCAAGTTTACATAGCACAAGTTGAACATAATATGATTAAATATCTATGAAGACCATTACTAGTCATAATTTAATTACAAAAAGATAAAAAGAATATATTGTTTGGGTGTGTGGTTTATCATAGTAATAGGCAATACCTGTTATATAGTAATAAGTAGCTCATGCTAGAAAAATGTTGTGGTAACACAGAAATGTTACTATTTAGAGAAAAATTTAGATACAATAAAATGCTAGGTTTGCTCAGTGACACTGGGTTTTACAGTTGTACACATAGCTATAATGATCTTTACTACTGAAAATTCTACTAGAAACATAACTTTGTACTTATAAATCTGAAAAATCCTACTATCTAATCCATTTCTTCCCCAAGAAATGTTTTATAGTAGATGAAAATTGAGGTTTCTTAGTTATATACCAAGCAAGGCAGAACAGATTTAAAATGGATGTCAATAATATCCAAAATTTATAAAGAACTTATACAACTCAACAGCAAAAAAAAAAAAAAAACGATCCAATTAAAAAATGGAAGGAAGACCTGAACAGATATTTCTCCAAAGAAGAAATACAGATGGCTAACAGACATATGAAGAGATGCTCAAGGTCGCTAATCATCAGAGAAATGCAAATTAAAACCACAATGAGATATCACCTCACACCTGTCAGAATGGCTATCATCAATAAATCAAAAACAGTCAAGTGTTGGAGAGGATGTGGAGAAAAAGGAACTCTCATACATTGTTGGTGAGATTGCAAATTGGTACAGCCGCTATCGAAAACAATATGGAGGTTTCTCAAAAAATTAAAAATGGATATACCTTTTGACCCAGCAATTGTACTTCTGAGTATTTATCCAAAGAAAACCAAAAGAATAACTTGTAAAGATCTATGCACCCCAATATTCATGGCAGCACAATTTATAATAGCCAAGATATGGAAGCAACCTAAATGCCCATCAACAATTGGATAAAAAAATTATGGTTCATACATACAATGGAATATTACTCAGCCATTAAAAAAAATGAAATCCTACCATTTGCAATGACATGGATGGACCTAAAGGTTATTATGCTGAGTAAAATAAGTCAGATAGAGAAAGATAAATATCATAGGATTTCACTTATATTTGCAATCTAAGGAACAAAAAGAACAAACTAATCAAACACAGACTCAGAAATATAGTGGACAATTTGGTGACGGACAGAGGGGAGGGGAGTTAGGGGCTGGGAGAATGGGGTGAAGGGTTAAAGCAGCACAAATTAGTAGTTGATAGTTGGGCATGAGAATGGGGAGCACGGCAGAGGGAATGCAGTTAGCATTAATATGATGGCTAAGTGGAGGGCCAGGGGAGGGAGGAAGCAATTGGGGGAATCGTTTTATGAACAATATAGATATCTAACCAATGTAGTGTATACTTGAAACTAATTTAAATAAATAAATTTATTAAAAACATCAAAAATAAAAAGCAAAGGATAAAAAATATAAAAAAAGGATGTCAATAAGAATATGATTAATTTTCAACTAACTTCTCTAGAATTTAAAAAATAAATATATATTTTAATGGTCATTTGTAATTGTTTCGTAAACTGCATTTTTAAATCCATTTTTTTATTTTATGCCATTTATACTGATTTGTATGAGTTCTTTATAAATTAAGAAAAGTATTCTTTTGTCATTGGTGTTTTAAATATTTTTTCCTAGTATGTCAATGATCTTTTGATACTGTTTATGGTATATTGCCATATATAAGTTTAAAAAAAATGTATGTAGTCAAGTGTATTGATTTTTCTTTTATGGTTATATACACATTTTATACAAAACTGAGATCATATAATAATCATAAAGTGCTTTGCAATGCTTTTTATTCAACATACCAGGAGTATTTTTTCCATGTGATCAAATATCTTCCTATAACATAATTCTGAATGTACTCAGATAGATACATATAATTCAGTTAACCAACCACTACTGTAAGATATGTTTAGTGTTTTCAATTTTTTTTGCAATTATAAATATTTTAGTAATATCACTGTATATAAATTTACGCACACAAATGATTTATGGCGAAGTTCTAGAAACAGAATCGCTGTTGTGACCCATTTATGTTTTCAACTGCCACATATTAAAGTACCCATTTCCAAACTATACCATGTGAATACTTAAAAATAACTAAGTTGATAGGATAATATATTGTTGCTATGATTAAATTGCTTTATTACTGTTATTCAATTTTTTAAAATTCACTAGCTATTTGAGTTTTTTCTTTTGTGAATTCTCTCTTCATTCCTTTTTGTCCACATATATGTAATTTGACATAATGATTTTAAGGGCTTTTCATATATGAAATAAGCTATCCTTTTATTACATTTATAAAAATTTCTTAGTATTTTGCCTTGTACCATCTTCTGGGCATGGTTATTGGTTCAGGTCAATAAAACATGAGAAGAGTTTTGCTAAGTGGTTCTGAGAAAGAAAATGTTCTCACTTTTCTGAGAGAATGTTTAAGAACTTCTAGAAGTGACTGAACAAGGAGGAAACCGGTGGCTGCTGAAATTGTTAGCAGCCATTGTGCAACCACAAGGGGGAGCCACACTTAGAATAAAGATGATCCTAGAGAAGGATTACCAACGTATGAAATAAATCCCTGTTACATTCGATGCCAGTTTAAATATCGTTTTCTTTCTTTCTTTCTTTCTCTTTCTCTCTTTCTCTCTCTCTTTCTTTCTTTCTTTCTTCTTTCTTCTTTTTCTTTCCTTTCTTTCTTTTTTCTCTTTCTTTTTCTCTCTTTCTTCTTCTTTTGCAGCTGAACACACTACGATACAATTATGTGGTTTTTTTAAGAAACAGAAGTTTTAAATGTTTATGTAGGGACACCTATCTATCTTTCCTTCATGAATTCTTCTTTTGCTGCTGTTGTACTTTGAAAAAACTCCTCTACTTTAAAACCGAATACGTGGCCATAAAATAAATTTGTTTTGTTAAAATGTAAGCTCTATAGGGAGCAAAGGGGACTCGATCACAAGTAGGAGAGTTTTTATTTTATAATCACTTCCTGAATGGCAGGAGATTGTGTTCATTCCAGAAGATTATCCATATTTAAAGATGTGTGAAATGCCCACTAAAGCTCTGAAGTTTTTGAATGAGGGTGCCTCCTCTGAAAAAGTGGTATAAAAAGCCACTTGGAAGTAATCAGGGGGGGAAATATATATATACACACACACACACATATATATACACACACGCACACATGCACACATACATACCCACACCCACAAATATTTAAATTACTTGATTGCAAAAGGCATAAGCTATAGTGCAAAGGGCATAAGTATAGGTTTTAATATATCAGTCATAATAAATCAGCAGTTTCATGTAAAATCAATGCAAGCATATCTTGAATTCAGAGAAAAAGTCAGACCACTTTCCAAATGAACACCAGCATTAGATTGCCTAAACAGTTCTTTTGTATGTGAAACTTGGAAATATTTTAGGATCATCAAAATTTACCCTTCTTTTTTTGATCTCTTTCATTCATTTCAATTGGCTTGCAATCAATATTTCATGAAACTCTTCTACAGCTAGTTGCCCTCCAGGTGTCCTACTAAAAAACTAAAATCCAAATTCCAGCTGAAAACTTGCAGACATAAACCCTGCTGCACTGGCGACAAAAAGTGATAGAAGTAGACACTGCAGTGATATTAAAATGCCTTCTAAATGTTCAAGCCCTTTCTTATTGCAGCCTCTTTGCTTATGTGTTTCCCTCTGTGAGTCTTCCCTCCCTCCAGTTTTCCTAGAGTCAGATCCTTCTCATTTAGATCTAGGCTTAATGTCATCGAATCATAGAAGTCTTCCCTGACCAGCCTATTTAAAATACATTTCCCTTGTCCACTGAATGACTGCCCCAATCAGCCCTTCCTTTCCTTCATAACTGTCACACAATTTGTAATTGTTTATTGCCCTTTTCGTTTCACTCTGCTAGAATATATGCTTCATGAGGACAAAAATGATTTCTATCATATTCATCACTGTTTCCCAAAGAGTGCCTAGCAATAAACACATTTGTTGAATGAATACTTACTGGCTTGAATAAGCTAAGTATCTTTATTATAAATTTAAAATAAGATTTACTTATCTATAAAAGAGGCCAATCAGACTGTTTTACATCCAAGAAGGGCTCAGTAATCTTGGGGTTTAAGAGCTCACTTAAAAGAAAAAGACTGCTCATCTTGTTATACAACTGTGAAAATGAGCCAAGCAGAATATGAAACATTCAAGAAATTCATGGCAGCTGCCACACAGTTCTCGAGTCTGAATAGAATTTCGAAATCAATGTTGATGGTTCTAGAGCAGTCTTGTATGAATAAGCATCAACTTGAAAAAATGGTGCCAAGTGGGTACTAGACTTATCGTAGGGATCCCTTTGTAAGTTATATAAATGTCTAACCACTATGCTGTACATCTGAAACTAATATACTACTGAATGTCAACTGTAATTAAAAAAAATTTTTAAATCTTGTCAATTGCAATGAACAACACGATGCATAAAAGTGTCTGGTTTTCAGTGATATTCCTTTCACATTAAAAGGATTTCACTAAAAATGTAAAATCTTCATCTTAAAAAAGTTGCTTCTGTTATAGCTATGAAAACGTTGATATCCTAAATTAAGTTCTGACTTTCCTATTCATTCCAGTCATAGGATTCTTCATGAAAAAAAAAATGCCCTTTTGCCTTATTTTTCTTATTTCGACAAAAGCCAACACCTTAATGTTACTACACCTTATCAAGTGACCAAAGAAAATGGAACATAGTACATCCTTATTCCCTCTCTTGAAGTTAGTAAGACTGAGAAAGAGCCCATAAACTCTACTGTGTATTATTCCTTTTTTTCACTGGGCCTGTGAGAATAATATAATTACTCTACTATTGAAAAGAGAAGAAAGAAAAAAAAAAAACTAGACTGGGAAATTCTATCAAATTCAAATAAACAAATACTGTATATTGGTTCTCAAATGAACAAAGACCAGATTCCAATTAATGTATAGGAAACCAACTCTTGGTTAGATTACTTAGATGAACTAGCTATTCAAACTCATAGGCCAAAGATAATATGATATTATAATTAATGTAGCTTTGGCTTTAACTCAGCAGCTGATAGGTATGCTCCCACTTCTCTTCTTGAGAGAGACTATCTGGCAGATACTCTGTTTCTCCAAAAAGCAGAAAACTCTTGCTTCTTTTTCATACCTCAAAAAATACACTGAGTCATTTACAGAAAACGCTGTGTCAGGTTAAATTATTATAGCAAATATATATTCCTTCCTTCTTAACCTACATAGGTCACCCCATTGATGTGATCTGCTTTCATCGATAAGGTATAAATGCACGTGACCTGAATAGCTTGAAATATGCTTGGGTGGTCAGCCTTGCCCTATAAAGCTTCTGCTATTACCATGAGAAGAACATGCCCTAGGGGTCCACTGACTTCAGAAAGATGAGCAACATATGAAGCCAACCTGTACTCAACCCATGGCCTAGGATGGGCGCAGCTAAGACTGGCCTAACCTCAGATACATAAGGAAGAAGTAAATTTGACTGTTATGCCCATTAAGTTTTAGGGTGGTGTGGCAGTCTGAATAATGCCCACCCTGCCCTCCCCCTCGCCCACAGATATCTACTTCTTAACTCCTGGAACCTATAAATGTTACCTCATATGGCAAAAAAGGACTTTGCAGGCGTGATTAGGTTAAGGATCTTAAAATGAGATTACCCTGGATTATCTCGTAGGATTCTAAATGCAGTCATATATACCCTTAATAAGAGGAAGGCAGTGAGAGATTTGAAGACAGAAGAGGAAAAGGCATTATGACCATAGAGGCAGTGATTGGAGACACATGCCACAGAATTTTGGGAGCTACTAGAAGCTGGAAGAGCAAGGAATGAAAATGACCAGGGGAGTGTGGCCCTGATGATACCTTGATTTTGGCCCAGTGAAACTGATTTCAGACTTCTGGCCTCTGGAACTGTGAGAGAATAAATTTCTGTTGTTTTAAGCCATTAAGTTTGTGATAATTTTTTACAGCACGCATAGCAAACTAATACAGGTGGTCTGGGGCAAACTGCGGCAGCAGATAACTGATACAAACCCAAGCCAATAATATTAGTATTAATACTATCAATGTTAATAATAATAACAAACACAAGGTACTTATCACGTGCTAAGCACCGTTCAAAGTATGTTGAATATATGAACTCATTTAATACTCACAACCATACTACAAGGTGGGTGCTGTTTTATGTCTCTTTCACAGATGAGGAAACTGAAGCACAGAGAGCCCAAAGGTATCATCCCGTTTAAGTGTCAGAGCTGGGACTAGAACCCAAGTGCCTTACAGTTGCCTGAAGCCAAGAACTATCTGTTGGTTAGGCAGTGATAGAGTCTAGAAATTACATACAAGTTAGCAATTCTTCAACTCTAGCAGAAGAGTTAAAACTTTAAGGTTTCTTTCCCAGCTGGGAATAACTCTTATGCCTACTAATCACTCCATTTGCTTGGTATCATGAAGGTACCTTATTTAAATGCACATGCATAGCTCTTAAGTGTCAAATATCTTTGCTTTCATTAAAATAACTAATATAAATTTTATAAGTCCCAAAGCACCTCGTATTGAGTCATGATAATACAATTATACTATTGACAAAATGCTACTCAGTGCCACTGTGTACAGGGCATTTTTCTGGGGCCCTGGGTAGAATACAAAGAAGTATAAGGGCACTGCTTCCCGCAACAATTTATAATCTAGTTGAAGAGAGAAGACCAATGTGCAAAATTAACAGATGATCTAAATTTAAAGGCTACAGAATTACAAACTCAATGGGAATTTCTGAGCTGAAAACTCTCATAAATCATCTAGCTGAGAGATTCTCTGCCCTGACATTCCATGGTATATCTCATGAAGGACACTCTCACATGCAACACACTCCCAGGGGTTGGTTGTGCAATCCTGCTCAAGAAAGCGAGTATAAATTTTATAGAAATAACTTTCAATCAGTTCCTACTTATAAAATAATCTTCAGTAGCTTATTATTAGTAACAAATTACTCATAATATACCTCATATCCAACTGTGCTGTTTTACAGATAAAAGAAGCGATGACCTAAAACCTTTACACAAACCTAAAACTAAGAGCCGCCAGCTCCCGCCTCCCACTGAAGTTACTGTCTCCGAGAGCCACATACAATTGACAAATGTGTTCTGGTGAAGGAAGTAAAAATGACTTTATTTAGACTGGAGTGGCCAAGAGGGCTTTAGCGAGGAGGTGGAATCTAATGTGAAGAATGCTAAAGGCAAGGCAAAGAGTAGATATAGAAACATACAGGTGGAAAAGAGAGACAGATATACTGTTTGGGAGTTCGGTGAAAACTCGATGATGCTGTGTAGTGGTATAATGGAAGATGCAGTTGGTTGGAGCCAGATTCTGGAAGAGTCTGGTCTTAATTCTGTAGGTGAATGAAGAGTTTCTGAACAGAGGAACATCATGAAAACTAAGATTGTGATATGCAGATGAGGGTCAAGGAGGGAGCCTGGGAGATCACACAGAAGTGGTTTGGGGCACAGTACCACCACCATCACCACGTTCTGCTGGTTTTCATACTGGAACACCCCTTTACAGTGCATACAATATGACTTCGGTTTTAAAAAGTGTGTGTGAGTGTGTGTGTGTGTGTGTGTGTGAGAGAGAGAGAGAGAGAGAGAGAGAGAGAGAGAGAGAGAGAGAGAGAGAGAGAGAGAGAGAGAGAGAGATAGGGAGAGTTAGAGTTGGACAAAGACTGTAATGATATATTCCAAATGTTAATAGTAGTTACCTTTTGGTGGTGAAATGATGGGTGATGTTATTTTATTTTTTTTTATATTTCACAATGAACACACATTAGTTTATAATAAAAACTGTTACTGAAAAATTTTAGATGAAAATAATAATATAACTGTATGCTATTCCTATTTATAATCCATTTAAGGTACAATAAGCCTGTGAATAAAGTACTTTGTAAACCTGCATTTAAATTGTAAATGCTTGATTGTATTTTCAGTTTCCTAAGGTTATTAGTCACCAACATATTTTCTCTGAGTGTCTGGTTTGAGTGCTTGTATCCACACAAATACAATAAAATCAATTCAGGACAGTAAATATCTTATTTTGAAATTAAATTTTCTTAAAAATACAGACTCTCTTTGTGGTGCTAAATTTGGATAGCGATGTTTGACAACATTAAGCTTTTCTGACAAAAACCACTATATAAAAATAGTCCTAGATTTTCTTTAGTTATGAATAAAGTCCCCTAAAAGTGTGACTCATTGGTTCTTCCTCAGTATATATAATGGGTGTGTGCATGCATGCATGTGCATAGATATTTCTAACAATGTGGTGAAAAAGGAATCATACTAAACATCCTGTTTTGTAACATATATTTTCACTTAACGTTTATCATGAACAGTTTTGATATAATGAAATATTTTTTACATTGTCATTGTTAATGGCTGCTTAGTTTTCTATTGTATAGATGTACCATAATTTATAGATTTCTTAATATTGTTTCCAATATTTTCCACTTTTATGAGAAATGTTGAAAATTCTTAACAACTAAATTTTAACATAAATTGTTAAAATTTTCCTTAGTTTAAAATTCTAGAAGTACAATTGCTAGATTAGAGGCAAACCTAATTTTTAAATTTTTTAGAAACAAAGAGCTGAACTACTCTCCAGAAAGTTCTCACCAATTTACTCTTATGCCAGTAGTATACATATTCTCAACACTGTTTATGTCTTGTTTAAAAAAAAAACCCTGAGTATTTGATAAGTAAAAATATGATTGCTGGTCATTTTTCAGTTCATATTTTTGCTCTATTCTCTAGTGAGGTATTTATTTAATTTCTTTGGAAGTGCCTTTTGTATATTAAAGGTATTTATATTCTGTACTTCTGAAATTAAAAAGTTTATAACTATTATGTCTACCCATTAAGAGAAACTGAATGTTCTCTCTATATATACAATAAATATAATGATACATTTCCCAGAACATGTTAAATATTTCTTTTTTTTTGGCTAGCAAAACTTGATAGTCCAAGCAGAATGTGTTTAAATGTGCCATGGCAAAGAATGTGAGCAACTTCCTGATACATTTAGATTTCTTGGTAGTAGTTATAAACATTTACTATAGTAAGAAAAAGAGTAAAATAAACTCCAACAACTGTAGACCTCATACTTAAACCAAATATTTTCTATTATATACTTAATTTGGTAAACACAATATATTCTGTCATTCGTAAAGTGGCTTAGCTTAATGAAATATGTGGCAAAATCACGGACATTGGAAAAAAGTTTTTAAAAAGTCAGTTTTAAAAATTATCTTTTTTGGGGTGACATTCTACGTTAATGCCAGTGTTGTCACTGCAGTGAATGGCTATCGCAATAAAATATTTTCATCATTGCCTTTAATATTTGTTACCTGATTATTTCCAAAAGGATCGGGGGGAAGTTACATAAAAGTTACATGACAATAGAATCACCCAAGTAGGATAAAAGGAGGACAGCTAGGCAATGGGAGCAGGGCTGTAGGTGGGAAGGGAGACAGTCATACTTGAAATCTCAAGCAAGAGTGGTTCCCGGATTTGAGTACAAATCTGTGCCATGAGCTACCTGGCAGCTACAGCAAACGGGAAACTTACTGAGTTACATGGATTTCATTATTTAATAAGGTTGGTAATTAAATATTCCCTGCACCCAAATATGCTTTTTATTTTTAAACAATAATTTCTGTTGAGGAGAAAGACAAATGAATTGCTCAGCAGTGATTCAATGGTATTTTGTTTGACTTAGCTGTGCGCATCTTCAGCTACCTGTGCGATGCAGTCTTCCTCCAGACAAGCTTTTGGTTGTACACCTATTGTAAGATCTTTAACTCTGGGGTAGCAATCCTCACTGAATTGTTCAGAAGTTTCTAATTTAATGCAAACATCTATTCACTGAATCATTTCCCCCTCACTAATTAATTCCTTACAAAGAGTAATCTCTTGAGCTTCCAGTAATTAAAAATGATATGTGCAATGAAAATGTAGCCATGGGTTTTTTTTTGCTTCCTTTCCCCCCCCCCCCCCCCGGCCTACCACCACCTACAGGGGCCAGAAAATGTTGTCATGGAGATAACAGCTGCTGGGTTATGAGTGACAGGTCTCAAGAGAGAAGTGTCTTGGAACGGGAACATCTCAAGTTTAAAAAAAGAAAGTGGTGAGGGAGAAACCAATGCCAGCTCTTTACTAAGCATAGTAGGGAAGCTCAGTTGAAAGGTGCATTTAAACTAGCAAAGAATAAAAGCACCATTTCCCTCTTTCTTTCATCTACCATAGAAAATGTTTTCCTTCCAAAGGGGAACAGATTTCTTTTAAGCACTTCTCAAACATATGTACATTACTTGGTATAATTACATTTTAAAATTGGGATTCACACTGATGCACCAAATGGTTGCCTTAGTAATGAGATATCACCCAGGCAACGGATTTGCTGCTCTTTCAGGAGGGATCATCTGCTTCCAATTTACAGGGGAGTGGGCTGGGGAAGGGGTGGCAGTAGTTTCCCATTGACAATATATGAGAAGAGATAAATAGGAAACATTGTTTTTGATTTGTTGCTGTTATTTTCCAAATATACTTTTATCTCTTTTATTCATCAGTTGAGTGGGAGGAAGAAAAGGGGAGGGGAGAGAGAGAGAGAGAGAGGGAGAGAGAGGGGCGGGGGTGGATAAAAGAGAGGAGAAAGGATGTTCTGTTGTTCCAATGTTAAATTTTTGCTGAAGCATTTTTATTGTAAAAGGGCTTTGCATGTGTCGATATGTAAATACTAAATTGCATCAGTTATTGGGTCATGTCATAAATCAACAAAATTTCTTCACAATAGTAAAGTCAATGACTTAGTAATGTTATTAATATTATTATAATAGCACTGCTTGGTTACATATGTAGGGGTAAGGCTTCAATGTTCAATAATCATTATGAAATGCCTTGTAGATGATAGACACTCCTTGGTATCCTCATTAAAAATACACCCTTTCCCACACCTATTTTCTTTACCATGCTTTACCAATAAACATTCTGTGTACTTTCTTTCTGGAGCATTCCGGCACCTAGTTTGGTTTTCTTCTCCTGTACTCTGCTTTCATCTTGATTCTCTTTAACATGCTGGTTATTAACAAATCAATGATGTCCTAACTGCCAGATGAAGTGGGCACTTTTCAGTCCTTACTTTGTTGGACGTTTTTATGTTTGATACTGTTGATCATTCCTTCTTACTTGAAATTTGCTACTTCCTTTGCTTCCCTGGCTTATATATCCCACTGCTTGCTGGTCGTCTTGATTTGAAGTCTCATAGGCACCTTGAGCACACTATGTCTCGAACTATTAATTTTCTCCAAACATGGTCCTGCTCTGTACCCTCCATCTCTATCCGTTAGTGACACCAGCTAGATAGGAACCTAAGCTGGAAACCTAGGAATCATTGATTCCTGCCTTTCATCAGTCTCCCATCCAAACAACTATCAGGGTCTGCTAATTTTACCACCTAAATATTTCTCAAGTTTCTCCCCATCTCGACTACCACTGCTTTGATTTAAGCCTCCATTAGATTTTCCCAGATTATAGCAAGAGGCTCTTAATTGGCCATGTTGCCTCCAATCTTGTTGATTTCTCATCTCTCCTTGACATAGATTTAAAAATTGAAAACTTCTCTCTCTTAAATCTTTCAATGAGACTTCTACTGAATGTGGTAAGAATGTGGCTGAATAGATAACCCGATAGCCTTGCTGCTGAAGAAATGTAACAGAAATCTCTATGCATAGCTAAGCTCACAAAGTAAAGGATTTACTCAAGCACCATATAAAATTAGGCAAAGTTTAAAATTTTGACAATTCAAATTGTTGATAAGGATGTGGAACAATAAAAACTCATACATTTCAAGATAAGTGTTAAGTGGGTATAATTATTTTGGAAAGTAACTGGGCAATCTTGAGTAAACTTAAAAATGTGCAGACTCTACAACCTAGCATTTGCAATCTGTGGAATATTCCCTAGAGCAGCAGGTCTCAAGGTGCGGCCTGGAGAACCCTGGGCATTGTTGAGACCCTTTCAGGGGACCCCCAAGATAAAAACTAATTTTATAATAATACCGGGTTATTTGCCTTTGTAATTCTCATCCTCTCATGAATCTACAGTGATGACAATTACTCTGACAGCTAATGGAATATGTGCTGTATATTTTTGAATATTTTAGATTTTCAAAAGTGAGCTCTTTGAGGTCCTCAAAATTTGAGAATAGCTGCCCAACAGAGACTCATTCACCTGTAGACAAGGAAACATGTATGAAAATGTTCATTATAGCATTACATAGAATGACAAAAAAAATTGAAAAGCTAAGTAATTATTACCAGGAAAATAAATAATTATTTTTTAACAATGAAAGAACATAAGGAAGTAAAAGTAACTAAACTAGAGCTATACTTATAGACATTTAAAAATATGCTGAGTAAAAAATCAGGCTGTAGAAGACTTTATATAGTATAGCATGGAAGCAGAGTACTATGAGCCATGACAAAAAAAAAAAAAGTATAATCAAATCAGAGGCTGACAGCCTTGACTAGCAGTTAATAATGAGCCACCATGACAGAATGGGAGCTTGTTGACCTAGTTGCTTTAAGACAAGTCCAAAGCTAGCTCTTTACATGTTGTTAGATAAATAAGGGAAAGGTTAGTAAATATTTATATACTTGTTATAAAATGCAAGTTAAATCTAAATTTAATTCTGTCATCATAAGTTACACTGCTGTCATGTATGTCTGTTTCCTGATTAACCATATCGCTATTTTCTAAGAAGGGCAAAGAACTTTCCTGTAACATTGAAAGGGGTGTTTTAGTAATTCCAAGGACTAGGATTATTCTACTTTTATTATGGAAAATGACATTTGTTTGAATATTTTTGCTGAAAACTTTGTTCCCTATATTTGTCATAGGAAGTTTATTTCACTCATTAATGATCTATGGCATCACTATGGCATCAATGATCCAGCCCTAATGAACTCAACCTGTATAAATGATTTATGAAATACTAATTAAGATCTATCCTCCTTGTAAACGTATTTTCAAGTAAAACCTGAATCTAACAGAGTAGTTCTCAGACTTTTTGGTACCTTTTCTTCTAGAAAGCTTTCCTTCCCCAGCTCAGAATAGATGGCTTTTCTCTGCTCCCATCCAAGAGTACCACAATTACTCTATCTCACTGGCTTGAGAGCTAACACACCTCCATCCTGACGGGGTTGTTAGCTTCTTGGTGAAAACTTGTCTTGTCCATTTTTATGTCCCTATTCAGTAATGAATGAACAAATCTGTGTTTATTACTCATATAAAAATGCCCATGAACACCCTTCTCCTGCACAGCCATGTAGTCCAATGTTGAAAAGGGCACTTGCTACTTGTTTCTTCTCATGGCGTACTGAAAAGATATATAGTCAATGACCATCATTTGATCAAAGGCACATTTTTCTTTCTTTATTTCAACACTTAGTCAAGGTCAAACAGCATATTTTCAACCATAAGCATTCCCCGTGAATAAAGCAATGAGTGGACTGGCATTGGGAGCAACCTTCCTTATCACACAGCAATGCCATAAACTCTCTTCCTGTCATTCAGCTTATGCTATGTTGGTAGCCATCCAAAAACACCTTTCCCAACAACCTTCTCGTGGCTCAAAAGTCCTTTTTTTTTTTTTTTTTTAAACTAAAACAAATAAAAATCTCTTCTCCTGGAGCATGTATCTTCAACAAAAAATAGCCATTGATCACTTTTAATTTCTGTACATATGTCAAGAGCTGATTCATACTTTCAACATAATGTTTCCTTTCAATTTAGTAAAAATATAACTTAGTTCATATACTCAATAGTAAATGACTCTGACATCATTAGATGTCTACCAAGGTCATGTAATAAAGGAATTTTGCCAAATCTCATTCTTCCTTCTCTCTGAGCATGATGCCATCCTCACCTTTGTGGCTGGTTTTATAAACATTTCTTCAATAATGTGAGTCATACCTGTTTTTCCTATAAGGAGTACATTCTGAAGGATGCCACTGTGGATAGTGGTTAAAAGTGTGTCCAGAAGGCTAGACTACTGGGTGCAAATCCCAGTTCTGGTACCTGTGTGGCCTCCGGCAAGGGACTCAGCTACTTTGTTGTTTTAGCTCTCTCTTCTATTAAATGAAAATAGTAACAGATACTCATTCATTGGGTTCTTGTAAAGATTTAGTTAATCTATGTAAAGTGCCCAGAATAGGAGCTGTTACTCAGTAAAGATTAGCTACTATTAGTAGTGTTTTATTTGTTTGTTCTACTTTAAGGGCAAAAGTAATCGATTTTATATGAGATTATTTTGCTTTTAGTCTGAGAAATAGAACACTTGATTGGTTTCACAAAGAAGTCAGTGAGCTTTGTTTGAAAATGATATGAAAGCCCTCATGGCTTCGTGCTTCTACTTGACAAAGTTTCACAATAAACAACACATTAGGGAATAGAAGCAAATGAATAACTAAACCAATAAAATCCAATTTTCAGATAATGATTCCATTCACACTTTTTCTTTGGCTGGTTTACAAAATTATCATACTCAGGTCTACATTAACCTTTGAGACTACTTATAATTAATAGTTATGATATTATCCTCAGTTTTAGAATTTCCTATTTTTATTAACTGTTTATACCTTAATGAGTCACTTTTAATCCTTCTTGTGATTGGGGCTATAACATAACCTCAAAATAAGAACATAAAATAGAAATTTAACAAATAAATACAAGAACATACAAATAATATTAACTTATTAATTAGGACAAATCAACCAGGGCAGCCTTTGTGATACGTAAGCTGCCTTTAAAACATACAATTTTTAAGGATGAAGTGATATGTCATTGAAAATCATAACTAACAGGTAAAGATGAGCATGTTCCACTATCAAAGGTGCCTCAGCTCCACAGGCGATAGGAGCTCCATCCCCACCCATCTGTGGACATTTCAATCAAATGGGAATAATGAACACAAACTACATATGAGATAATGTTAAGGCATTATTGTTAATTTCATATGGTATGACAGTGGAATACTAAAGTCTTTAGCTGTAGAAATTATACTGGTATGTAAGGGTGAAATGATAATACATGTGGAATTTCCTATTAAAAACACCAAACAGAACAAATTGAACAAAACAAACATGTAAAAGCATGAAGTGAGAAAGAGATAAAGAATGGCAAAATGTTGATAATTGTTGAAGCCAGGAGATGGCAACATTGGGATTCATTATAGTATTCTTTCTACTTTTGTGAATATTCACAATTTTTCATAATAAAAATATCAAAATAAGAAAATACACATTTTTTCAATGTATACTTAAAAAATGACTTACACTGGGCCTTCAAAATTTAATAAATTCCAGAAACTAGAGATAGTATATTTAATGTTCTGTGATTATAATGAAATAAAAGTAAAAATTAATAACAAAATTAAAAAATAAAACAAAACATGAACAAAATATACATCACGTGGAAATTATTTTTAAAAAGTTTAAACAACATTTTGGCAAGGAGGAAATCTAAGCATAAAAAATAATTAAATGATAATGTATCAGGTCCTATAGATATAGCAAAAGTAGTTCTCAGAAAAATTTCGTAGTCCATTATTAATAAAAGTGAATTTAAAAAAATGCATGAAGCACCCAACTCTGGAAGTTGGAGAATCTCCTGCTTGTTTCTGTTCTTTATATTCCAAAAAAAGAAGAAACTGATGAAGATAAAAAAAGCAAAATTAATAAATCAGAAATAAGAATATGGTAGAATAAACATACCAGAGACTTGGTTCTTTGAGAAAAAATGGTAAAATGTATCATCAAAGCTGATAAAGAAAAAAGAGTGAGCACAAATTCAATATACAAAATAAGAAATGATAAGAGGAAAGGACTAAAGATACAAAGACAATGAAAAGAGACATATGAGATTACTTTGTTAAATTCTATTTAATTAAATTTGAGAACTTGAACAATTTTCTACAAAAATATAAATGACCAAAACTGATCCTACAAAAGATACAAAATAAAAACAGAACAATTATTATAAAGACCTAAGGATAGTTGTTGAAGAATTATGGTCCAACATGCTCCCTCTCTCTTAAGATGTCTTCATAGGGAAATTCATCCTGAACAGATGAACTCCAATGCTATTGAGATTGTTCCATAATATGGAAAAAGAAGGAAAAGTGTCTATGTTATCTTGCTGAGGCAAACATAATATTGATACTGAATTGATTAGAATTCTGTGTTGATAGGTCGAAAGAGAAAAAAATTACATGAGCATTTCGCTACCTAAGAAGTAATTCTACTTACTTCGACATCTATTCTTGATTTTAAAAATACTATTAATATAACTAGAATAGACGGGTATCTCCTTAACATTTCAAATGTATCTATCTCAATCAGTATCATGCATAAGAAGGAACCCAGAAGCATTCCCATTAAATTCAGGAACATTTCAGGGATGTCCAATATCACCAACTCCAAGAAATTTCACCAGGAGTCTTTGCAACAGTGAGACCCCCTCCCCATAACATGACTGCCAGTTTGAGGGCAGTATCCCAGGGGAAGTACATCAATCCTGGCACATGAACAGAAAGACATTTTCCCATGAGCCATCTCAAGAGAACACTGGGTCTTACATGCTTCTGTTATTTCCTTTACCAAATATTATACATGGTTAGCTTAAAACACTGCTGACTGATAAAATCAGGTAGCCCTATTTTTGTATAATAGTCTCACAATATCAGTCTGCTAGTAGAATGCCAACTATTTTTCTGAACTAAAAGACAAAAGATCACTAACTAACCTACAATTTTATCTTGAACTCCACGTAAAATTAGAAACATATAACTTTAGCCCACACTTTGTGCATTTTTATTTTATTAGCTTGAGGCCTTTTCTTCCTTTCTCAGCTTTACATGACATCTTCTTCTCTTTCACATCTTTTCCACACTTTCTTCTCTACTCATTCCTTTGTTCTTCCCTATACTGCTTTTGAGATTGCACCAATTTTGCTATGACCTAACAAACCACCACCATCATCTAATCGGGAAGCCTCCAGACACGCAAAATTAAAATTCTGGAAGCCAAATGACCTAGGAGGCAAATAGATCTGAACACTTAAAGCGCGAGGCTTCTATTGTTTCCTCTATGAACATGTCTGTAGTTTCACAGAACTACAATAGAAGAAGACTGTCAACTGACTTTAAATTCAGGCTTGAATGTGGACTCCATGTCTCATTGTGTCATAGGTGTTTCAAGCTGCGAGCCACATTTAGGACTGAAATAGAAACTGGAAAACTCACGGCATGGTGTGGAGCAGGTCAAGGGCTAGCATGATTTAATTTCCAAGGGGCTGGCAGCTCTTAGTTGTTCTGGAATTCATGAGCTCTTACTGTGACCTCAGGGTACCCACAAATTGCTTGGAGGAAAATGATTAGACCCTTAAGACATTATTTTGAGAAAGAATGTCTATGTTTAGTATCTTCAGTATGTGACATAGAAAGAGCCTTGACCTCTTAACTACACCATGGCACATTGTAAAGGATGATACCATTCCTAGAACTTGGATCAAAGCTGTGTAATCTGAAATGATCCAAGTATATGACATGGTGACAAATATATATGATGATTAAGTTATCTGTCTATAATCAGTTACAGATACCTTTGAGAAAGAACTAATTCCCCCCAAATGAAGATGCAATTCACAAAAGCACCTATTTGTCTTACTGGTGGGTCAAAAAAGCCCCTCTTCAAATCCATCAATGTATTCCATATTTGTTGTTAATAGCAATAAAAAAGATAAACTTCAACAATACTTCTCCATCTGTCTTTGAGAATCTATCTTTAATATCAATTTATAAACCAATTTTTATCTTGACCTATGATTTCTTAGAATGGGAACATAATTTTAAAACTATGCATGTACCAAAAAAATGAAAGAGGCGTTCCATACCCCATTCCTTTTCTAAGACAACAAAAAATTTTAAATTAAATGGGTATAGAATATTAGAGAATCATGATTCTTTCTGACTCAATTGGAACAATATTTTCATTAAAAATCAGTTAGCTGTTAACAACTAGTCAAAGGTTAAAGCTATAGTCTTCTTTTAGGATTTCCCCAACCACACAACAAAAAAGTGTCCTATTTTCTAGGAATTAATGAATATGACACACAGAAGATGAATGATAAAAAGTCCAAAACCAGAAAGGTCCAGGTTGATGAGGAAAAAAAGCTAAAGCAACAAAATCACCTGGAACAGATTTTCTTCACAATACACTTAATAACAATCATTATGTACCTCAACTCAGGCCTATGGTTTGGGGCTGGCTGAACTGACTTGACTGATGTCTCAGCACCAACTTACTTAAAGCTATAATTCTGAAAACTAAGTAGTTTCTTCAGTGTTGTCTAGAAATATCACCTCATTTGACATCTCACTCAAATGTGACATAAGAACCACACACACAATCTCAAATGTAGAAGGTATGTGGATAAATGAAGCGATTGTGTATGATGGAAGGAAGAGAAGAATGCCCTTAGCTACACCAATTCGTTTCTTTTAATTTAATGATGCAAAAGATGTGTAGACTACAACTGCAGCTTTTTATATATTTTTTCAATTTTTCAATGTTCAGGCAAAACGTTCAGGCTTTAGGTCATTCAGAAAGGGTGGTTAGAAGAATAAAAATATCCAGTGCTTCAGTGAGATAAGCTCTCTCATGCATTAGTTGATGGGAGCATAAATTGGTACAATTTTTCTGGAAACCATGTGATAATGACGATAGAAAATCTGAAAAGTGCCACCTTTTTAAGCCAACACTTTCATATCTGTGACTACTAGTGAGCGTGTATTTATTGATTTTTTGGATTGCCTTGTCTGTTATTTGTTTTCCATATTTTTGACCCATTTTTCTATTGGGTTGTTTGTCTTTTCCTTCTGAATCTGTGGGAGCTAGTTGTATATAATATGCATTAATTTCATGTATTGCCATTATTTTTTCCTGGGCTATCATTTGTTATTTGACTCACTTCATGGTATACTCTTCGAGGTGAAATTTTTCACTTACTATAATGAAATATGTCTTACTTTTTTCTTTAAAACTTTTGGATTTCTTCAAAAAATTTATAAGTCTGGGATTTATTTTTGTACACAAAACACTGTTTTGTTCCAGGTAAATAACCAGTTGTTCTAATTCTGTTTAATAAAAAATTCCCCCCTCTCTCCCAGCCGAATTGAAATTCTACCTTCGCCTACTATTAAATCCCCATAAATGCTTGAATCTATTTCAGGACTCACTATTTTATTCCACAGCCAATCCCTAGGCCAATAACATACTGTGTTTATTATGGTACAGCATAATAGGTTTTAACATTTGAGAACCTTGCTTTTAGTGTATTTTTATACCTTTTCTGTGTCTTAATAAAGATTTAATGGCAAGCTGGAAGAGGGAGAATCAGGATGTTGACTAAAACCAGAACCTCCACAATTGATTGTTCTTAAAAGAATAAACAGAACTGTGGCAAAACAGTTCACTTATATTGTGTGCAGAAATGTGAACTGTTAATATCTATTATGATTACAAACATCTATATTTTAATCAATAATTTTGCTCCTAGGAATCCAGTGCATGGAAACGAAGGCACCAGTATGGAAGGGTATGTGCACGAGAAAGTCTACTAACATTATGGGAAGATTGTTGTGGGGAGGTATCCAGAAAAGAGTTAATATAGCAGGCCCGAGACTGCTATCCTTAGGCCTGCATGCAAGGTTGGTTGGCCCTTGGCTGGTATCTGGGAACTTGGCTAGTAAACAGTTCCCCACACTGATATAAAACTTTCCCTAAATAGAGTGGTTCAATGTGCTTAAACTGCTTGTACAAACAATGTGGTTTATGCCGACTACCTGATTTCCTTCTGTGAGTCTGGAATTTTGGTACATGCTAAGCAGAGAGTGCCTACAGGACCAGCCTCCAACAAAAACTTGGGGCACTGAATCTCTAACGAGCTTCCCTTGGCACGTGTCGTAACTCATTGCTGAAGGAATTAAGTGTGTCCTGTGCAGCTCCACTGGGAGAAGGCTCCTGGCAGCTTGCTCCTGGTTTCCTCTAGCTTTCACCCCACATGCCCTTTATCTTTGCTGATTTTTGCTTTGTATTCTTTTGGCGTAATACATTTGACTCATGAGAGTCCTACGAGTCCTTGTAGTGAATCAGTGAAACTGGAGGTGGTCTTGGGGACCCTGACACAGGAGGTAAAGGGAGATGTGGGCAGAGAAGGTAAATGTGGGAAAAACACTAATAAAATATTGTAGAAAAAAGAGAAAGGTACATATAAAAAATTATAGGCAATATCCCGTATGGACTATGATCTCGTTTATATTATAGTATATATATTTGCACACATGCATAGAAGAATACCAGACACCACTGTGTTAATGGTGTTACCTCTGGATGGTGATTTTCCACAATTTCCTTTATACTTTTCTGTATGATGTGAACTTGTTTTTACAATGAGCAAACTTTAATTATACGAGCAGAAAATAAAGCTATTTTTTTAACTTAAAAAAGGAAATAAAAATTGATTGTTGATGATTCTTGTTGAAAACAGCATCCCCGATGCTACCTCTCCTAACTTCCTATTAAATCCCTAGAAGGACACACACATCACGCGGAGAGTTAGGTGACCAATGGCCTATCCCCAGAGGCTGACAGAAATTTCCACCAATTTTATATGGAGTTGTCTAAAGAACATACTAAGTAGATCACATATATTAAATCCCAGAATAGTCTGTCTGAGAGTTGGGAGGAAGATCCTTATTCCCTCTCTGTTGCGTTATAGTTAAGAAATGCAAGATCTACATCACAGACAAGACTGGACAGCTTTCTCTCCATGACATGGTGATGGTTTTTGAAGAAGCCATCCCTTTTCTTAAAATTTCTCTGAGAAACTTTAGAAAGAAAGCAGAGGTGCTGTAAAGAGGACTGAGAAATGAAGAGCCCTAGTAGGAGTGTATACCTGGAATTATAATTTTTTATATAAGTGTTGGGCTCTGGGGTTGGGAGGGGGAGGAGTGGGTCCTATCTATGGCTAGCAGAGCTGCAATAGACTGAAGTCTGGGACACTGACAAGTGTGCAAGACGTGAATGAACTGTAGATTTAAGAGGAGTCTATCAGCCAGCAACTGGACAGAAATTGAGTTCAGGGCAGGGTGACTCTACAGTTTATTATCCATACTGGAACACTTTTGAGAAGAAAGGGGTACTACTAATAGTTACAAGAGACAACAGTCATAAACTAGAACTGTCCCAAGCAAAGTGAGAGCTATGGTCTCCCTGGTTCAGGGCCAAAGCCTGGGCCTAAGTCGATTTCTTGGATAGGTATAAAGAAAAAAAAGTATCAGATCTGCAAAACAACAACAATGAAAACACCACTGGTAAATAACTGCAGAACAGATGTATGAAAATAGTTTACTATGGCAGACAGAAAACAGAGATCCAAACATGTAAATTTACCAGCAATCTTGAGAAAGAAAACAGAAACGAATAAAAGCAATATAAAAACACAATTAATAGAAGGATAGTGTTTTAGGATGCAACAGAATTTAGTATTTCACTCCAAAAGTTTTCTGAGTTCTAGGCAAAACAAATGAGAGGACAACACTTAAAAACACCTTGGCAACTGGGAAGAGAATATTTTCATTATTTGCATAAGATAGAATCATTTACCCAGAAAAACTAACAGAAGCAACAAATATGAATCAAGAAAAGTTTAATTCTGGATTCAGACAAACCAACATAACCCAATATTATTTCTTTGTACCAACACTGCCATGTAGAAAATGTAATAAAAAATTCACAGCAGTAACAAAAACAGTATCTAGGAATTAACTGTGAATTCACATGGCGTCTCTAAGTCTAAAGGTCAAAGAAATGATTTATATAAGCTTATTCTATACTCTTAAGATGATTTAATATTATAAAAATGTTAATCCTTTCAAATTCATCTATAAATTCAATGCAATCTTAATAAAAAGTATAGTTGAATTTAATGAACACAATAAACATACATTAAAATTTATATTGAAGCATAAAGGTCTAATGTATAGGTTAATCAACTTGAATAAAGAAAAGTAGAGAAGATGGATTTATCCTACCACATACTAAGACATACTATAATAAAAACTGTGTGGCATTGGTACAGCAACAGGAAGGTATAAAAATGGAACAGAATAGAGCACTCAGAAACAGACTATATATATTTAACACATAATAAAAAAATCAATGGGAAAAGAACAGATTGTTTAGTACATGGTATAGAGAAAACCTGAGCTAACCATATAGAAGAAAATGAAATTGGACTTCTATATAAAACCACATACACAGGCAGATTTTAAATGGATTCAAGACCTAAATGTGAAAAGTAAAACTATACAGTTCATAGAAGAAAATATAGGATAGTACCTTTGTGACCTAGACACAAGGAAAGCCCTCTTAAACAAAATTTTAAAGCGCAAAATGTAAGGCAAAATATTGAAGAATTTGATTATGTTGAAATTAAAGATTCTCTTCAACAAAGTATATTATAAAAACTATACCATTGTGAACTTTTTTGAATCAAAGAAAACATTCAATGAAATTTTAAAAACAAAACCAAGGCCTTATCCGTATCTATAAAATATAAAATTACCTTTTGTAGAAAGAGAACGATCCTTACGAGCATCTGAGCACGAAGTTCTTCCAAAGTAAACAATGTTCGGGGTGTTCTAATGAAAATTTTGGTTTTCCCATAAGCTACGTCGTCCTGAAAACCACAATGTTCAATCAGTTTCTTGACAGCCTCTTTGTCTGATGAGAGGTCATGGTTGGGCCAGGTGAATTCGGAGATCATTTTGTACCTGGGTAAAAAAAGAATAGGGCACAGATTAAGGGAGAAAAACCATATAGTCTCAGTAGATGCAAAAAAAACCTATTCCATAAAATTCAAAAATGCTTTATAGAAAGACAAAAAAAAAAAAACTTCGTAGCAAACTAGGAATAGAAATCAATTTCATAGCCTGACGTAAGATGTGGAAAAAGTCTTCAATAAGACACAACACTCTTTTATGGTAACAACTCTTACTAAATTAGGGATAGAAGGGTACTTCCTTAATGTAATAAATGCTATTTACTAAAAACTTACAGTAAATATCATTTGTAAAGACGCATTCACTTTACAAACAGAAACAAAACAAGGATGCTCCCATCATGGGTTTTCTAGCTAGTATAAAGAAACCAATAAACAAACTGGTAAGTGATTGCAGAAAATACAAAACTAACAATACTTACGAACAATATATTTGCTTCAAAGAAAATCAAGCAGATTGTCAGATAAACTATTAATCCTAAAAGAAAACTAAGCAGTGTTCTGCAGAAAAGATGAATTCACAAAAATCAGTTGTCTTGCTACATACAAGCAGCCAACAATTCTCTGCCATGTAGGCCTCTCATAGGGCAGTTCACTACCCACCAGGTTCATGAGAGTGTGAGTGTGACACGGAAGCCACAAAGACATAGCCTTTTGGAGCCGAATCTCACATGTGATAACCCACCACTTTTGCCTTTTTCCATTTTGCTAAAGCAAATCACTAGACTCCCAAGAGGAGGATTACACAGGGTGAATACCAGGAGGTGGGGATCACTGAGACCAGCTTAGAAGGCTGCCTACCACAGTGCTTCCCCATCCTGCACCCCCTGCCTGGCGCAAAGTTGTTCAATACATGTACTGCTGTTCATATATTGCATCTGAATTTTAAGTCATGAGAAAAGCTTGCCTCACATTGGGTTACAGAGAACTCACCTGTGTGTTCTTCTAGTACTTGCATGTTTTTATTTTTTTACATTTAGATCCCTAATCCATTTGGAGTTTATTTTGATATATGGTATGAGGTATGGATCCAATTTTACCTTTGACAAAAGGCTATTTCCAACACTACTTACCAAAAAGTCCTTCCTTCCTGTGATTCAATTTGCCATTTTTTATCATATACTAAATTTTCATATGTATGCCAGCTCATTTCTGGGCTTCCTGGTCTGTTTCGCTGCACTGTCTATCTGTGCATCAGTACCACATGGTTTTAATTATACATGGTACAAGTATATTTTAACATCTGGTGGTCTCTCCCAATTCTTTTTTATAGAATTTATATATAGAATATATATATATTCTTGCATATATATTCTTCCATATGAACTTTAAAATCAACTTACATTATTCCAGGAAAAAACAATCACAAAACAAAACAAAACAAAAAGAACCAAATCCTTGCTGGTATTACTACTGGATTCTCACATTAAATTCATTACATTTATCTATGATGTTGAGTTGTCTTATCAAATAACAAATGATATCTATCTTTCTCAAGTCTCCTTTTGTGTCTTTAGGAGTCTATAAGTTTTTCTCATATGGTTTTACACATTTCTGGTTAAGATAACCAGTGGCATCTGATCCCTTCTTCTTGACATTTCTCTTTTTTCCCAGCTTCCATCTTAGCTCCCATTACAGCATGTTTTTGCTGACTTTCTTTAGTCTCTTTAGATATTTTTCCCCTCAATCTCATTTTCTGGCTACTGTTCCTTCATTACTAGATCCCTAAATGTTGGGTTTCCCCAGGGCTCACTCATATCAGGCCCTCTTCTCTCTATGTGCACCCTTCCCCGCATTACCTCATCTATTCCATCTGCTTTCTTTTTCAATGCATGAATTGATTATCCCTAGCCGCCCCGCCTCAGTTCTGAGCTCCAGACTCATTTATCTAACGCCTACATAGACCCTGAAGGCATCTTAACCTTCTCCTTCAGTCTTTGCCACCTTAATGCTCTCTGTTACTAAAGCCAGAAGTCTGGGAATCATTTTTGATCTTCTCTTCTCTATCATTCCTCCTAATCCATCATCAAGTCCTACTGGCTTTACCTCCAAGATATATTTAAAATTCAACTAGTCTCACCTTTACTACCACAATCCTAATCCAAGCCACCATCCTGTTTACTACCATAGACTCCTAAATGGTTTTCCACTTCCTTATTAATCTCTTCTGCAGAAGTACTTTTCTAAAAAGCTTTACTTCATTTTTACCTTTTACTGCTCTCGTCCTTCATTACTATACACCAATCACACTGGCCTTCTTTAGGATTGTATAATGTGTGTTGCCTCTTTCTTGCTTTAGAGCCTTTGCATATGCTGCTCCCATTGCCTGGACTGCTTTAAAGTCTGTTCATTGAAAATCTGGCTCCTTCTCATCCTTTAGTCTTTTCTTGATTTTCCTTCATCAACCATCAACCCTCACACTCATTATCCTTCTCTAAGGCAGCCAGTTGGGTTTTTTCCTGATACCATTCATCATAATTCGTAATCATATTGATTTGTGGATTTATCTTTTTAATGTCAGATTCTTTCACTAGTGTGTGGGTTTATCTGCTTAATGTCAGTTTCCCTCACTAGTCCGTGGGTTCTATGAAGGCAGGGACTTTGTTTTGTTCCCTACGATATATTATGTTGCTTGACATACAATGAAGAAATAGATATTTGTTGAATGAAAGAATTGAAGAAAATACATTTAAAGGCCTACTTGCTTGCCACAGAGACAAACAGAAACAAAATGACAGAGTTCTAATATGAAGAGAGAGATCCTATTACACATGTCACGTGAAAAAGAATAAGAAACCTTCCAAATTTGTTAAATAACAAACGTAAGAGTCAACATTTGGGCCATAATATAGTAGTAATGGTATCTATCTGAAGTTTAGGCATACTGCAGAAAATGGTGTATACTTGAAGTCTGGCCATTCTACTGTCACACTGCTCAGCTAACACATCGGGGGAAAGGCGTTCTTCTTTTCTTCCCAATGGTAAGGGGCACGACCCCAGCAAACCAGCATGCCAGACTTGCAAATTAAAAAGATGAATTTATCTGCTTTCTGACAACTAGTTTTACCTCCCTGAAAGAATAGCAGCTTTTAAGGTTCTTAAAATCCTTCTCTTTCTCTCTTGCAATAAAAGAATGAAAATAAAAAAAGGTGGCAAGTAAAAATTTAGGTTCAACTAGCTTACATAAAAAATCTGCAGAATCTCAAAGCAAAACTTCAGTGTAGAAAATGGTACTTTTTCTCCTGCCATCACTGGAAACGTTAGTCTAATGTCCTACAACATCTTTTATGCCACCCCATGTCCTGCTGTTAATTAGTTTGGTTAGTATGACAATAAAGTAAAATGTCAATTTCTCAATTTGAACAAACTCATTTTATGAAAAGCAGAAGATAAACACGGCCTGTAGAGTAGAAATAGGTGGTTTACCCAGATGTGTATCCCACCATCTTATCCAACACTCTTCCCAGGTGATTCTAGGGAGGAGCTAGACTTAAATAATCAGCAGTTAGACTGACTTTAGTCTTTTCACTATTCTGTTTTTTAGGGTAATTTAAAACATTTATTGTGATTATTAACATGTTTCAAATTTTTCAACTTCTTATTTTATATTTTCTGTCAGGTGTGCTTTCCAATTGTTGATTTTCACCCTGTTTTCTCTTGCATGGACTGACTTTTCTTTATTCCATTTTATTTTCTCCTTTGACTTGAAAGCCATACATTCAATTGTGAGGCAATGCAGTGTTAAATTGTAGGCTCGGAAGCCAATGGCCTGAGTTCAAATACGGCTCCACCAGTACTTGCAGCATGTGTACATCCAGCTATGTGTATATGTGGGCCTTTGTTGGCCTCTAATAAGGTGGCTATCTTTGCTTCCTGGGTCTTGACCATTATGTCTATGATGTTTCCCTTGCAGCTGCTTAGGTGGTTACTTTTCCTGGCCATTATGGCAACCTCACAGTGCTACGGCTGTGGTGAACTCCAGCACGGCAGCTGGGATGGCTTCCTGAATGGCAGCTCAAGCCTCACAAGGCAGTCTTTCCTTAAAACTGCAACCCTGGCTTACTTCTGCATCTTCCTATCTGCCTTGCATCATATTAGGAGTGACTCACATTTTCAAGGTTCACTGAGAATCTCCATTTGATTCCACAGTGTGGCTGTGCATTTACTTGGTTTTAAATACACACGTTTTATATTACATGGGTATGTTTTGGAGTGGGACTGGGAAATTTAAGCTTGCACAATTAAGACCACCACATTTAAAATTCATTGGTTCTTTTTAATCTGTTCTCTTTTGTTGTTACAATGAGTATTAAGAAACATAATCCAATCCTTACAGCATGTTGTCCATGCCAAAAAGCACATCAAAACATTCTGAGTTGAAAGTAAAATAGGTCTAAAACGGGTTAAAGGCAGGTAAAGATATACATTTGCAAAATTCTTTGTCTCCCTCCCCAAATCAAGCTTGCTTATTGTCTTACTTTTCAACTATTCTCCATGGCTTCCACTTTGTCTCATGGTAATACATTTTTAGATAAATGCATATTTTAGATAAATATACTTTTAATTTAGCCTGATCCTATAGTTACCCATTCCCACCCTGCTTGTTCTAATATTTAACTTCTGCTGATTTTTTATAGATGACAACACAAAAACAAATTCTGTGATTGAGCAACTGGTAGAGTTCTAAGAGCAATAACAAGAAACTAGCAATCTTTTCATTAATATAACTTGATACTGTTTGAAATCAAGACTCAGAATGAACACATCTCTACTTGTGAAAGCATTCCTAATATATAGCTTCAATAAAAAAAAGAAAAAACAAATTTAAAGAATAGTGAGATTTTAATAAAGAAAAAGTCTTTTTTGAGTATAACCTTTTGATCAATATGAAATTAAATTTCAATTTTCCAGGCTATTATGCTATAAAGTTAATTCATTCCACGAGTCTTCATTTAGTGTACTCCCTTTCACTTCTACACACAGTAGTTGAACACTGCTGGAGAAAAACAGATGATGCTGGGTGATCTCACCATACATTTAATAACCTTAAATCTCATATGGGCACATAGATCTTCCTGGCAGCAATCTTACTATACAAATCTATGCTTTCTCGCTCTTCAAAATGAATATTCTCACTTCCACTCAAACCTCCTATACCACCTCTCCTAATCCTCTCTCTCAGCTCATGACCTTGCCTTATACTATATTGAAGAAATAGAAGTAATCAGATAAAAACATCTTCTTTGCCATCAGCTGACCTTGAGCCTTCCTGCATCTCTATATATATTATCTGGCTTTGTCCTATTGCTATGGGTGGAGTGTCTCTGCTCCTATCCTGACAAACCTTCGAACTTTTGCTTTGGATTCCATCCCTTGCCTTCTCAAGGATGTTATTATTACAATTATCTCCCTCCCTCCTTCATCGCTGGTTTCTCTCTCTGTTCTGAATCATCCCCACCTGCATACGAACACTTTCTGGCATCTCCAGTGCTGCTTCCATTTTTCTCTGCTCTTATTCACAGCACAAATTCTTGAGTTGTCCATAGGCATCCGGCTCCTTACTTCACTTTCCCATCCTGCTCAAATTGGGCTCTGCCCAGCTCTTTCTCCTTTGACTTCTATGTTGCCAAATCTAACAGTTAAGCTTCAATTGTTATCTTACTTGATTGGACAGCAACATTTGATATGGTATCTGTACTTTTCTTCTTGAAATGCCTCTTCTCTTGACTTCTGTGACATAACCCTTTTCTGGCATTTCTTCTACTTCACTATTTGCTCCGTCTCTTTGCTGATTCCTTCACATCAGACCACAAATCTAAAGTTGGCATGGACTTTCTCTTCTCCTTTATCTAGTTCCAAGACTTTATAAATCATCTATTTTCTAATAACAAAAAAATCTCTCTATCCAGCATGTTCTTCTTCCAGGAACTCCAGATATGTATACCTAATAATAGCTTACTTAGTATTTCTACCTAGCTGTTTAGTAGGCATTTCAAACCTAACACAATCAAGAATAAACCTTGATTCTATCTTTCCATGCCCTCCTCCTCATACTTCTCTTACCCAATCTTCCCTATCTCAGCAAATGATATCATGCTTACCTGGATGCTCAAGCCAAAATCTACTTGACATCCTTCGTTCCTCTCAATTCCCCTCTCATCTAGCCAATCCTTGAAGTCTTACCCTTTCCCCCAAAACATATCCTGAATCTGTCTACTCTCTAGGATCTATAATAATCCCTTGTTCAAAACGCTATCATTAAGCCACCTCTCCTGGACTCCTGCAATAGCATCTCTGAACGTTGTCTTGTTTTCTATTCACATAGCAATCGCAGTGATCTCTTAAAACATCTATAAGATTGCACTGCTCCCTGCTTAAAATCCACCGATTTAAATAAAATTTAAATAATTTAGTCTCGATTACAAAGTTCAACATGATCTGGTCCCTCTCCACCTCTCTGATCTAATTTCACGCAACTCCTCTGTCACTGAGCATCCTCCAACCACACTGGACAACATTTAGGACCTAGAAAACCACATTTATTCCTGCGGTAGAGCCTTTTCCCTATTCCTTTTGCCCCTCCTGCTTTTTTCTCTGATCTTTGAATGGCTGGTCGCTTCCTGTCATTATTATCTCCTCAAGACTCTTCTTATCATCCAATATTTTATGTATTTATTTATTCGTATTTTTTTTGGAATCTGTAGTGTAGAATACAGGAAATGTTCAATAAATATTTTAAAATAAATACAGATGGAATTTAAAACATTATTCTTATAAATCCCAGTTGTCAACTATCATTATCACAAAAAACAATAAATAGCAATATTTTACATTAACTGAGTGATTATTATATACCAGGTACTATTTTAAGTGCTTATTATATATTAAATCCTCCAGCAAACCCACAAAGCAGTCACTATTATTACCCCCATTTTAAAATGAGGAAACTGAGGCATGGAAAGATTATGTGATTTGCCCAAGGTTACAAAGTTATGAAATGGCAAAGCCAGGATTCAAGCCAGGTAGACTAATTTTGGGGCCTCCATGATTGTTTAATATTTTATTATTATACAGTTGACACTTAAATAACATGGGTTTGAACTGGGTCTATTTAGATGCAGACTTTTTTTCCAATAAATGCTGTAAATGTACTTTTTCTTCCTTAATAATGTTTTCTTTAGCTTACTTTATTGTTAGAACACAGTATACAAACACATACAACATACGAAATATGTATTAATCAATTATTCATGTTATTGGTAAGGTTATTAGTAGTTAAGTTTTTGGAGAGTCAAAGTTATATGCAAATTTCCAACTGAGAGTGGTTAGGGCCCCTAACTTTTCATTGTCCAAGTTTCAACTGTAATTAATAATATCAGTAATGAGAAGCAGCATTAACTGAACAACTATTATGTTCCAGGCACCTAGGCTTTTTACTTCGGTTAATTTAGACCTCACAATAAGAGCCTTATGAAGTAGGTGTACTATACTCATTTTACGGATATAGAAACAGAATCAAAGAAATTAAATTTTTGGCCAAAGATTAGACAGCAAATGAGTGGCATAGCCAGGATTCCAGATGTGACTCCAAATCCTTGCTGTTTCTACTGTACTACGATGCCCACATTTCCTCATAAAGAATAAACTTTTTCCCCATGGTCCGTAAACCATGAACTCAAGGAGACTACCTCTGCTAATTCTGGGGAACTCTTTCATATTTGCGGTTTCCTCACTCTTTTGTTCATTAAACAAATATTCAGCAGGTCTAATCGGTGCTGAGGCATTGTCAGACATGCGGAAGCCTTCGTAATTCTCACTGTACTATCAGGTTTCTTTGTTTAGTCTATTCTCACCTGTGAAGGAACTTCTCATATGTCTGGCGGAAGGCAAATCCTGCCCGTCGTACCCTAACGTTTTCCAACAGTCCAAGATACTCTACTTGATGCCGGCAGCGTTCATCATCAAATATCTGTGGGGATTTCTTGTCATTGGGTTTGATGCAACGTACATAATATGGTTCCTAAAAATATAAATCAGCAAATGATAAGTTTCACTGGAGAAAAATCCCAGACTAAGGATGCTAACATGAAATTAGTGTTAACTAATTAATCTCTGTGCCTCTAATTTCTCAGGCATACACTTGTGAATAAAGTAGTTATTCTTTCTTTCCCTTCAATTCAAGGTTGGAAGTGGTCATGCATTCAGCTAAAATTTTGTTTTATTGTAGTTTAGGACTCATCAGGAATAATAGTAGAAAGGAGATAAAACTAGGGAGTAAATAAATGAGATATGCAAAGATTGAGTTTTTGTATATTTATAAAAACACAGTTAAAAAGTAACAGAAGGAATAATTTAATAGAAAGAGGCAAGAACAGTAGGAAAAAAGGAGCTACAGGGAAGAATGTAAAATGTTAAGCACAGCCCTGGTACATAGTAAGTGCTCCATAAGTGCCAGCCATTATTATTATGATAATTATTATTACATTAGTTTGTGCTTTTGAAAAAGAGATTAAGATTTATAAATATATTTTATATTTAAAATTTCTGAGTATATTAGTAGAAAAGTTACAAAACTACCCATAGGCATCAGTGACTCTATGAAAGAGCCTAGCAAAGAAGCCTTCCCTCTGTGCCAATTACATTTTGTACCATGCATTAGATCATAACTCCTTCTAAATATAAAACTGTGCTTGGCATAGACCTGGTACACTGAAGATAACAAATTATCACTGGATGAATCAATGAGGTCAATGTATCCTACCTATCAGTGTACAGAGTTACTTTCCATTCTCTGAACCTATTACTTATCAGACCAGATACACTTTAAGTGATAGAGCTCTCTAGTTAAATTGAGCAGTTTTGAGCTGCAGAGAGAAAGAGGAAAAAGAGAGTAGTAAATAATTTAAGAAGTAGGAGAGATTTGAAGAATGTGAATGTACCTGCATTTTGAACAGAATAGTTTTCAACATCTAAATAGGAAGCTCCAAGTATATATTTGTCACGCTGCCTTCCATGATGAAAAGTGATGCCATTTTCTTTCTTTTCCTAAGCCCTGCTCTATTAGTTTCCTATTGCTGCTGAAGCAGATTATCACAAATTTAGCAGCTTAAAACAACACGAATTTATTCTCATACAGTTCTGGAGGTCAACAGTTTGAAATGAATCTCACTAGGCTAAAATTCAAGGTGTTAGCAGAGGTGTTATTTTCTGGAACCCGTTTTCTTATCTTTTCCAGCTTCTAGAGGCTGCCCACATCCCTCGGCTTGTGATCTCCTCCCATTTTCAAAGCCAGCCAGCTGAATCTTCCTCATGATGCCATCTTTCTGGTTCTGACCCTTTCTGCCTCTCTCTTTCCATCTGAAAGACTCCCGAATTTACACTAGGCCTATTTGAATAACGCAGGATTTATTTTAAGGTCAGTTGACTGGCAACCTTAATTTCTCCTGCCATGTAACAACATGTTCACAGGTTCTGGGAATTAGGACTAGGATATCGTTGGGAGGCTGTGGTATAATAATAATAAAAAAAATCTTGTGCGCGTGCTCACTTGCTCTCTCTCTCTGGTCTTTGTCCCTGGTACCTTCAGAATTTCCTCAGTGATAGGAATATCTTTGTTATGCTAATGAGTTGACTCAAGCCCAGCCCCTAGATAGCTTCAGGATGTAGGCTAGGCACCAGAAAACCCTCTACATGATTGCAGGGCTAGAACTTTCAGATGCCTGACCTCTGGGGAGGGAAGAATGGGGGAGGGGGGCCGGAGATTGAATCAATCATGCTTGCACAATGAGGCCCTGATAAAGAAGCTCAGGACACCAAGATTCCGAGGAGCTTCCTGGTTGGCAAACATATTGATGTAGTGGGAAGGTAATGCACCCTTGACTCCACAGGGACAGAAGCTCCCGATACAGAATCTTTAAGGTTACCGATTTATTCAGGTTTTCTATTTCTTCTTGAGTTAATTTGATAGCACATTTTTCTAGAACACTATTAATTTTTCAAATTCATTGACATACAGTTGTTCCTAATATTTTCATGCTTTAAAAATCTCTATATTAAACTGTATCTTTTCTTCATTGCTTTTTATTTTTTTAAATCAGTTTTATTAAATGTCTGTCTTTTGATTAAGTTTTGATCGATTAGTTTAAATTTTTGCTATTTAAAAATTACTTTCTTACTTCTTTCTTTAGATTTTCTTTGGAGTTCCTTTCCTGGCTTCTTGAGTTGAAAACTCATTTATTTTCAGTCTTTCTTTTTTTTTTTTTTTAAATAAAGGTATAACAAGTAGACCCCTTTAGCAGTATCCTACAAATTTTGATAAATTCTTTGTCATGCAGTTCCAGATATTTTATAATTTCCATTGTGAATTCCTCTTCCAACTGTGAGTTATTTAGGGGAACATTTAAGTTCCCAAGCACCTTTAAAAAACATTTTTAATGCCAATTTTTATTTCACTTGCTGAGGATGGAGAATGCAGCTGTATATACATTTCTTAAAATGGTTAAGACTTCCTTTGTGATCTAGCATGGGGTCAATTCTTGTAAATGTTCTATGTATACTTGAAA
>NW_011888831.1:9286861-9296398 GCF_000151845.1 Pteropus vampyrus
TAAGCCCTGCTCTATTAGTTTCCTATTGCTGCTGAAGCAGATTATCACAAATTTAGCAGCTTAAAACAACACGAATTTATTCTCATACAGTTCTGGAGGTCAACAGTTTGAAATGAATCTCACTAGGCTAAAATTCAAGGTGTTAGCAGAGGTGTTATTTTCTGGAACCCGTTTTCTTATCTTTTCCAGCTTCTAGAGGCTGCCCACATCCCTCGGCTTGTGATCTCCTCCCATTTTCAAAGCCAGCCAGCTGAATCTTCCTCATGATGCCATCTTTCTGGTTCTGACCCTTTCTGCCTCTCTCTTTCCATCTGAAAGACTCCCGAATTTACACTAGGCCTATTTGAATAACGCAGGATTTATTTTAAGGTCAGTTGACTGGCAACCTTAATTTCTCCTGCCATGTAACAACATGTTCACAGGTTCTGGGAATTAGGACTAGGATATCGTTGGGAGGCTGTGGTATAATAATAATAAAAAAAATCTTGTGCGCGTGCTCACTTGCTCTCTCTCTCTGGTCTTTGTCCCTGGTACCTTCAGAATTTCCTCAGTGATAGGAATATCTTTGTTATGCTAATGAGTTGACTCAAGCCCAGCCCCTAGATAGCTTCAGGATGTAGGCTAGGCACCAGAAAACCCTCTACATGATTGCAGGGCTAGAACTTTCAGATGCCTGACCTCTGGGGAGGGAAGAATGGGGGAGGGGGGCCGGAGATTGAATCAATCATGCTTGCACAATGAGGCCCTGATAAAGAAGCTCAGGACACCAAGATTCCGAGGAGCTTCCTGGTTGGCAAACATATTGATGTAGTGGGAAGGTAATGCACCCTTGACTCCACAGGGACAGAAGCTCCCGATACAGAATCTTTAAGGTTACCGATTTATTCAGGTTTTCTATTTCTTCTTGAGTTAATTTGATAGCACATTTTTCTAGAACACTATTAATTTTTCAAATTCATTGACATACAGTTGTTCCTAATATTTTCATGCTTTAAAAATCTCTATATTAAACTGTATCTTTTCTTCATTGCTTTTTATTTTTTTAAATCAGTTTTATTAAATGTCTGTCTTTTGATTAAGTTTTGATCGATTAGTTTAAATTTTTGCTATTTAAAAATTACTTTCTTACTTCTTTCTTTAGATTTTCTTTGGAGTTCCTTTCCTGGCTTCTTGAGTTGAAAACTCATTTATTTTCAGTCTTTCTTTTTTTTTTTTTTAAATAAAGGTATAACAAGTAGACCCCTTTAGCAGTATCCTACAAATTTTGATAAATTCTTTGTCATGCAGTTCCAGATATTTTATAATTTCCATTGTGAATTCCTCTTCCAACTGTGAGTTATTTAGGGGAACATTTAAGTTCCCAAGCACCTTTAAAAAACATTTTTAATGCCAATTTTTATTTCACTTGCTGAGGATGGAGAATGCAGCTGTATATACATTTCTTAAAATGGTTAAGACTTCCTTTGTGATCTAGCATGGGGTCAATTCTTGTAAATGTTCTATGTATACTTGAAAGGAATATGTACTTCCTAATCTCTGGGTACAGAGTTATTTTGATCTATTAGATAAAAGTTTAAATTTGGTGTTCAAAGCTTCTGCATTCTTACTAAAGTTTTTTGTCTGATTAATCTATCAATGTCTGGTAGAGCTGGTTTAAAATCTCCCACTAGGACTGTGGCCTTGTCAATTTTTCCTTTAAAAATTTTCAGGTTCTCTTTTTGCTTTACAGGGTTCATGCACAATCATGGCTATATCATTAGATACGTAGTTCAAAATGGCTTTACTTTCTCAGGTATTTTCATTGTATCATTAGTCTCTTTACCTGTATTAATATCTTTTTTCTTAAATTCTACTTTCACATTAATATAGCTTTTAACCAGTTTTTGGGGGGGGGAGGAGCTTGATATGTCTTTACCTCTTTGTTTATAATTTTTTTTCTGCCTAGTGTTAATTCGGTATCTCCTATACGCAGCATATATCTGGATTTCCCACCTATCTAGTCTATTTAGTCAATACATTTATGGTGAGTACCAATTATTTAGATTTATTTCTATTACATTATTATGTACTTTCTAAAAGTAATTAACATTTTTTCTTTGTTTCTGCCCCACCCATCTTCCTGCCTTCTATAGGACCGATAAATTGTCTATATTCTTTTGCTTATCCCTGCTCTCTCCCTCATTCTCCCACCTCTGTAAGTACAGAGATTGGAAAGCTGTAGCGGAGACTACTAGGCTATTTGCCTACCACACATCCAGTATATTTTTCCTACTTTGAAACAGGGTATTTATTTTTATCTGGGTACACTGCTGAACAGAATGAAAACGTACTTCCCAACTTCTCTGGCATCTAAGTATAGCAAATGAGATGTAGCTGAAGTGCTGTGTGAGAGATTTCCAAGGGATCTCTTTAAAAGAAAAGGAACGCCAGCTGCCATCTTGGACCAGGAAAATGGAAGCCAAGCACTAGGATGGTAAAGCAGAAAGGCAGAAGGTACCTGAGTCCCTAATAACTGTAGAGCTGTTATACTAGTCCTGTGATACTTCCTTCTGTTTAAGCTACTGATTTGAGAGTTTCCTTTATTAGTGTCTGTATGCAATCCCTAATACAGAAATTATACATGGTTCTAGAATTTTTATTTCTAAAAAATGCACATTTAACTACCAATTTTAGAGAAGTGATTCTTTTCTAGTTAATTAAATAAAGTTAATATACTCTGTGTTCAACTCTATTTCTTGTGTCACATGCCTTCCTTCTAGGTTCACATTCCTTCTTGCTAGACGAGGCAGGCTAAAGCTGACAAGCAGAGAAAAGATGAGAAGCAAGAGGAAGAGTTCTAATGAATTCTTTCGGTTCGGGTGTTGTTACCCCTTCCTTTCTGGAGGTTTAATTACACCAACCAACAAATTGTGCTTATTTGTTGTTACTTGGGGCCAAAGAATCTTGATGAAAAGAAACAGAAAGCTACTAAGCAGATGTCTTCTTGTGGCATTTACCAAACTCATCCACAGTGAAGTAACCAGAAACAGTATAGATTTAATTCTTAGTGAGGAAGTTGATTTAAAAAAAAAAAAAAAAAGATAACCATAAAAAAGAAAATACACAGGAAAAGCACCAGAAGAGAAAGATAAAAATGAAGAAACTAAAAATAATGAGTTTCAGAATGCTATGTAATTTATCAAAGTTGTCAGCAGCAGCAGTTAAGAGTAGAAATCTGTTCTTTAAGAAAAAAAAAAACAGATTAAAGTTATCAAACAGTATTGGATTTCAAAGGAGCAATAAAAAGCAGAAATAATTGTCAATAATACACCTTTTTATTTCAATTTTTCAAGTAGCCTAAGGACAATTCTTAAATATTAAACTTCCTCTTAAAACTCTAGCTGGTCATTTTGTATTCAGATACAATATATGGATGCTGTATTACAATTTAATTCATGGTATTTTTAAAGCCAGGCTTTATCTTTAGCACAGGCTGAAGTTCGTTTTTGTCAGGCACATGCTATACTTTATAGTTAAATATGTATGTATGCACACACACACACATTTTATATATATTTTAAAGATATCACTAAGATGTTTCCTTTGATAACAATGCTAGGATAAAAAGCCCAAATTTAAGAAAAACACTTCATCTGGGACACAGACAACTGTTCCACCCAGTCATGTTAAAAAAAAAGGTGGGGGGCAGAATAAAAATTCTATTATAACATTCACTTTAAATATATATTCTTCAATTTGATTTACTATAATTATCTAAATAGCAAGTCATACATACATTCTCTATAACATATACCAAGAGGGAATTTATGAATTAACATGGATATTTAGAAAAGAAAATAATTACCTTTGATGCAAGGTTGTCTACTAAAGCAATCATAGAGTTCTTAAATAAGGTGGCGGCCGTCAGAGGCCGCTTGGTCACCTCAGTAATGCTCAGCTTGCCTTCGGGCCACATATTCTTCAGCACAGGATTTGAACTGAAAAGCACAGAAAGAGCAATTCAAATATTACATTCAAATAAGCTGAAAAAGAATTGCTAAGCAATCCTGCTGAACTGTATCCTGGGAGGCACAACTGAACTCACCAGGCCTAACTGGAAAAGTGATTCCACCCAGAAAATTCTGCTAAAAGTGTAAAGACAGATACTACATCAGAGACAGAGAAAATGTGTCCAAACTATATTACATTTAAAAAATTCTTTAAACTTCTTTAAAGTGACATCCATATTATTATGACCTAGGACCCTCAAATGGTTAACATGGCTCTTACAATAAATACATGAAACAAAATGGTTTTGGGTGGTAGTTATAAGAATGAGGACAAACAGCTAGTGGGAAAACAATGCTGAATGTTATGGCAGAAAATGTGAAAGTGAAAGTATCTTTTGACTGAACAAATATTCGTACAGAATAGGTTACACTACAAAAAGCCAGGTCTTTCTAAGCATACAGATGGAAATATAAAATAACCGTTTTTACACTGTCTTCTAGTAAATCCCTTGACTGCAGTTGAATTTATGAACACATTTATAGGTAACATTGGCAGTTACAATATTTTACTGATGTGAAACTAAGACCGTTGCAATCTAATTCTTAAAGTGTACTTCAGGCCAGTTTTCATGCTAAAAATTGTATGTTCATTATTTGGCTTTGTAAGATATTTTTAAAAACCTGGGTGGTGGTTTCAATTCTGATTTTCTTCTTGTTTCATTTTGGGAGCTTTTGATTTTAAAGTACTTAGAACTTGAAATATTGCTTGCTTCCTGAAAATTTCTTCTGTCAGATTTTTAATTTTTTTTTTTAAATTGAGAGTTGACAAAAGACTTAATATGGACATTGTTTGTTAATTGTGTTTACTACTGCCATCATTTCTTCCCCTAGTATAAAATTGAGAAAACTGAGTTGGTTTCACAAATACTTAGTAAATTTCTTTACATAGAGTCTCAAAATTCCAGAATGAATGACAAAAGAGCAAAGAAGATAAACGGTGAGGTGAAGATTGATTGGGTCTTTGAGAGAAGACAGAGCAACACTCCCAACCCCACCACTGCTAGTAAGTAGTGCCAACTACTATCAAAAGTGGCTATAAAAAAAAAAACGTAGCTACAAATTAATACTATGACCTATGGACCCAGTTTTATTACTCTATAGTCTTACTCCATAATTTCCCGATGATACACATATCAATAAAAATAACCACATAAATGTATATTGTTTTTCCCTAACTTTTCCATTCTAATCTTTAGCAGAGAGAGAATTCAAGGCAATGGTTCTCAGCCTTTAGTGTACATAAAGACTGGATGCCTTCCTCACACCTACTGAATAAAATTTCCAAAAAGCAGAGCACTGTACTTTGAAAATTCTGATGCATGTAAAGATTGAAGATCACTGACTTTGGGTCTATGCAATTTCTACCCCAAATACCACCTTATCACTGGTGGCCATATTTAGAGACTATTTTTGCATACTATCTTGTAAATGGAGGTGGAGGGATGTTAAAAATGAAGGAAATAAGATGATGATGATGTTGATGATGATTCTATTAAACAGTGGAATGGATACATAATGAACCAAAACTCTGTGACACATACGATCATTTTAAAGAGAAAGAACTTTGAGGGCAGTAAGTCATGAATGTAATGTCAACAAAATAGTTTTCAAATATTTAAAAGAACATTTTTCTTAAAGGGGAAGGTTATTTATCCAGAAACCCAGTATGTATATTAGATAAGGCAGAACTTATCTGGCTAACATGAGAGTAGTAACAATCCAAGTCTGCATCTGGTGGCTGCCTGCTTGCTCCTCCGCTTTTGTTCACACCCACGCATGCACATGCACACACATGCACACAGGCACACACACACACACACACACACACATGCACGAACACAAACACGCATGTGCATGCATACACCCAGGTGTACTCTCAAGGTCTACAGAACTAGAGATCCAAAGATTACTCTTTAACACATACAAAGAAAGAGAGGACTGAAATTTTGGAAGGCAATTTAGCCATGGAAGCACTAAAAGTGTCCAGAGGTAAAGGCAGCTTATCCAAATACCATTTTAGAGGATGGTTTTAGCCAATATAATTTCAAGACTTACCACCCGACTGGCAAGGCTTTTCTTATTATGGAAATATGTACAGTAAGTTAACCTTTTACACCTTTGGTAAGACCATGCCTATTGTGAAATGGACTCATCTTAGCCTGATGCCTTTAATTGTTGAATTTATCTAAGTTCCTTTGTTCTGAATCCATGCTTACCAAGCAATTAAGCATTCTAAATTCTATAGGTAATATTTTTCACTGTCAATTAATAAACTAGAATTCTCACTGTTATTGACTTCGCAAATAGGTTTTCCAACAGGAAAAAAAAACAGATTGTCATACCAATGCAAGTATTTCATTCCATGTGACTGTTAGATTTTTCTCTAGAAATAAATCCACAGGCTGCTTTGTTTCAACACTGGTCCAGTGAGCCTGGGGTTACGTAAATCTACCTCTGGAAGGTGGACCTGTTCTCAGTGAGCTGAACCTCTGGGCCATGACAAAGTCACGAAGTTAATGAATGCTGCTTTGGGCAGCCTTTTTGGTACACGGTCTGGCTGCCTTCCCCTGGCAACACACCCTGACCTTGCCACCAGGCAACTGAGGCCATTTTTCTAATTTGAGTTTTTGATATTTCCTACACAGAGCAATGTCACACTCTGTCGTTGTCCCTTAAAATGGGTGCACCTTATCTGATAAATCAAGCATTGAACTGCTTTCTGAAAGTCCCTTTTCTCCATGACCAGCTCCTACTTGGATCCCGTCTCACATCCCGATGTCTCTAACTTCCTAGGGATGATAGCTCCATCATCATTCTTGGTGCCTTCGACATCCACAGAGGTGAGGCATTTTATAGCAAAACTTCTTGAAAGAACTGTTTAAACACAGTATCTCCACATTCTCATTTTCTTTATCCTCTTGAGCCCATTTCAATCACACATTCGTCTTTGTGACTCGACTGAAACCAAGCAGAATGCTTAATTGTCAAGAGTCCCACCGGCTTTCATGTTAGCCAGTCCGGTGGTTAATCTTGGTCCTGCGATCACTCTGCTTTTGACAATATTTGACACAGTTTATAATTTTTTTCTCCTCAGAGCACATGTTTTTTTGGCTTAGCCTCTGTGACACCAGATTCCTGGTTTTCTTCCTACCTCGCTGGCATGCTCTCAGTTTCCTTCACCAGTTCCTCTTTCCTTGCTTGACTCTACATATTGGAGTGTCTCAGGGGTTTGTCTTTCAAACTCCATTCTCTCTCTCTTTTTTAATCTGTGCTCACCCTAGATAATCTCATTCAGTCTTATGGCTTTAAATACTAATGAATTTATATCTCTAGCCCCACTTTCACCCTGAGTTCCAGGCGCGTACATGTAATTGCCTATTTGGCATTTTCAACCGGATGTCCAATATACACCTGACATAACATATCCAAAACAAAACTCTTGATTTCCCTCACCAAATTAGTTCCTCTTCTTGTCTTCCCCGCATCAAGCATCCCCTCTCTATTGCTCAGGCATCGTCTTTGATTTCTGTTTTTCTCTCACATCACACAACTTATCTATCGGCAAATCTTTTTTTCATCATCTCTGTCACTATCATCCAGGTCTCAGCCTGGGTTACTAAACTAGCCTCCTAACTAGTCTCTTCATTTCTACTCTTGCCCTTAATAGTAAGTGTTTTACACAGTAGCCCTAGTGATTTCTTTAACATATATATCACATCATGTCATAAATTCCAATGGCTTCCCTTCATATTTCATCCTTACTTTAGCTCACAGGCTCTTCATAATCCAGCCCCTGTTGACTTCTCTAAATTCATTCCTTGTCACTCTCCCCATCCCTCATTCTGTTTTTAGCCGCACTGGCCTTCTTGCTGTCCTCAAAACACCCAAGCTCATTCTCGCCTTAGCACCGTGGTACTAGCTGTTCTCTCTACCTGAAATGCACTTCCCCCCACTGTTCATGGCTCGCTCCCTCACTTCATTCAGTCTCTGATCAAATGTCACCTCTTTTAAGAAGGCTTTTCTGATCACGGTGTCTATAATTCCTTCCCTGCCCTTCCTTTCTGTACCCTTCAATCTCTTATCTATTTTATTTTTCTTCAAAGCACTTGTCACTACCTGAAAGTTAGCTGTTATTCTTGTATGTTAACTATCACCTCCACTAGAATATAAAGATCCACGAGGGCAGGAACTCTGTCTAATTTTTTTTTTCACAGCTGTATCCCAGAGCATAGGAGAATGTGTGGTTCGGAGGTACTTAACATATTTCTGATTGAACGACTGAGTAGACTTGATAAATGAGTGACTACAGTTCTCTAATTCAAAAGAAGAAGCTGGCTAAGAATCTTTTCTTCTTCATGGGCCTTCTTTCCAAAGTATCCATACTAAGTTTGAACTTAGCTATCCTTTGCCACAGCTTTTTCACATTTTCTTAGATTGTGAGAAGATTCTGTCCATTCAGGATCTGTCATCATTGACACTAGATATCACTCTGATATTAGAGTGGTCTCTATGTTGGAGGCAAAGACACTACAGTGGGACCCTGAGTATGTAAAACTTTCAGCTGGGCCAGAGGTTATCTGACACCCTCTCCTCACCAGTGGCCTTCCTGGGGAATGCAGAGTATACTGGTATGGGGTGCCAGAAGGATGGCAACAGTGAACAGAGAAACTGAGGCAGCCCAAAGAAAATCAAGGAAAATCATATTAGTAGCAGGTCCCTGCTCTAAGTTTATAGATGTTTTAATCATAACCTTAACGTGTTACTTTATTAAGTATAATTAAGCAGAACTAGAAAATTGGCCAGAAAATCTTAAAATTGTCACAAAAATATAATCGTGTGCATATATTCTATACAATGTATATGTCAAAGAACAACACAGAGATAACAAAATTTAATCTTACCTGTTATACATGAGGCGCTTGAAATCTTGAAATAAAGTGTCTTTATTTTTGTCAATAAAACCAATGACAGAATAGCTAATAGGAAAAAAAAAACCCAGAAAATGTACATTACTCACCAAGCAAGAGCCACATTTAGGCTTTCCTAGAAGTCTACAAGCCCTTCCACTGTTAATGATGCAATCAATCTATAAAGCTGATTCTGTCCACCACGTTCTCTGTTAAGGGATATTACAAATTTACTTACTAAATAGAGCAGCTATTGTCTCTATTCCTTAAAAGGAGAGTGAACATCAGTACTGTCATTACAATTAAGAGCATTTTCTATTGGTTTACTGCTTACCTCGAGAAGATGACTTTGAAAATACAGATAGCTGTATTTATCATCCAGCATTAAGATAAAAGCATAACAGCAACATACAGGAACTAACAGTCTCATCCATAGAAAGGTCAAGTGACTTGCCTAAGGTTCGTTCAGTATGTTCAGGGTGGGATAAAAGAATCCAAGAAGAACTGCAAAGGATGGTAAGAGTTGGATAAGCAGAGGAAAAAGAGGAAGGCAGATCATACAGGGAAACAAAATAAATAAA
>NW_011888831.1:9296448-9302135 GCF_000151845.1 Pteropus vampyrus
CCCACTGTTCATGGCTCGCTCCCTCACTTCATTCAGTCTCTGATCAAATGTCACCTCTTTTAAGAAGGCTTTTCTGATCACGGTGTCTATAATTCCTTCCCTGCCCTTCCTTTCTGTACCCTTCAATCTCTTATCTATTTTATTTTTCTTCAAAGCACTTGTCACTACCTGAAAGTTAGCTGTTATTCTTGTATGTTAACTATCACCTCCACTAGAATATAAAGATCCACGAGGGCAGGAACTCTGTCTAATTTTTTTTTTCACAGCTGTATCCCAGAGCATAGGAGAATGTGTGGTTCGGAGGTACTTAACATATTTCTGATTGAACGACTGAGTAGACTTGATAAATGAGTGACTACAGTTCTCTAATTCAAAAGAAGAAGCTGGCTAAGAATCTTTTCTTCTTCATGGGCCTTCTTTCCAAAGTATCCATACTAAGTTTGAACTTAGCTATCCTTTGCCACAGCTTTTTCACATTTTCTTAGATTGTGAGAAGATTCTGTCCATTCAGGATCTGTCATCATTGACACTAGATATCACTCTGATATTAGAGTGGTCTCTATGTTGGAGGCAAAGACACTACAGTGGGACCCTGAGTATGTAAAACTTTCAGCTGGGCCAGAGGTTATCTGACACCCTCTCCTCACCAGTGGCCTTCCTGGGGAATGCAGAGTATACTGGTATGGGGTGCCAGAAGGATGGCAACAGTGAACAGAGAAACTGAGGCAGCCCAAAGAAAATCAAGGAAAATCATATTAGTAGCAGGTCCCTGCTCTAAGTTTATAGATGTTTTAATCATAACCTTAACGTGTTACTTTATTAAGTATAATTAAGCAGAACTAGAAAATTGGCCAGAAAATCTTAAAATTGTCACAAAAATATAATCGTGTGCATATATTCTATACAATGTATATGTCAAAGAACAACACAGAGATAACAAAATTTAATCTTACCTGTTATACATGAGGCGCTTGAAATCTTGAAATAAAGTGTCTTTATTTTTGTCAATAAAACCAATGACAGAATAGCTAATAGGAAAAAAAAAACCCAGAAAATGTACATTACTCACCAAGCAAGAGCCACATTTAGGCTTTCCTAGAAGTCTACAAGCCCTTCCACTGTTAATGATGCAATCAATCTATAAAGCTGATTCTGTCCACCACGTTCTCTGTTAAGGGATATTACAAATTTACTTACTAAATAGAGCAGCTATTGTCTCTATTCCTTAAAAGGAGAGTGAACATCAGTACTGTCATTACAATTAAGAGCATTTTCTATTGGTTTACTGCTTACCTCGAGAAGATGACTTTGAAAATACAGATAGCTGTATTTATCATCCAGCATTAAGATAAAAGCATAACAGCAACATACAGGAACTAACAGTCTCATCCATAGAAAGGTCAAGTGACTTGCCTAAGGTTCGTTCAGTATGTTCAGGGTGGGATAAAAGAATCCAAGAAGAACTGCAAAGGATGGTAAGAGTTGGATAAGCAGAGGAAAAAGAGGAAGGCAGATCATACAGGGAAACAAAATAAATAAAGGGATAGAAGCAGGCACATGCATGGCATTCTTGAGAGAAAATGAGGAGGCCAGTATTCACTGTTTGGAGGAAGGGAGATGAGTAAGGTCTTGAAAGTCCAGCTAAGATTGCAGATGAGAAAGGTGGGAATGGAAAATGCTCTGCTGCAGGGACTGGCACGGACTCTAGGGGAATAAACCCAGGATTGGGGGTATATAAGTAATGAAGGATTCTGGGTGATTAGGGCAGAGACCAGGAGGTTGAGCAAATAGTAACTCTATATGCGGCTGTTCTATATAGCTCTACTTTCTTGTCTGTCTGTATTTTCTTCCTTGCCAATTACATCAGTGCAGACAGTTCTCAAATCTCTAACCCTGACCCCTCACCAATGTTTCAGCCTTACATATTTATTTAATTCTGCAAGAAAGTTCCTTCAGGTTGTGCTGCCCAAGGACACTTTAAGGTCACCAGGTCCAAAATTATTTCTTTGCCTCCCTCACCCCGAGTCTTTTTCCTAATACCTTCAAATCACTTTTGATTAAACTCTTGAAGTCGTCTGACTCAATTTATTGTTTAACCCATAAAATTCAAACTTCAAAGTCCTTATTTTGGGCCTTCGAGACTCATTATGATTTGATCTCGACCTATTTTTATAGGTGTTTCTACTTCTCTATGTTACCAAAAAGATATATTCCAGTCAAATGGGCCTAGTTGCTATTTAATACATATTTTCCAGCACCTTCCCCATTTATTCCCATAAAAATAATTCCCAGCATCTAAGGATCCAAGGCAGCATGAACCTTCCTGAGTCTATCACACATAGCTACAAGCATTGTATCATTTCCTTATTCTGAATTCTGACAACTCATATGGCAATTATTTTAGACCACCTTTTATTGTATCAATGTATATTCGTAAATGTGTGAATATATATGTGTTTATTTATATACAAAATATACATATGTGACATAACATATATACTTATGTGTATAAATACACATACAACCATATATGTATGTATACATCTTACATGAAAACCTTTTTGTGACCAGGGACCATACTTTACAAAGCATTGTGCACACAGGAAGATATCCAGTAAAAATGTAGAAAAGGATTGAAGGACTTAAGGAAACAAGGGCAAGTCTGAGGCACTGAATATCACTCAAAGAGGGTGGTTAGCATTCTGGACTGGAAGTCAGGAAACCTAGTTATTGTCTCAGCTCTTCCATAAACTTGCTGTGTGACCTTGGGTAAAAATTCTACACAAGTTCCTTCATCTATAAAATAAAAGGGCTGACCTATGTGGTCTCTAAGGCCTCTGTCCAGCTCTGCTTTTATGCCATTCTGAAATAGATGAAAGTACCCTGTACGTAAGGCCTGAGTTTGCAGTGGGAGTATGGTGCTGGATTTTCCCTCTTCAGTATTCTGGAACCTGGGAATGGGACCAGAAAAAGTAGAAAATGGTGCCATGCCAGCACTATGGCTAGTTTGACAGATGGGGTGATAATTTTGAGCCATATTATTTTATGATTCTAGAGTTTTAATTTAAATCAGGAACAGCTATTAAAATTTCTTCAAACGTCTTTTCAAGCATTTATAGAGATCATCATTTGCTTTTTTGTTGCTGTTTCATCTCTTCCTATAATGGGCTATATGAACAGAATTCCTAATGTAAAAAATTAGGAGAAAGAACAAGAGGGCACTGTAAACAATAAGATAAGGAGCAGTGTTCAGTGGATAGTCAGAGCATATTAAGTATGGTAGGCTGAAAAACTGCCCCCTCCCTGAAAAATATCTACCTCGAATTCCTTAGAACCTGTGAATGTTACCTTATATGGTAAATGGTGTGATTATGTTAAGGATCGTGAGAAAATAAGCTTATACTGTGTAATCCAGGCAGGTCCTAAATGCCATCACAAGTGTAGTTTTAGGATAGAGACAGAGGAGATTTCACACGGACACACTGAAGAGGACCACGGAGGCAGTGACTGGAGTGACGGGGCCACCAGTCGAGGAGCGCCTGCAGCTGTGAACGCTAGAGAGAGGCTCTCCTCTGGAGCCTTCAGAGCGTGGCCCTGCTGACCTCCTGAATTGTGAAAGAATAAATTTATTTTGTTTAAGCCATTAATTTGTGGTAATCTGTTACAGCAGCCCTGGAAACTAAAATACTAAGGTAGTTATATTTTTTAGTTATATTCTCTTATCAATTTCTACTTTTATTATAATCAGAAAATGTGGCTTGTGCGAATTTTACTTTTCAAATAACATTCGGAAAATGATATGGCAAAACTTGTTTTTGCTCACAGTGTTACCCACTACTTTCAGTTCGTCACATCCAGTGTTGACTCCCACCTCTGGGCCTGTCTGCCCACCGTTTCTTCTGTCTGGAACGCCCTCTCTTCTCCCTCTTCTCTTCCTAATTCTTTCCCCGACTAAGCCTCTCTTACTTTTATTTTATTTTATTTTTTAAGAAAAAATATTTTATCTTTTAGTATTTATTTTATATTAGTTTCAGGCATACAGTACAATGGTTAGACATTAATAGAATTTATAAAGTGATCCCTCAATTACTGTAGCACCCATGGGGCGCTACACACAGCCATTACAATAATGTTGACGCTATTCCCTATGCTGTGCTCTACATTCCCATGGCTGTTTTGTAGCTACTAAATTGTAGTTCACCTCTTTTACTTTTAGAATTCAGCTTGAGTATCACTTCCTCTGCTCCTTGCTCTGGGCTAATTATTCCTCCACAGTGTTTCCACAATGTCTCCTGCATCTCTAGTTTAACTCTTTCTGTTCCTCATTATAATGACTTATCACGTGTCTGCGCGTATTCTCCACTAAACTATTAGCCTCTTCAGGAAAGTCTCACTTTATCTATCGTTCTAGACCAGTTCTTAACATATTTCCACAATTTATTTATCCATCAGCTGATCTGACTGACTGCCAATGATTTCAGGAACTGTGCATGGACACACAGTGTGTACTTAATACATGTTTGAAAAGCAGGGAATGAAGGAAGCTATGCCAACTTTTTTTAAGTGAAAAGATTAAAATATAGTGGCATATAAAACGACTGAAAAATACAAATAAATAGGAAAACAATTTATGTTTTCCCTGGTTATATTTTCTGAAGTGAGGATGCATGCAAATCATCATGTTAGGTACCAAAGTAAGATACTCACATTACATCACCAGCGTAATGTCGAATTCGAAAATCTCGATCAAACTCCAGAATTTTGTCTGAGGCACAAAGCTGAAAAATCAAGATTATTTTGAAAACAGACGTTTTCACTTTCCTGAAAATATATTCCAACTGCATATCAGATGATAAAGATGTTATAAATCATGATATAATTACGAATGAAGTTACAGTGTGTGGTGGTGCTTGATTTAAATATTTTGCTTATGTGGTCAAAGCTGTGATCTCTCGCCAGAAATCCACACATCTATTCTTGCAGTTGAATATGGCCAAATGACCAAGTTCTGGACAATGGAAGGTGAGTGTAAGTGAGGTGAGGCTGTTCGAGGATAAAGCTGGTAAGAAGGGTGATTCTTCTTTGTAACTGCTTTTCTCCTCCCATTAGCTGGAAGCAGAGTAGGATAGAGCCTGGGGAGTGGAAGAGCCAGGATGGAAGAAGTCTGGGTCCTTGAGAGAAAAACAGACTTCTATTGTCTCTGACACTTAAATCTTGGCTACTATGTGAACACAGCCCAGCCTACCCTGACTGATACAGCTTCTTTCTCTTCCATGTTCCACTGAAGGAGGAACATATTGAGGGCTTGCTGTCCACTAGGTACATACATCTCATTTAATCCTCACAACTGATACTTAAAGTAAGTATTATGAGCTCTCTTTTACAGACATAGACACTAAAGCTCAAAGAAATTAGCTAATTGGCCCGAGGTCACATAGCTAGAAAGGGACAGCTCTGGGAAGGATTCTTGGGACTGAATGTAATATCTGTGCTTCTTATGTACACAACAGCCTGGCTCACCTGTCTTTTGCTAAGCTGGGACCCCACTTCAGGTCTATCGTTTCACACAAGATCAACCTTCTGCAGTTCTTTCTCACTGAAGAGGAATACTTTACAGAAAGGCAGATTTTATATAGCCCTGGTGCAATTTTCCTTGTTACGGTAGTACCTAGATTTCTCTATCTTTC
>NW_011888831.1:9303330-9333331 GCF_000151845.1 Pteropus vampyrus
GGAAAATGATATGGCAAAACTTGTTTTTGCTCACAGTGTTACCCACTACTTTCAGTTCGTCACATCCAGTGTTGACTCCCACCTCTGGGCCTGTCTGCCCACCGTTTCTTCTGTCTGGAACGCCCTCTCTTCTCCCTCTTCTCTTCCTAATTCTTTCCCCGACTAAGCCTCTCTTACTTTTATTTTATTTTATTTTTTAAGAAAAAATATTTTATCTTTTAGTATTTATTTTATATTAGTTTCAGGCATACAGTACAATGGTTAGACATTAATAGAATTTATAAAGTGATCCCTCAATTACTGTAGCACCCATGGGGCGCTACACACAGCCATTACAATAATGTTGACGCTATTCCCTATGCTGTGCTCTACATTCCCATGGCTGTTTTGTAGCTACTAAATTGTAGTTCACCTCTTTTACTTTTAGAATTCAGCTTGAGTATCACTTCCTCTGCTCCTTGCTCTGGGCTAATTATTCCTCCACAGTGTTTCCACAATGTCTCCTGCATCTCTAGTTTAACTCTTTCTGTTCCTCATTATAATGACTTATCACGTGTCTGCGCGTATTCTCCACTAAACTATTAGCCTCTTCAGGAAAGTCTCACTTTATCTATCGTTCTAGACCAGTTCTTAACATATTTCCACAATTTATTTATCCATCAGCTGATCTGACTGACTGCCAATGATTTCAGGAACTGTGCATGGACACACAGTGTGTACTTAATACATGTTTGAAAAGCAGGGAATGAAGGAAGCTATGCCAACTTTTTTTAAGTGAAAAGATTAAAATATAGTGGCATATAAAACGACTGAAAAATACAAATAAATAGGAAAACAATTTATGTTTTCCCTGGTTATATTTTCTGAAGTGAGGATGCATGCAAATCATCATGTTAGGTACCAAAGTAAGATACTCACATTACATCACCAGCGTAATGTCGAATTCGAAAATCTCGATCAAACTCCAGAATTTTGTCTGAGGCACAAAGCTGAAAAATCAAGATTATTTTGAAAACAGACGTTTTCACTTTCCTGAAAATATATTCCAACTGCATATCAGATGATAAAGATGTTATAAATCATGATATAATTACGAATGAAGTTACAGTGTGTGGTGGTGCTTGATTTAAATATTTTGCTTATGTGGTCAAAGCTGTGATCTCTCGCCAGAAATCCACACATCTATTCTTGCAGTTGAATATGGCCAAATGACCAAGTTCTGGACAATGGAAGGTGAGTGTAAGTGAGGTGAGGCTGTTCGAGGATAAAGCTGGTAAGAAGGGTGATTCTTCTTTGTAACTGCTTTTCTCCTCCCATTAGCTGGAAGCAGAGTAGGATAGAGCCTGGGGAGTGGAAGAGCCAGGATGGAAGAAGTCTGGGTCCTTGAGAGAAAAACAGACTTCTATTGTCTCTGACACTTAAATCTTGGCTACTATGTGAACACAGCCCAGCCTACCCTGACTGATACAGCTTCTTTCTCTTCCATGTTCCACTGAAGGAGGAACATATTGAGGGCTTGCTGTCCACTAGGTACATACATCTCATTTAATCCTCACAACTGATACTTAAAGTAAGTATTATGAGCTCTCTTTTACAGACATAGACACTAAAGCTCAAAGAAATTAGCTAATTGGCCCGAGGTCACATAGCTAGAAAGGGACAGCTCTGGGAAGGATTCTTGGGACTGAATGTAATATCTGTGCTTCTTATGTACACAACAGCCTGGCTCACCTGTCTTTTGCTAAGCTGGGACCCCACTTCAGGTCTATCGTTTCACACAAGATCAACCTTCTGCAGTTCTTTCTCACTGAAGAGGAATACTTTACAGAAAGGCAGATTTTATATAGCCCTGGTGCAATTTTCCTTGTTACGGTAGTACCTAGATTTCTCTATCTTTCCTGTGAAGGATCACTTGTTAACCTGTAAGTTCTAAGGCAGATTCTAAGAATTCGTAAAGCATTGAAATCCACTTAGATTGTAATGTTAGATAACAAATAGATTGTAATGTTAGATAACAAATAATCATAACTGGGATGGTGGGTTCCATGCTGATAACATAATTGTTAAAAGAACAGCCTACTAACCCAAGGGAACAATTACAGAAAATTAGTCAGACTTCCAAGGCTCAAATCTTGGCTCTAATGTCTACTTGCTCTGCTTCCTTTAATAATCACTTATCTCAGAAAGTTGTTTTGAAGGTTAAATGAACTATGAAAATCAAAGTGTCTAACATACAAAAAATTCTCTAACATATTTCATTCCTCTTTCCTTCTCTCTCTCTTATTAACCACTCTTACAAAATCCTTGTATTTCTAAAACCCCTAAAGGAAAACAGATCCAAGAGATGTCTACACTAATTGAATATCCTTACATTTGGATACTGTGAAGTCTCAACTGATCTGAATGCAGAGGGTTTTACACTTAGAAAAAAAAAATGCTATGTATTTATCATTTAACTTTATATGTTAATAATATTTTAAATAGTGATTTTACAGTTTATTGGATCATTTGCCTGCCTCCTAATGATAACTTTAATGCATAAGAAACAATTTTGTGCCAAAATAAATAACTATTACAAGCCAGAAATCTCTTATTTAACATGCCAATAACCAGCTAATCAGTAATCAGCAGCCAATGATAAGACCTGGCTTAACATACAGAATAACAGCATTATTTAACAGAAAGATTTATAGTGACGAAAATAACTGAACAGCTTGGTTATTTCATTTCTTTCCTTTGTTAGGCAAAAATCCCAGAAAAGAACACACTGAAATTTTCCATCTTAGTGCTTATCTGGGGGATGACGCTGGAGAAAGGAGCCAACTGGTCTGAGAGTTGAGGAAACCTGGACTCCCACATTTAAAAAAAAAAAAGAAAGAAAGAAAAAAACTCTCATTTTCACAGATTAATTACTCAATATTTCCTATCAAATCAGTAGCAACTGCTTAAAAGTACTATGTACAGTTGCTACTTTAAGAATGAGATTACATTTCAAAATATATGGTTGAAAATTTAATTCAGGTACATAAATGGCCAAGGTGAAATATATCAAAATGAGGTGATTTCTCACATGAGAATTACAGTTATTTACTTAAATGAGGTGGAGCCTTGAATGTTTTAATTCAAATTTCAAGATTCCATAAGATTTATTTGGTATGATCGGAACCAATTCAATTCAAATTTGACAAACACCGATTGTCTATCATCTGGTAGGCAAAATGCTAGGTGAGTCTGCAAAACCTAGTGATTATAAAGGACATTTATAATCTATCCCTCAAAGACAGGACATTTGCCCATGTAATCACGCCATCTCTAAAAGCATCATTTCTAAATTATTTAGGTTGCTTCTAACTTTGCTCACTGCTCTGTCCCTGGCACCCAGGATTGTACGTGGAAAATGAGTGGCATTTAGTAAGTATTTGTGTTGTAAATGGGGAATGACTGAAGGAATACCAGTCTAACCAGAACCCTAATGTCAAAGATCAAACCGTAGAATCTGAAAGCTGATTTATAGTACATCTAAAAGTCAATCCTCACTAACAGACAAAGGAGAATATTTCAGAAATAAACTGTCCTAAAATAAGTATCAGCCAGAAATCTACATCTTGATGCTTTATCTAGTTTATTGTGGAAACTTACTGTTCAGATTACATAATTTCAAAGGTGACAGAGTTAGAGAATAGATTTATTCATGGTAAAAAATGGCTGTACGTCATAGATCTATATGGAATTATGGAGAAGCAGAAATGTTTGCCCCTTTCTTTATGGTAATGAAGGAATATGGGGCCTGTTTTTCCTTTAGCTTATGGTTGCTAGACTAGCCTATATTTGTAGGGAACACTTGGGGATGATGACAAATATTAATGGTATGCTATATGCGAGGCACAGTACAAAGGCCTGATAACTACGACTGCCACCAATTATTCAGAAATGTGATCTGTTGATAACATTTTTAGAATGTGAAAAATGGAGAGTTAAAAGGATACCCATGCATTTAAGTAAATGAGTTTCCTGGTAACAAATAGAATTACAGCTAGAATTTCTCTGTTTTTAAGAAAGTCACAGAGTCTGAAGAACTATGGCAATGCACACATACCACACTTTATAACTGGGGATTACAGTAAAAAGTCAAGGACAAAAGCTATTTTTCAGTGTCAGAATTATCAGATGCAGGAGCAAAATTGTGGCACATGAACAAGGACTCTGTAACTATTGGTTATAAATGACATCATGCTTTTTAAAGAATCTTGTTCATTTTTCCTGTTTCTAGCAAATTGAGTAGTCTGGAGCTCCCTCTCCTGGATATTATGATTTTTATCAATCTTGTCACCTTATAAACCCAAAGAGGCAGAATTTATACACAGCAATAAATCATTTAATGGATGTTTATTGCCTTTCTTAGTTGAGTAGGCACTCTTGTAACCCAACATATAAAGTCATTTAATTTTGTCAAACAAATGAAGAAACTCTTATAGATCAAAATGAAAAAAAGTTCACATTAAACATATTACCTTCCGGCTGGAAAAATGACCATGTTTGCCTAATTTACTGTTAAGTGCTTCAAGGAACATTTCGTCAGTGACTTTGCCGACATTCATGCAGGCGTCATCTAGGATTGCAATGATCCCTTTGTGCTGCTGCTCCACAAGGTCCACGATGATCTGATTGTTGAAGTAATCAATCTGTAGGGCATGGAAAGGAAACAATTCCAAATGGAACAGAGCCCAGAACCCGTAAGACAACGATGCCTCTATATGTACCAGGAGTGTAAGTAAAGCTACCTTGATGGAAAACACGTGAGCAACATTAATGAGGTCTAACACTAAAATGAGCACACATTCTGCCAGAGGTTTATACTTTTATTCTTTGTTGACTTTATAACATGAAACGCTTTGTCTTAGATGAGTATAGTTTGAGGCAAAAGTTATAAAGTAGATAATGTTTCTCTCATCACTAACTCTTGTTTCAATCCTGTTTCTATATCTTGAATAACCCTAGTCCTTCATACTCTCAATCCCCCAATCTGCTTGCCATTAACCACAAGACCCAGATAGTACAGTTAAGGTACTATGCAAAACTTGCACTTTTAATTATACGGGCCTGGACTATTATTCAAAAGAGCATCTCTTCCAGTTTCCCCAAAGTCAAAAAGCATATAAGGCTCTCATAGAGTTTTGATGTTTTTCAGGGTATATGAAAAAAATTTTAATTTTGAGATGTAAGTATTTATAAAAGACAAGAATAAGCTTTTCATTTACTTCCATGAGCTGAATAAAGTTATAAATAACTTCTGGCTTTTTAGCAACATCGATATAGACAAGGTTTATACAAAAATCCTGTTCTACACCTATTTATTCTGATATCCTGCAGCACACACATCACCATTCACAGAAAGCACACAGTGGCCTGACTCAAGCAAGTTGTACATCATTTGGAAATGGGCAGCTTATTATTGTACATTTTAATCTTGTGTGTTGATGTGTCCCATCTAATTTAGGAGGTACCTAGACTCAGAGACGTCTCCATTAACTTCTGTAAGATCTACGCATTCATAATAGACTATTAAAGTGTCTCATGTAGTCCTGTTCTATGCTACTTATTATCACATCATTATTATCAGTCAAGGACTTGTGCCAGTTATTTGTCTGTGGCTTTAAGCTCCATTCCTAGTCTTCCAAGTTCTCTTCTGTATTCCATGGACTGAGTGTCTCAAACTGGTGGCTTTTACTTTCTTTTTTATATTTTTCTGGGTTGTCTAAGTCAGTGCTTCTCAATAGAACGTGATTTTGCCCCCCAGGGGACATCTGCTGACATTTTTTATAGTTATGACAACAAGAGTGTTACTGGCATCCAGTGGGAACAGGACAGGGATGCTGCCAGACCTCCTACAATGCACAGGACAGGCTCAAAACAAGATCTGTCTGGGCCAAGATGCCAGTAGTTCAGAGATGGAGAAGCCTTAATCTAAACATTTACTTTTATTAGGGGCGTTTATTATTGCATTTCTAATCAGGGAGAAAGTTATTTCCATCTTTGGAAAATATATCCTTAAAATACTAAAAAAGCAGGAACTCTATATTAATGAATAACTGAAATCTTAGACTTGGGAATTAAAAGACTTAAGTTTTTGTCCCAGCAACAAAAAAAGTAAGTTCCCTACAATTCAAATGGTATAAACAAAAAGTGATTAATCTTTGCTGAAGAGTCCAATAACTTTTAGTTCGGAAGTTAACATTGCTTCAAATATTGCTTAAAGTAGAGGTTTCCAACCAGTTTCTTCCAGCAACCTAGCGCTCCCAGGTTTCTTAGGGTATACAGGTGACAAAGAGAGATGTGGTGGGGTTGCTCCAGAGCAAAGGGCTCTGGGCCTCTCATTCTCACTCCAAATCAAGTAACTTTGTGCCTGAGAGTCAAGTTTCCAATAGCTAAAAATGACCTGAAAACTACAACACCAAAAGCCTTTAAAACAGAAACAATCAGACAACTAGACGTATGAGCCTCCTAATGAAAGTTCACATACCATCTATTAAATAGAGTGGTAGAAAACCACTGATCCTGAAACCAGTTGAGATTCTAGATCTAACAACCAGGGACACACAACAAGAAACAGAGAAACATATTAGATGATACCTTGGGAATCCAAATAGCAAAATCCAGACTGTAGGAAACTCTGAGGAACAAATGACTTGTTCGCTTTAACAAAAGGTTGCAAGGAACAAAAGAAGAAGAGAGAGATGGAGAAAGAAAATCTATTAATGTGTGAGAGACCTATCAACCAATCACAGAGTAGGAACCTTATTTGGATCCAAATTCCAATAGACTGTAAAAACAAAGCAAAAAACTATAAGACAACTGAGGAAATGTGAAATGTGACCACTGGATATTTGATGATATTAAGGAATTACTGTTAATTTCTGAGGCGTGAAAATGGTCTTGTGGCTATAGTTTTTGTAAAAGTCTTTATCTTTTAGAGAAATGAACCGAAATATTTACAGATGAAATAAATCACATTATTATCACATCACAGTCTGAGATTTGCTTCAAAATAATCTGGGGGTGGGTGGGTGGGCACAATGACACAAGACTGGCACTGATACTGTTAAAGCTGGGTGATGGGTGCACTGAGGGGTGATGGGTACACTGAGTTTATTACATTATAATCTCTGTTCCTACTTATACTTGAAATTTTCCATTAAAAAGTGTTCAGAAGTCTGGGGTTTTTAAAGGAAATACTTGCCCAGAATAGTGATTCTAATTTGCGGGGAGCTGGCATATGGTCAGTAACTGTTACCTTGGAGTTAGCCTTGTTCCCTCTAGGACACATATTTCTTGGTTTATTTAGCTAAGAATTTTTGCATGTTTAGGGCTTTTGTTCCTTTTTCGGATGTGTGAAATAGCCTACTGCAATTGCTGACTTTTCCCTTTGTTAACTATGTCTGTGGAATTTGAAACTCTGATTGCTAAAGAATATTTCTGACCAGTATCTCTGAATCACATCTGATTTTATGATTGAATTTGCTTTAAAAATCTAAGCCTAGTTATAATTGTGTTTTATATTATACAACAGATCCATTCCAAGAAAGCTGCATATAAACTTAATTGAATTTAATTACATCTTAAATGTGCTATGAGAGTTCACTCCTTAAATCAAAATTATAAGTAATTCTATTATAAAGTAATGGCACACTCTGGTTTAAAATTTATACTGATATACGTGAACAAAATTGTTTATGGTATTCTAATGTTTAACGCATGATGAAAGGCAAAGATGCATTTGAGTCAGGAAAGTTAGTAATTATACCATTGTGTCCTTTTTCTGAATGAGAGGGAGACAGAAAGTAGGAAGGTGAGAAGGAATATAAAAGTAATTTAAATACAGCTTTTCAAGTAGTTTTTTCACTATTATACCGAATATCAAAAAAAATATTGATTTCATTTTTATTGTCTACATTATCTGGCAAGAGGATAAACGCAGTTTTATAAACACTGAAACTTATGAAAACTCAGAAATCTGTCCTCGAAACTGTTTAGAAATACAAATTTAAAATAATTACTAGGTCTCATTTCTATCATAAGCAGATATTTGTTGTTATGCTTTATTAGCTGTGCTTTACGAGCTGTGATCTCTGGGTCTGTGCCCTGGACCAGTCAGACGTTCTGGCTATATATTACTAGACGAGTTTGACTGACAAATATTAACGTTCACAAAGAGCCATGAGAAGAGAGGCGATAACTGAAGCCAGAAAAGGAAATGGAAAGACAAGTTAATATACTGTTTTCATGCAAGGATTTCAGAGAATGGGAATAACATTAACTGAAGACACTAAAATGTCATTTAGTTTACAATTAGAGAAGGAGAAAAAAAGGAATAAGAGAAAAAAGGAAGAAAAGGAGGAAGGAGAGGAAACTAAAACTGGAAGCAAAGTTCAGCCAATTTAAGGCAAGAGTTGCTCTGAATAACTTATTAATGATGTTAAACTCTTTTTTAAATTAAATTTATTGGGGGTGATATTCACTAATAAGATTTCATAAGTTTCAAGTGTACAATTCTGTAATACATCATCTGTTTATTGCACTATGTGCTCACCACCTAAAATCTCATATCCTTCTGTCACCATATATTGGACCGCTAAACTCTTCATAGACAGATGTGAACCAGAAAATCTATGTGGTATCAGCCATAAATTGAAAAGGTTAAGTTTACTGGTTATAACTCAGCATTTTCTAGGCACCACCAAGGAAGCCTATCAAATTAGAGAAACCCAAAAAGGAAAGCAAAGGTTTTGGTGTTTCACATACCCGAGAAGATTTTTAAAAATACTTAAAATGATAAGATGCAACATTATCAATAATCTGTGAAACATATGAAGACATTTTCCACAGAAGTCCACTCACGTGCTTCCAGGGGATCCCTTCCCGCTGGTATTCCTCTTGTTCTTGCTTCAGAACCAGCTGAATAAATAGCTGCTGCAATTTCTCATTGCAGTAGTTGATGCAGAATTGCTCAAAGCTGCAAGAAAAGGAATAAATTAGGTTTAAACAAACAAAATGTAAACAACAGTTTTTAAAGTATCTTATCCTGTTTACCTGTTGTTGTCAAAGATTTCAAAGCCATAGATATCCAAGACACCAATAACAGTGTTTTTCCCATGGATTGTGGTGTCAAAGTTCTTGACCTCAATGATGTTGTTGATGCAAGTCACGATCCAACAGAAAAGGCGCTCATATATTGCCTGTGCAGAAAACAATATCGTAAATTCTTGCCCACTGGGAACAAGTCCCAAGTTTAGATTTGTGCTACGTTTTAAATTCCTATCCTCCTCCTCTTCCTCGTTTAGGACAGTTGTTATTACCCAAAGCAGAACAATAAGAAATACAGATTGTCTATTACAAAAAACAACACAATGGATGCAAAACTACAATAAGTAGTTTGGACTTTTAAGATTATTATCAGTCACTCCACGTACTGTATTCCAACAACATGCCCAGGTTTGTTTCTGTGCCCACCTATCTCGATAATTTGTCTACTCCTCGTATAAGTCACTTCATCACTTTGTTGTTAATCTCATCAACTATAAAAAGTGGAAACCCTCGAGTTAACAGCTATGTTCCACTAAAACTCTATAAAATTGAAAAATATCAATCTTGATTTATAATGCTAAATAAAGATCTGAGCTGAAGGCCAGTTTGAAATTCCTTGAGAGTCAAACACACATCCAATGCACAAGGATACATATGCCAAGTCTCACGTAGACAAAGGCACCATACACTAACACATCCTGATACGAACATGCCCTGCTGACATCGCATCTTTAGAAAGCCTTTCTTTAACATCTCCCTGCAGCCACTCGCTCTTTACTGATACACATCTATACACATGCCTCCGTTCTTCACTTCCCCTTTACTCTTCAATCCGGTCTAGTCTTTGCTTAGCTTCCACTACTCCACTGAAACAGCTCATTAAGGACCCTGGGTCCCTCTGCAGAGACACTTTCTTACACCGCTATGTGGATATCTTATTCAGATACTCAGCACCTCTCAACCTAGTGACCCACTCTCTTCTAGAAACCTTCTCCTCTCTGGGATTCACGATACTACACTTTCCTAACTTTTATTTATTTTATTTCACTGCCTGCTGCTTCTTGGTGACCTTTGGTAGGTCCTCCTCTACCTGACCTCTGAAATCTAGAATTCCTCCTGTCCTGGTCCTCTTCTCTTCACTCTCGGAAACCTCCTAGGTTGTATCACCTAATATTAAACAATAGTAATACAGCGCTATTCACAAGTGTATTATCCCAATGTAGACCTTTCTTCTGAATTCCAGATTCCTATGCGTGACTGCCTACCCAACGACACTCACAGCCATCTCCAATATACGTCCGGTCAGGACCCTTAATTTTCTCACCCCCAAAACTGTCCCTACCCTACTTTTGACCATGAATAAACGGCCAGAGAAATTTAGAAATTCATTCATTCTTTCAACAAGTATTTGCTGAGTACTTCCTATGTGCAGTTTGTTGGAGACACAGTACTAAGGAAATATAAACATGGTCTCAGTCTCTAAGGAGCTTAGGGAGCAAGGTGAGGGGAAAACTACACACACATGCACGCGCAATAAAGCAAACAAGCAAGCAAATAAATAAATGTATGTGAGGTGAATGGGATCTGAGGAGAATTTAACCTGTTCAATGTTCCGAGAGGCCAGAGAAGGCTTTTCTGAGAAAGGGGGCTGAGAACAGGATGAGTAAGAGTTAAACAAGCAAGAGGAGAGAGAAGAGCAATCCCAGCAGAGGAAACAGCACAGGCAGAGAGGCCCTGTGGCTGGAGGAAGAAAGGGATAAAGACAACTCGTAAGGCCTGAGAGAAGACTAATGTGCTGAAGTGAAGGAAGCAGGCTGGAATATGGCATAAAATGAGGCAGGAGAGGCAGGTCGGAGCCAGATCGTGTTAAGGAATGTCCTTGATTCCATCATTCCCCAGACAAGTCAGTCCTGTGAATTTCATTTTCTAAGTACAGTTGTCTCAACTCTTCTCCCCATTGCCACTGCTGCCTTCCTAGTCTGAGCTGCCACTGTCTCTCTCCTGGATTATTGGAATATCCCTTTCACTGGTTTATTTGCTTCCACGCTTGCCCGATCCACCTTCCTTCTCACTGTGTACTCCATAAGATTATCTGTACTGAGGCCGGCATTATCATTTTAAAAATTTAAACTTGATGTCATTTTCCCACCTTCAAATCTTCCACTCTCCATTGCACTTGGATAAATGTAAATTCTACCCTAGACTAAAAACCAAGCCTGAGATTTACAAGAGTAAAAATTGGAATAGATAGCAAACTAATCAACCAGCAAAAAGAAAATGTTAGACTTAAAAAAATAAAACATTTGCCACACAGAAATTAGACAAAGGGTTAACGTTATTAGCTCTTATAAATTGACAATGAAAAGACAAGAGCCCCAAAGAAATTCGAACAAAGGATATACCCAGGCAATTCTCTGAACAGATTTAAATACCTTATATGACAAGATACTCAAATATACTAGGAATGAAAAATTAAAGTAACGATAAGACATTACTATTTACCCCTTAAAAAGCAGTAAATTTAAAGTTTAAAATCAGTGTGTGCTTTGACCTGGCAAGCTCATTCCTGGGAATCCACCTAGCTGAAATAAAAGCACTTGTGTGTAGTGATAGATGAACTGAGCCGATATGCAGCATTGTTTGTAAGGGCAAAAAAAGAGAACCAGGCGAATGACTCAGAAGGAGGATGGTTAATAAATTATGGAACCATCACCATACACGGGCACATAGACATTAAACAGGATGGATCAGAACTCCATCAGTGGACTCGAAGGGGACTTGCACAAAACCACGAGAGGGGCCCGTGCAAGCGAGGAGCCCTGAGAAGTAAGCATCGTTGGCTCACCAGTCAGTCGGCTTTGCTTTCTTCGGAACAGTGATACTTACAGTCAGGGAGTTTTATCGAGACCGCGACAGCCAAAAACTATCATCACGGTTTTTAAAAGTCTTAACCTACTTTCAGAACATCTGAACACATCCTCACAGAAGTTCACTAAAACTGCGACTGACATCAACACAAGGCCCAGAGAACATAAGTTAAAACCCCACCTTAGCGAAGGCGTCCCTGCCGTAGCTAGCTTCCTGTTCTGTGTGCTGCTTGTCAATGATGTCGCGTCCTGTAGCCACAGTCCGGTAAAGAAGGGCTTTCTCAACCATGTCCGTCTTGGTGGAGAGCAATTCTGCTATAATGGATACAACTTGGCCATTTTCAATAAGAGGTGTGTCACCATCCACTACAAATTTTAAATTTCCCTATACCAAAAGTGAAAAAACAAGACACACCATTTCCAATGAGAATCTGAAACATTATGCCAGGGATTTGCCAATTTAAGATATAATTCAAAGTGACTTTGTAGCAACTGTTTTCCTAAATATATTACATATCTCAACATATAAAAAATCTAGTGTTCCATCCATTTTTCCCTCTTCTCCAGATACTTATCTATCTTTAATTTTCAGTTTATATTTTTGATGGGTAGAAGTTTTATATTTTTATGCAGTTAAATCTACCAATCTTCTGCTTATGAATTTTTCTTTGGTGTCATACTTAAACTATTTGTATTCCAAAGATTTTGTGGACATTTAATATTTTCTTCTAATACTTATACAGTTTTTTCATACATTTAAGCTTTTAATCCACCTAGAATTTATGTTTGTATGAGGTGTAAAGTAAGAATCTAACTTTATTTTTTCTGATGGTTAGTTGCTCCAGTACCATTTATTGAATTGCTTAGCTTGTCCTCCATTTGAAATGTCACCTCTATAATATATTAAATTCCCCCAAGTTTTTCAGTCTATTTATATTACGCTCATTCAATAAGCAAAAAATACTTACTAACCATCTATCAAGTGTCCAGCACATCATCTAATCTGTTGTTTAATCTGGTACTGAATTTTGCAATGAGTTTTAAGGTACTGTAGCTTTTACTGACATTTTAAATCTGGTAGAATTAGTCATGTCTCCTCCCCTCCCTTACCCCTACCCTAATAATACTTTCCTTTAATACATTTTATTTGATTATCCTACATGTTTATTGTTCCAGGTGAATTCTAGAATCATTATGTCAACTGTTTGGATTCTGAAGGATATTGTTATACTATATTTATGTATTTGCAAACTGGTTCAAAGAATGAGACATTTTATAAAATTAAAGTTTTCCTAGTCAGAAACATTTATTTAAAATGTCATTTATATTGCTATATTTTTATATAGGGCCTACATATCTCTGATTCACTTAGAGTTAAACTTTACTGCATTAAAGTGAAAGGTAATTTTTATTCCAGATTTGAATTTATGTTGTTACTTACTTATCATAAGGTTACACGTTCATTATATTTTAAACATCTCTAATTATATAAACAGTAATGAAAGATATTTTACACATGGTTCTTTACTTCTTCTGAGTTTGGTGTGGTTTAGTGGAAGATAACTGAACCATAAAGTCGGCCAACTTGGCTTATTGTATTGGCTGCCATGAACTGGCTGGCTGTGTCTTTGAGCCAGTCATAACACCTCTTTAAGGGCTCATTTCTCAATTTGTCAAAAGAGACAATCAAAATTCCAGTTCTAATAATCTACGATTCCAATGTTTCAAATGCTATTAGAAATTTTTTTGGTCAAAAAATTTTAGTTGGTAGTCACATCATTACTGAATTCTTTTATCTTTGAAATTAACCAGTTCTAAGTCTGACATATCAGTAAGAAAATTAACTAAAGCCAGTCTCAAAACCTATCATGGCTTGAAAAATCCCTCATAATATTATAAAATTATAGAGAGAATTACTGATATAGTAATTTCTTCAAAATCTACGAGAATATTTTTTACATGAATTACTTTTTAAATTTACAGGGAAAAAACAAAATAGTCTGAAACGACGTCCTGTCTCCACAGGGAGGCAATGGATTCTCAGAGGCACCCTACTTACCAAGTGAAGAATAGTAGCCAAAATTTTATATACTGTCTGAATCTCCTCAGGTTTGAAGCCAATTACTTTCATGGCGTCGGCTACTACTTTGAATTCTGCAGCATCATTGATAGAAGACTAGGAATGAAAATGAAACATTTTAAGTTACAGACATTTCATATGAGCATTAAAATTCAATAATTATGAGACTAAGTTCAAGTTTAGCCAAGGTTTTGATGATTTTGTAGTAAGTCCAAAGAGAATAAAAATGAGTTCCAAGGCAGAAACATCATTCAGCACACACAATGCCCACTGCCATAACCCCAAATAAGCACGACACATTTTCTGGAACCTTCAGTAAGGGAGCAAGTCACGAGCTGGCTCAGAAAAGCTGATCGCCATTCTGTGATGAAGGAAGGAAACAGCATGGGATGTGAGATCGCAAAGGGAAATACTGACTGTAGGAGCCTCCAAGACACATGCCTGGCTACTACTGTTGCCTCTGGTTTTTTGTCCCACAGTTAGTCTTATACAGGCTGGAAACAACACTCCCTCTCTCGTATGGGGAGGCTTTTTATTTCACAGGTGAGAGAAAGTAAGCTCCCAAAGCAAAGCAACCTGCCTCAATCATTCAGCAATCTAATAAATAATCTGGGACTATAACTTCACTTATTCACAAACATTTAGTGCGTAAGACCTTCTAACCAGTTTCAGGGGGTTTGCTGTAGATGGAACATTTGTGTCCTCCTCAGAATTCATATGTTGATATCCTAACCCCAAAGGTGATATTAGGAGGTGGAGCCTTGTGAGGTCATGAGGGTGGAACCCCAGAGATCTCTCATCCTTTCTGCTCTGTGAGGGCACAGCAAGAGGGCACCATCTATAAACCAGGAAGTAGGCCTCACCAGACACCTCTAGGCACCTTAGTCTTGGACTTCCCAGCCTCCAGAACTCTGAGAAATCAACATTTATTGTGTATAAGTCACCAGTTCATGGTGTTTTTGTTGTAGCAGCCCAACTGAATTATAAGACAAGGTTCAAAGATAATCACCTGCCTTGAGGAGCTATAGTGATTAGGTTGTAAATACAAGTGTGGCAATGAAAATTCACAACGAAGCAATAGTAACTGCCTATCTTAGAAGTTTTCCCAAAGCAGCAGCTCCAGAGGGCCTGACTGATCATTTCCTTGGTGACTTTCCTGCCTGCTGAGGAAGGGAACAGGAAGGAGTCCTCTCTGCCTGATGAGCACACGTTCCTCCAGTGTCCAGGACACAACCAGGCTAGTTACTAGTTCTTTAATCTTGGGCAAGACACTGAATCTCACTGAGTCTCAATTTCCTCATGGGTAAAATGGGCATAATAATATATCTCTTACAGGATTGTTATGAGAATTGAATGACAATTTATATAAAGCACCTCCTTAATTCTTAGCCTATAAAAGGCATTCGACAAGTATTGGATATTACTATTATTATAAGCTGCAAATGTGTTGAAATTGCAAAATTAGACAGAAAATCTAAATGTTCTACTGTGGGAAACTGTTGGCTGCTTACCCAACAGCCATTCCCCAAACCCCATTTCTTTCTTGCTGACAGAGCCTGATTCGTTCACATCTCTCCAAGCGCATGTGTCCCTCAGGACTGGTGCCCCCAGCCTCAGGAGGTAAATCTTCATTGATCTAAACTAATCACAGTGATCTTATTTCTCTTACCAAGTGATTAGTCAGCCATGGGTATGTGATGCCGTTCCGGTTAATAAGACATGAGGTTTCCCTAACTTATAAAGGGACATAAGTCAGAAACATATCCTCTGCCCGTGACTCCTGGTGCTGCTGCCATTTTGGGACCATGAGGAAAGTCAGCCTACGGAGACAAGCTAAATCCAGTGAGCATGGCAGAATTGTAAGTTGGAGAAACAAACAACGCCTGGGTTCCTAGCAACATTGTTAAGGAACTGTCTTAACCAACTCTGGAATTGCTCCATTGAGGGCTCCTTGTTATGTGAGATAATTAAGCTCCTTCCTGTTTTTGGAGACTTTTAATTGAGTCTTATCTTACCCGAAACCCAAAATATCTAAACTGTACATGATTTCTATAATTTAGGATAGTTAGGTACAATATTTTATAGTTACTGAAATCATTCAATTAATTTACATTTATTAACATGGGAAGATAGTAATAATTATTAGAGGGTTCATTTAATCAGGATTTAGCGTACGATATCATTTATAAATATATACACATAAACCGTCATCAATAATTATCTCTAGATGGTAAGCTTTAGTGTATTTTGTTTCCTTTTGGTTAATCTCTATTTTAGATTTAGACTATAATCATGTAATGCTTCTTTTGTTTTTATTAGAGAAGAAGAAAAAGGGAGAAGGAATAAGAATGGAAAACTTTGACAAAAAGGGAAACTAAGCTATATTTAGCTTGTAGAGAAGGCTGTATGTTCATTTACTACTTGCTTTCTAGGGGGGCTCTACATGACCCGGCCAAAAGTAATTTGGTCAATAAGACAATTTGATAAAAAGGAATATTTCCAGTCATTGGCTTTTTAAGTATTGATTTTACAATCATTTACACCTCTTTAGTACCTCCAGCTTATTCTCAGAAGGCTAGAGTGTTGCCCTCTAGTGTTTTGTTTGTTTTCAATTAATTTTCGGCCAACCCTCTTGCTCTCAGATGATTGTAAAAGTAAAAAAATGCAACTTAAATGTCAAACAATGGAAAATTAACTGTAAAACCCTAAATATAATGTATTCCTATGCATGGCAATAATAATGCATGTAAACCAGTAATGCTGATATAATTAGCTTAAGATGAATAATAAAAATTTAAAAATAAAAAGAACATCTTAGATCCTTTCCTTTTATAAATTCTTTTATTTTTCCCCCAACAACAGTATATTTTTAATTGCACAAGAAATTTAAAATATGGAAAATCAGAAGAACACAAATATCTGTAATGTCATCCATTTAAAATAAAACTTTGGTCTTTTCCCTCGATGTCTTATTTTATGTATTTATATACAGTACCTTTCCCTCAACAAAATAAGATGATACTGTAATTACTGTTTTATAACCTACCATCAACAAACTACACTATTATTAGGATTAGCTGAAAAATGGCAGAAAACTAATTAGAAATAAAAGAGCAAAAAGTACCTGCATATGTGTGTGCAAGTGCTCACATGCAAGGGAAGGAAAAAAATGGAAAAATCTGAAAGCTGATCAAAATGCTCCAAGGGTCAGACAACTATTTCTAGGATACATCAAAATCAATATCTCAAAAAACAGTGAATGGAGAACTTTGATAGTCATTTCAGCCAATATGCTTTCAAATTTTGTCTTAACAACTTGCCTTTGGCAAAATCATATGGCATCTTCTTTTGAGGCAGATTTCCTAGTCATATCAATATTTTATAGTATCAAAATACAAGGAATAGGATTAAAAATTAGAAGAAACCTCAAGATCATAAGAAACTTCTTTCCTGTTGGATGGTGATAAAACATAGTAATGGGTTATTAAGCAAAGTTGTTGAGTCAATGATGTATTGAATCTCTGTCCTTGAGAATTTTAATAATAGAATAAAAGAGTCATTCATTTGCCCAGAGGCAACAGGCTTTTATTTTAGCTAATTATTTAATGTTCCCTCTGATTCTCTGTCTGATTCTATAGCTGAGCAATCTCAAAGAGGAAACTCTCACCTTTAATTGAGCTCCTACATGGATATAGTTGTAGGATGAAAGGGATTTCTGGAGATGAAGAGAACGAAGTGTCTGTTCTGAACCTCCTTGGAGTAGCTGAAAAATAATTTAAAATAAATTGGCAAAATACATACCGAACCAAATACACCAGATAGTCTAACAAAGGCAACCTAGCTTTTATTCATTTTCTGGGCTTATTCACTTAGATCCTCTTGTTTCTGGTTTTAAAGAATTTTTTTTTTTTTTTTACCTTTAAGGCAAATGGCTTCTTTCAAAAGTTATCAGTCATGGAGAATGTTATACAACCACGAAAAAAGTTGCTTAAAAAGTCTTATGGCTTTCACAACATAGCTGGCATAAAAAGTTCTTGCTTTTACTATGGTTGTTTGTAAAATAGGAAGCTCTTCTCTCTGCTAGTCACCTGCTTAGAAGCCTCATTATCCAGACAGGATAGAGTAGTGTTTCCGAATTCAGAAAAAGTCAATACTGCCACAGAAGTAAGAGGTATCAGCAGACAGTCATATGCCAAGTCACACTGGAAAAAAATAGCTATGGCTTTTCCTCGTCAATCTCTGTATCTCAGAAGAAGACAACTGGATAACCATGACTGTAGTGTCGGACAAAGAAATTTTAACACTTTCCTTCATGTGGGAAAAACAGTGGAAAAAGGTTATGGCTTCTTGGAAATAAACAGAACTCCTTTATATTTGGTACAAAGTAGTTTATTGAAAACATGGTAAACTATCAACAAAAACATAATACAGGTAGCCCTTTTATATAACTTTCCTTTTGGAAAGCATTATGTTTAAATTCTCTATATTAAACTGTATGCTTTGCTTTACTTAAAAGGTGTAATGATCAGATTTTAAAAACTGATCTTTTAAACAAAACAGACCAGAACTTATATACACAAAGGAGTACTGTCTACTAAAGCAGTTCCCTATGGAAGAAACTGAGCTTGGTTGAATTGTTTTCAATTAGTATTGTCATGTTTCAATCACGTTCAGAGATAGTTTACATGTGAAAATCAATCTTGATTTGTAGTTTTATTTTATAAAAATCTAAGACAGTATTGCTTAATTTGCTCACTCACTTTATTTAGTACTGGTTTATGGTATATTGGGCCTTAAAAACATCATAATAATGTATCAAACTTGTTCCCTGAGTAAAAAGACTTGCCAACAGGAGGGCTATTTTGAAAGATTTGTCTTAGTCTCTAAAAGCATTCCCAAAAAAAGTGTTCGAAAATTTTTTTCTAAGCAAGCACAGCGTTGATGAGATAGGGAAGACAATTCTCTTGAATTCATAAATATGGTTATTTTTTTAAACTAATCATATTGCTTTATAACCTCCATGAACAAAATAAACTGAGTTTGCGTTCTCATCTCTGGAAATCCCAAATAAGGAAACAACAGCCTCAATTCAAAATAAAACAAAATTAATTCAACGCATTCAGGATTTTCTATTTCAAAAACTTTTATACATCATTAAACTGTTATCTACACCACAAAAAAATGTGATGCTCAACTAAGGCAGTCATCTGGTTGGTTAACCACCTGCTAGCTCTTTCTAATAGACATGCTCGTCAAATCTCTGAAGAAGCACGTGGGGTAGAACGTGCGTGTGTGTGCACACATGTGTACCGTGTCATGGGCCAATGGAAGCAAGGGAGGCACAGGAAAGGGGAGAGCCTCAATATAAAAACATTCATTTCCTGTATAACTGAACAAATGATCAATTATCTGCCTAACAGCAGATTACTAACCTGATAGAAAGAATGAAAGCTTCTTTCTCCTGGCTGTTGCACAATCACTCGAGACTAAGAAAAAACACATTAAAAATTTGAATCTGAGAATGTACCTCTAAAACAAAACAGAAGCTACTTTCTCAGTGAATCATGTTATCGACAGTGCACTTAAATGTCCTAAAGACCCCATGGATAGGACCCACCTAAAATTAGGTTTCCTCTATACAATTTTCTGTGCAATTTATTTTGGTAATACTTTTTACTGCTTAAAACAGAGTTCTCTAAAATTTCCGAAAATAAAGCTATTTTGATTTTTTTTAACCTTGATCTTAAAAGGAGAATATTTTAGTGGGGAAGAAATTGGAAGAGGGGAGAATAGCGAGGAATAGTTTCAACATTCCCTTCCCCAGCGTCTGCTGGCATTTCAAAGAGCGATGCTTTATAGCCCTTAATAAAATCAGTTGGGCCAGATCAGTCTATTGAGACCCCTGCCTTAGATACTTCCCAAAAAACTGCTATTAAGAGACTGCTGCTGTGAAAAATGTACATCCATTCACAGGGATCTTTTTGATTGAATATGCACGTAAAGTGAAACCATGAAACATTTTGGAAAAGAGACCGATAATACCTGGCATTTCCTATCCTTTTTTTAACTGACTGATTAAAAACATTATCTCCTTAACAGTATGACTCCAATTTAACAAAGAAAAATAGATTACACTACATCACATCATCATAAAGGATGCTGTAAATAGAAACTAAAAAAATTGAGATTTCAAATTATTTTAAATAAAATACATAGGAGTATCATATCAATGTTATACACCGTAAATTTACACAATGTTATATGTCAATTAAATCTCAATTTAAAAAAAGAGTTGTATGGGCATGATTGTTTGAAAAGAGTGTTATTTCAGGGAATGTACAGGATAGCTCTTCTTCATGCATAAAAAAAAAAATATGGGAGGTAATGATGTGTAAAAAGGGTGGAACCGATTAGTCCTAGATTGGTTTTTGGTTAAACCTTACCCAGAAGCTGGCACATATTCACATATCACTCCCACTTCCCCCAACACATATACTTATTCTTTATCTTAAAAGTCCACAGCTTTTTACAACTTGATATTGTGTTAATAAGAGAATACAAAAGAAGACCATCTTATCATAGAAAGCTAACTGAGGAGCAGGAAGGGAGGGAGAATAGGATTTAAAACTACTCTGAAGCAATTAAAGAAATTCTATAAACATAATTAGGTTTATAAAAAAAACACTAAGCGCTTGTTACATTACCCTCAGAAATCAAGCACATTTACCTTCTCCAATAAGTAGTTATTGATATGTCCACCAATAGGGTCCCCCTTGAAATCAAAGTTGATATCCATGTATTTTCCAAACCTGCTGGAATTGTCATTACGGTTGGTTTTGGCATTGCCAAAAGCTTCCAGGACACAGTTGGATTTAAGCAACATATTCTTCACTCTTGAACACAGATAAATGAAAGTTATTACAAAAAGTTTTAAAGGATGGGCCTTGTAAAAAAAAGTAGATTTCATTAAAAGATATGCAAATATTTATGCAAAGATGCTGACTGCAGCACTGTTTGCAATTAAAACAAAACAAACAAAACAAAACACAAAAGGCAACCTAAATGTCCACTAATGGGGATGGAGAAAAATAAATTTGTTTCCAGTATAATACATACTGACATAGAAAGATATCCAGAATATATTAAAAAGTGAGAAACTGAGCTGCAAAATAATATGTATGCAGGATCTGTGTGTGTGTGTGTGTGTGTGTGTGTGTGTGTGTGTGCATGTGCTCACGTGTGAGTGAATATACTCATGCACAGTATGTTAGTAAATGCTTAAAATACCTGGAGGGAATAGCACACTTCATTATGGTTACCTAGCTTGGAGGCGTAGGTAGGGTGGAATTTCAGGGAACTTTCACCAACGCAATGCTATAATTTTTTAGTTTTTCTTTTAAATGAACATATTTTATTTACATAAAGAAAAATCTTAAAAAGATGTTCTGAAAAAAAGAATGGATGATACAGAAAATGATACAATTTTTTTAAATACTTGCTTATAAAGCCTAGAACTGTAAAACTGATTCCACTTAGTTATACATTATAAATTTGGTCTTTATTAGAAGTTGCTTATCATTTTATTTGAAGTTGTATGGAATCTCTTCTTTGTACCAGTTATTTAATTCATTCTTTATTCAATGATTGCTATCTTTTTATAGAGCAGTCTCTTTCAATGGATGCATTTTAACTTCGTCCTTCTCTTTAGGTCTTTGTTTGATTTCACTGAAAAAATTCCTCTTATATGGGCATACCTGCAGAAATACCTTTGGCCACTAAGATAAACTGATATAGCAGATCAACTGTTCCTTCCACTACTACTGTAAGTGACCCTACAAATTTATCTCCTCCTGAATGAAAGTATACTTTTAAAATGTGGGAAAAAACTGTTTGCTTATGATAAATAAACTGCCTCTAAAACTATGGTAAGATATGCTTGTGAAAGGCTGATTAATGCTCATATGCCTTATTTCACCACACCACCTGGGTTTAGAAATAAAATTAATTTACTTCTTAGACAGTTACTATCCTGAGCCCCTAAGGAAATTAAGAATACTTACTCATATCTTTGTTCTTATTAGTTGCAAAGTCAAAATCAGACGTGGGGATGTGTCAAAATTAAGAAAAATACCTCTTTGACCTGATCATTCAGCCCAATTAGGATGTAAAGAAGAAAGCCCATGGTTAGTGTAGTCTAAAGTCTCTTCTCTCACATCAACCCAGCATCCTTTCTTTCTATTCATAAAACTGAAGATTGAGATGTGTACATGGAGCGTCACTCTTCAGTAAATGAGCACTGAACTTCAAAGTAACACTCTGGAAAATCAATTTTTTTTCTCTTCAAAAAGTCCACACTACATAAGGAAGTTGAATCATGTTGCTTTATAGCCACATTTCTTTATTTTTAAAAAACCCATCCATTCATTACTTACACATTTATTAAGCAAATACTATGTGTCCGACACTGTGCTAAATGCTGGGCCTCAGACAGAGCACACGAGCCTCATTACGCATCTTACTGTGAGCAGCAGCCTGTTGCGGCTGAAACCCTTTTAGAAAAAAAATCACATTTAGAACTTCTAATTTCAGGAGTTCCAGTTGTAATAATGATGGGGAGGCATGGATCTGCCTCCCAGAGCCGCCTTTCACTCTAGAGAACTGAGGGCTCCTCAGAACACAGTTTTAAAAAGATGCTGGTGTAACAGAAAGAGCGAAGAACCTGTGAGAGCTCGAACCATAAAAGCTACCAGTGTAAACTATAACATCTTTGCTGACCACATACATTTAAGGCGACAGTTATAAACAAGAATGGGGACACTTTCCTCTGTTTTGTTTTGTTTTTTCCTCTCAATAATTTTGTTTTGTTTTATAATTTGATAAAGCTTACCATAGTAGAAAGCTTTTTTTCAATTAAAAGCAAATATAGAAATAGAGTGATATAAATAAAAGTAGAGTATGCAATAAGAGAATCAAAGTAGTTTATCATCAATGAATGGTTGATACATATCAGAGGTTAAGCCTGGTCAATTCTATATAGGAAATAAAGCTCTAAGTAGAATTTCCCCCCCATTATTAGATTGCCCTTACCTTTCAATCTCTGCTCTCTGACTGGGGTTGGTGATGGCCGCAATGTACTGCATAATGTACTTACTGGCTTCGGTTTTACCAGCTCCGCTTTCCCCTGGGGGAAAAATTGTGCAAGGCTTAACATTATAACTTACACCAAAAGTTGGCTAATTTTTAAAGGAATAATTTTAAATTGTGATGTCAGTTATTTATTTAAAATCCCTTATGTTTCACTGTTTGCTTTTTTGAGTTATTTCACCGTCTTGATATGGTATTGGTGCTAACAGATCTGAACACAAGTTGAAAAAACTAAAACTAATGTACAAGTAAAATAACAAATAGATTACAAATCAAAATTAATCTAGTAAGAAATATCAAGAAATAAAATGTGATAAACTAATTCCTTAAAGTCTTTGTACTTGACAACGACTCTTAAATCTAGCAGAAAAGAAATAATCTAGTGAGTAAAACAGTGGCCACAATATAATCTTATTTTCCATAGAATTTCTTTTAATTTTAACAGGGTCAAAATAAGTCTTTCAGAAAATGAAAGTTAGAGTAATTCTGGTGAAAACTAAAGTATGCAATAAGCTCAAGACACATGGTATAACAGAAAATGACAACTGGTATAAGGGGGGAAGAAGAGATCAATTTAGAATTATCTACCTAAACTTTTAAGTTTATGTCTTCTGACCCCAAAACTCCACTTGTAGAAATTTGTATTATGGAAATACAAATGTCAATAAAATAATCATCATCATCAAAGGTTTTAAGAGTTTTTCTGTAGACTGTGTGTTATAGTTAAAACCTGAAAGTAAAATGCCTTTCAGTAGAGGATTGGGTAAATAAATTATGATTCAACTATTCAATGGAATACTACATAATTAAATACTATAGAAATAAGTATTGTAATGAAAAAATGTCCATTATAATGTCAAACGGAAAAACAAATTATCTAATAGCAGTTATAACTCCACAATATAATTATACTTATAATTATATATGCACGTGTGACGATATGTATTTGCACATGCAGAGAAAATCAATAAAAGGATAAACACTATTGTTCACAGCTGTTAATGCTGGAATTTTGGGGGAACAAGGTATTCAAGGGGAAGGGACTTTGTCTTTTTACTTTATACTCTTATACAATTGTTTTCTTTGTTGTCTGTTTTACAATCAGGCAACTTCTTTTCATAATTTGTTTTTATGAAATGTAGTCCTAGGATATAATTCTCTAACTTCAACATTAAGTTGAACTCAACTCTTCTGACAAAGTAGAAATGGAACTGCTGTACTTACCACTCAGAGTTGTCTTGATAACCAAAATGGAATAAAAATCCTAAAAGTGTTTTTGAAAGTATAAAGCCACGAATGCAAATGTGAGAATTATTAGTACCGAAAGAAGTTTCCACAGTTTGGGAGAAGCCATCCTGGGTCAGAGGACAGATATTTTTCCTGGCTCATTTCACTACACAAGATTCCTTGAAGAGTGCAGCTTTAAGTAGAGAGTTCAGCTCCACTTCTTGGGCACTTTGGGTCTGTCTCCCTCCTCGTCAGGCACCCTCAGTTCTGAAAGCATAGTTCCAGCCCCCATGCCAGTATATCCCTAGACACTGGCTCCCATTTTCGGTATGTCAGGATTTCATTGTATCAGTTTCATTCTGTTATTATTTAAAATAATTTTTGTTACATTTTATCCAGAGAGGGAAGGAAAGATTTTCCATGTCACCTCAGTCTACAAAATTGACCAGAAGTCCATCCGGATTCAACATGTATTTGTAAATGAACCAAGACTAGAGGATGGTCGGAAATGATCTAAATAAATAATTGGGTATTTAAAGTTCATTACGTTTTTTCCTCCTAAAAATTGCAAAAGTTTCTAACTTCAAAAAAGATTGAATCAATCATCTGGATCCTTGAGTACCTAATAAGTTAAATACATTTTTGCCTTGAGTACAGACAGGGGATCCCCTCTAAATACCTGATATCACAATACATGTGTCCTTCGATCGCCTCTTCATAGCCTTGTAAGCAGCATCAGCAATAGCAAAAAGATGAGGCGGTCTCTCATACAGCTCACGTCCTTTATACTGCTCAATGGTCTCTCTCCCATAGATGTTCAGCGACTTGTAAGGATTCACAGAAACGACGACTTCTCCGATGAATGTGTAGATGCGCCCCTTTTCAAATCTACAGAAGCAAAAGAAAAGGAAGAAGTAGCTGCGGTTATTCAGAAATGCTGTTCCTTTCCTATGAGTCTCCAAAAAAAGTAAATATCCCAGGAACAATTTCTGAACTGACATTTCATTGATTATGAGTTTACTTTTACTACATTTGAAGCTGTGCTGAGATGCTGTTGCTAGAAAGGGCCAATTGGGGTTAACAGCCAAGAAAGAAGAAAGAATTTAGTTTTTTAGAGGCTGGGGATTTCCTATATCCAAAATATAGAAAGGTAAGAAGATGAAAAAAAAAAAAAAAAAGTTGAAGACAACCTAGAAGCTCTGGGAAGAAAATAAATAGTAGTTAAAACAGGTCTTGAAATCTAGTTAGCCAGATTTTCAATTACACAGAAAACTATCTAAATACATTTATTTCTTTTCCCTCTTGGAACCTCAGCAAAATGTCAGCAAATAAAAACAATGAACTCCATGACAGAGAGAACGGTAGAGGAGGCACTTCTGGCATAAGTTAAATTCATTTTTAGAAGGACGCCTAAAATTCTGTGGTGTAGATATATCATTAATTATTTAACTATCCCACTTCCTTCCTGCTATTTTGAATAATACTGTAAAATATTCTTGACACATAATCTTAGAAACTAGTACTTTCATTTCAATGGGACAGATTCTCAGGAATGGGATAGGTGGCTGAAAGGTAGAAATATTTTTTAAGTATTCAAGAATATGATCTCACCTTTTTACCATTAAAGGCTAAAAGGTCACCCCATGTATGATTTGTATATACAACTGTACAGAGATATATTTTATAAATGATTACATAAGCATGGGAAAATATGGAAGACTACATGTTATGTTTTATGTATCATTTTGTACATACAATAGAGTGAGGAGGAGAAAGGCCATGTGAGCCATTGGAATAAAGTCATAGGAACAAAGGAAAAAAGAATTAAAAAAAAAAAAACCCAGCATATGTGATATAACTGCAACTGCACAAAATTATCTATATTTACAAAGAAAAAAAATTTAATTTAGAAAACCCATATATAGTTACTATTTACACATTAACTCACGTACATAAACATGTGAACCAGAGCTAGGCCAACACCTAAATGGACAAGTGGTTGCCACCACCACACTCCAAATGCCGAGAAAAAGGCAGACATACAGGTCACTTCCAAGAGCTGAATGAACAGTGTCGAGATGGGCAAAATGCTGCTCCAAGAACAGCGGCCACCTCTAAACCCTTTTGTTGCAGGGCCAGTGAAGCAGGGAAATAACTAAGCATTTGGAACCACAAGGCAAAAAAGAACCTTAACTTCCTTCACACTGGCATGAAGGCTGTGGGCTATCATTATGAGTGGAAACAAACAGATATTGATAATGTCAACCATAAATTAAAAACCAAGATTTTTGTCAAGTAGTTGGTGTATATTTAAATAAGAGTTACTAACTACTTTAAGGTTTTAAGGTTTAAGAAAATTAACCATTTTTCTGCTATGGTTTTCCTATGCATCTTCCTGTTGTTAAGACAGAAAGTTTATATGGTAGTTAAAAGTACTGACTTTTGGTCCTTTACATATGATTCTAAATGCTCACATTGTAAACTTAATAGCAGTGAGACCTTATGAAAGCTACTTAACCTCCATGTGTTTCAGCTTCTTCTTCTCCCCCAGGCATTGTGCAAGCACTTTTAAAAAAAGGCAGTTAATTTTATGCTTCCAGTTATGTTCTGCAGGAAGGAGATTTTTAATAAATGTTTTATTTTATTAACATTGCTACTTAAGTCACAGCAATCCCTACGCATGAGTAATTAATTCAGTGATCACAATCCAATTCCCTGCTTCAGATGTCAATCAACTAGCAATTAATCACAAGCAAAATATCTACATAACTCATTTTAAAGACCCACAAAAATAATAAAAAGCAAAGGTTCACTATCCCAAGCCTTTCTGCTTAACCTGCAAATTTGCATGACGTGCTCAACATGCTTCAAGGATACGAATGAAAAGAATACGGTGCTTTAATTTTAAAAACATTGTCCAAACAAGAAAAAAAAAAGGATGTTAGAAAAAAAATTACCTCATAAATCTGGAACTCTGTGACTAAGAGGGACAGCAAATAACATGAGATAAGAATGTTGTTCTAAGACTCCAGGTACTTTCTCCAAAATTCCATTTTATTTCAAATAGAATATTTTGTTTACCAAAACTTCTGGGAATCGAGTTTGTAAAACACAATTAAAATACATGCAAAAAATTATCAAATGTATAACTATTAACAGTTCAACAAATATGATATTAAACACAATGCTTCAGCAATTTATGAAACATCAGAAGCTTATCTTACTTGAAACTCAGGTTATCAAAGATGAAATTTTTAATTTTGTTAGGGCTTAAAATTACCACTAGATGGTGTCAGTATACACTTTAACACCAATCCAAGATTTCAATTAGCTTTGGAAAGCCTTATGGTATGAAGTAAGCACTGAGGTAATGCAGTCACCTGCTTGCTTTGCCTCCAGGAAGAATTGCTGTAATTATCCTAGATGACAAATGGGATGATAACATCTCTCACCAGAGACCAAGGAAGGCATTTCTATGACCTCTATGTGTAACTCTTTTAGGACAAACTTTTATGATGCATTCTTCACATATTTGTTCAATATCTACTTTGTGCCAGACACTAAGCCTGACTCTGGGAATTAAAAGAATGAAGAACAGGAAGTGTTGTAAATGAATAATAACGTAATATGATAGATTAAATAATAAGAATGTGCGCTGTGGTGACAAAGATGATCACAATAAGCCCCTTTCAATGAAGAACCCTAAAGAGTAATAACACAAACTCCACAGTAGATACACAAGGTCTTTTGTGTCCTGGCTTCCACTTTTCTCTTCACCTGACTCTCCTAACTAACTACTCACACTTCCACCCATCAGCACCTCCCATCCCCTCTCAGCCACTCTTGCCTTCACATTAAGGAGCTATTTACAGTTCCTAAGAGCACCACGACGTCACAGTTTTCCATGGGGTTCATTCTGCTAGAAAACTTGTGCCTTGCCCTGTCTCTTCTTCCCCTGTCTGTTTGGCAGGTTCTCACTCCTTTAAAAGCCTAAGCAACATCTTCTCTAGGAAACTATTCTGAATACCTCATCTCTAGCATCAGTATTATGGTATTTGCATGGTTCAGATATTTTCTTTAGAACTTCCCAAATAGTTAAAAATGGCTTAACAGTAATTGATTTTTAAAATGTAATTTCTTTAAGAAGATAAAAAATATTTATCGAATGGGCCAGATATTTTCACTGGCTTCTGAATGAAAACAAAGAGGTTCTAATAAATTTTTGAATTAATAAGTAGCAATGAAGAAAATGTAAAAAATGCTTTTGGAAGACAACAGTCTTTTGTATCAGAATTTGGAAACATTAAAAAAACAACCAATGACTCTATTTTCGGTAGTAAAGAGAACACCGATAGACCTGGCAACAGAGAAACACAAAATATTTGCCCTGGATACTCCTAATTGACCTCTTATATGAAGTAAGGAGCGGGGTTACTTGACTGTGTGTATGATACTTTTGAACATTTTTGGAAAACTAACAAATACATGAGGTTGGTTGGTGGCTCCTAATGTTGCTTGACAGAGTGGTGAATGTAATGGATGAGCTTAGGGATTCAAATTCCCATCTCAGGTGCCACAAAATGACCTGAAAACTTCTGCATGTGCCCTGAAGGAGAGCCTCATCTCCTGTAGTCCAAGGATGAGAACTCTGGCAAGTATAGTGCTCCTGATAAGATGCAGTGAGAAGTACACAACAATCACTTATGTGGTGTCTATCAAAATCATATAACCTGAATCTAATCAGGAGGAAACATAAGACAACCTACACTGAAGGACATTCTACAAAATAACTGGAAAATCTCACAGACAAAACAGAGAAAGACTGAATAATATTCCAGATTATTTTATTTATGTCCAAATCAAAGAAGCATAACAACTAAATGCAAGGCACGCTCCAAGGAAATTTCTTGTAGTATTCTTGCAATTATTCTGTAAATTTGAAATTATATCAAAATTAAAAGTTGCTAATAAAAAAAATCCAACTTCTAAGCTTCTTTACATAGTTGGCTTAAATTTTTATTAATTTTGGATAGGCAATACAGACTCAGTAATAGATTCAAAAGCTATAAACGAATAGATAGTGACAAGTGTTTCTCTTATCTTTCCCACAACTTCCTTTATCAGAGATAACCACTGCTACTAGTTTCCTGTGAATTCTTCTAGAAATAGTTTATGCGCACACACACACACACACACACACACACACACACACACACACACACACATACATAAGGACAGTTTTTCACATGAATGACTTCTTTTCTCTAATTAAAATACAGATCTTGGGATAGTTTCATGTAAGTAAACAGAGAATAGCCTCATTTTTTATGCCTGCATAGTATTTAATTTCAAGGATGAATTCACAATAATATAATCAGTCCTTATTGGATGGACATTTAGGCTGTTATCAATGTTTTGTTACTATAAACAATGAAACTAAAAATGTAATGGTATATATTTCTTTGTGCCTAAGTGTACGTATACCGGTGGAATACATTTCTAGAATTAAAGTTGCTGTTTCAAAGGATATATGTAATTTAAACTTATGAATTATTGCCAAATTATTCTCCAAAATGGTTGCCACAATTTATACTTCCGCCTA
>NW_011888831.1:9334161-9344282 GCF_000151845.1 Pteropus vampyrus
TTTACAACTGGGAGAGTTCAAAGACATCCTAAAAATTAAGTTAGTTGACATCTGAGCTATATGTGATTATACATTTTCCAGATAGGTAGCTCTGGGTACCTCTTGGCTTAAGAACATCTGGAAGAGGATACTTTATTTTGCCTTATTAACATGCAGAAGCCTTGGACGAGAACACTTGAGACGCACCACCACAGCCCACCAGGGCAGCATATGGGTATCCCTGGGTCCTCCACAGCAGAGGAAAGGGTGCCTTAAGAAAGTGTGCCCTGTAACCTGACTGAAGTTTAGCACTAGGTATCTCTATGATTATGTGTAAGTTATTTAACCTCTCTGTGCCCACTTCCTTCATCTGAAAAGTAGGTCAATATTAGTATCTAACTCGCAGGATCATTATAAGAAATAAGATACTCCACTCATTAGAACACTTGGCACACTACTGGCACATGGTAAGAGTACAATGATACAAAGTTCTATTTTTATTATGAGCAATACTGCAAGCTGTCTGACTGGCAGGAAACGTCTTTCCTCCACTCAGGTCCATTGTCCAGTGCACCGCATCTGTGTTGTGTTGTGTTTATCCTCACAGCAAGGGTCACTTTTGTTAGTGTAATGAATCATGATCCACTTGGCATCATGTCCAGAAAGCATTCTTCTAGTAGTTCATAAGGATCCTCTAAAGCCAAAAATCTCTCCATAAAAACGTTTAGGCTTTCATAGGACATAAGAAACTAGTTAGGGCCACTGGCAGTGGTTTTATTGACTTCCTGAGTTCATCTCTCGTTTTTATTTTTTTTCTCCAGAGCAACATCTTTCCACGTGAACAGCACAAAAGGTACTTAACCAGAAAGTGTGGTCAGGAGATGCCTGACTGAATTTATTTTACCTGCCACCCACCCTCCTCCCCCGGATTTTTTTATTTTTGTAATAGAAAAATTTACTTTTGATAAATACATTTTAAGGTAATGACTGCTTTTTCAAAACACATTTCTATTATTTAGTAAGGCATGCCTTGTAGAAAAGCATTAACTTTAAATGTTCTTACTGCTGTCTTTAATTTTATTTGCATTCATTTGTTCATTCATTCAATAAATAGTTAGTAGGGCCCAAGTTCCAAGCCCCGTGTTGGGATCCATGGGTAGAGGACTGAACAGGCAGAGTGTTCCCCAACCTAATGCGGAGTAACGAGAAGGACAGACACTCGGCAGGGGCTCCAGGAAGAGGCAACAGAATGTGCACTGCACTGGTAGAGGGAGGGAACAAGTATTTGAGGAATCTAAAGCAGAACGATGACTGCACCACAGCCGGACAGCAAGGGGAGAGGGACAGAAAGAGAGAGGCTAGAATGTGCAAAGGGCCTTGCAGGGGTTTTGGACTTTATTTCAAGGGCAGAGTTTTTAAGTATTGATCCCATTTGCTTTTTGCAAGCCCCCTCTGACTGCAGGGTGGAAAGGATTGAGTGTCTGGTGACAGAGGAGTTGAGGAAGCTACCACGTTAGTTCCAGGAAGGGGTGACTGGGGCTTTGGTTGGGATGGAGCAGTGGACAGGCTTTAAGAGTAGGAGCAGAATTATTAGAGAGACAACTTACTGGATGTGAAAGGTGAGAAAGAGGGAGGTATTAAGGTTTCTCACATGAACAGTGGAGCAGACTACAAAGCTGTTTATTAATGAGAACAGGGACAGCAGAGGAAGAGAGAACTTTTAGGAGGCAGCCATGATTCACACAGGCTGTGCTGAGTCTGAGATACCTGAGAGATAGTTAAGAAAAGATGTCTCTCACTTTTCTTTCTCTCACAACCTAATTAAACATGTTTCCTGGACATGAAGAGAAAAACACAGAGAGGGCAACCAGAAATCCTTACCGGCCACGGCGAACAAATGCTGCAAGGAGACTACGTGCTCCTCTGACCAATTGAAAAGCAAGAACAAGATTTTAAAGAGGAGATATCTGGGTTCTATTTAAAAATTTTTTTACCAACTGAATTTGATCATGTTAAGTTATTCAGTGAATTCTACCTTTTTGGTATAAGGTGACAGTAGAAACAAACACAACACTTACCCTGCATAAATGCTATCTGATAAATGTTCCAGGCAAATTGGTTAAAAAATATATATCCATACAATGGATAGCTCTCAGTATACTGAATAAATCTCTTGACTGTGAAAGATATTTTTACCAATTACTACAACTCATTTACTTGACAAAAGAGAAACAGAACATTTTATAGTACATGACAGTGAAAACAAGATAAGTCTCAAGGATATAAAAAATATTTGTCAAATATGGCATAGCAGATCATGCTCACAGAGACAGCAGCTGAGTTGACATCTGTAAATAGATTGCTTTTCAGTTTTTGTTGTTTTGTCTGCTGAGGTGTCTGAAAAGGGTTCAAATTTCAAGTCACTGTGAGGAGAAGGATATTGTCAGTCTGTCACTTTACAATAGATGAATCTCTACTACTGCTGGTATCAGGACACTTCCATGCTAGGTACAGAGTTGCTGTTAGGTTAGAGCACCTGTAACTTCAACACAGTGTGGAAAATGAATCCTGAAATGCTTCTGTTTTGATCTTGCAAGGAAAGTTGTCCTTTTCATGAGACTATGAAAGGTTTATAAGCTTACCAAATCCATACTATGGAACGCAAATTGTTTTGGCCATCATTTGCCACCCTATAGCTTTTAAATAGTATTTAGTTATTTAATTGACTATCGATTTTGCTAAAATCCTAATAGAGGAAATACAGAGATTGGTGAACTGGACACAGTTAAATCAATGTGACTTTAAGAGTCCTTAGAAACTAAAGACTCTCAGACCAGTAGACGGATGTTTAAATATTCACATGCAAATTAAAATTAGTAACAAACAAACCACAATGAAGATATTATATATTTTGTAATGTCAGCAGCATATGAATGAGTCACAATAGCATTATTTATTGATGAAATGCCGAATGCCTAAAATTGACAGGCATGATGATCTAGACCAAAACATAAGAATGAAACTTTCCTATTAATAACATGACACTATATTTTCTCTTCCAATGCACAATAATTTCTCTGACATAGGGCTCAACTCACATATTTATTTCTTTGTATCCATTTCATTTAAAAATAATTTCCTATTCATTACAGTAACCACTGGCTAGTTGGCATCCCCCGGAAAGTATTTAACTGCATTTTGCCCTAAACAAGGAGTTAGCTTATTTATAAATCAACACTGCTCAAGAGGATGCAGGATACCTACACCTGAGTCAGAAAACCTTTTGATAGGACTGCACAATTATGTGATTTCATAACAAGGCACTGAAACTACAGTACTGAACACTCTTTAAAAACAAACAAATAATCCCACAGATGTCTGACGACTGTAACTAAATAGGATAAATTTAGGAGTTGCATCTTCCTCCCTTCACATTTTTCCTGGTAGGAGGCCTCTTTACCTACTTCGGTACTCTACTCCCCAGGGCTCTCTGGGCGACGGGTAACCTAACAGGTATACTCTGTCACTTTTAAACAACTATGCCTAATTTAGTAACTCACAGAAAACCTAATCAGTTGACTACATCGCTTTTTAAAAACTAGTTCCTTATCCCCATTTTCATAACATATGAAGGCTTTTATATATTTAAAACAAGGTTTTCCTAGGTGTTATTGAGTCTTGGGGCAACCAGATAGGCAGTTTTTGGGTACAAGCTCAGTAATAGTTGTAGCAGGAGACACCGAAGAGATATAAATGGTTAAGTAGTCAAGTAAATGGATTCTTTCCATTTCAGTTACTGTAACAATACACATTTTAAGTTCAATAAAAAAGTCACACTAAATTATATTTATTGTGCACCTACTGTGCTAAAAACTACATCAGATGTTTTTCAAGTATGTTGCTAATTATGTTTATTAAATATTAATAGAAAAATCTTCCAAAACCTTTTGTTGATATCACATGCCCAGTTACAGGTAAGAAGGAAATCACCATACATTTAAACCAATCACCTAACCATCATCTCTGTTAGGAGAAATCTGAATTACAAAGCAAAGCTTTCATTGGCTTTGGAGTGAGATCTATTTCTACCACAGAATAGATTGTATAAGAGGAGGAAAACCTGGAAAGTTTCCCAGATGCTCCTAAATTACGTGTTCAGCTACTGTTTCTATTGGAGTGAACTAATAGCCACCACAGAACTGAAGAGAAGATTTTAAAACCAGCAAAAATATTTATTGAATGAATAAATGAATGAATGGCCAGAAACTCCGTCAGCTGGCTCTCCTTGGCCTTCCTTGTCCAAAGTCTGTAACATCCATTAAGGCCACATAGCCTTATGTAAAGCTTTTTTTTTTTTTTTTTAGGATTGTCCTTACAACTTCTTACATTTAGCATTTTCTCTTGGCTTCAGATTTTTTTTTTTTTTAAAAAACCTTCCTTGCATTTAAGGTAGAAGTGAGGGGTTAACTTTCCCCTGTCAGTAGTGCAGAATTTGTCATTTAAGCGGCCCAGCTTTAGCCTGTGGACAGTAGCCTCAGGGGAAGGAGGGAGGTTAAATTAGCACACTTAGTTTTCCAATGTTGGGAGTGTCTGCAGGCATTCAGAACTTTTACAGTGCTAATCTGATAATACCATCACTCTTCTGCTGCTAACAACTCCTAAAGGGAAATTAATAATGTCAGTTGGCATCCCCAAGTGATATATAAAAAGCTGCTAAGGAAAGGGTGAAGAAATGAAATAGAGTCACTATAACCAAGCTGCTAAATTACAAAAGTCAAGTAGAATGACTGAGGAAAAGATTCTATTCTTGCTTTCACTAGCCTGGGAACTTACTTTTGGACTTTTCATTTGTGCATCTTTGGACTTTTCAGTTGTGCATCAATGCCTGGAGACATATGTAAATCCTATAGCTAACCCTCTGAAAAATTCAGGAAAGAATGTTCATATAAAGAACTTGGGAAAAAATGTTTACTTGCCCAGACCACCTGACAGCTATTAGCCAGACCTCTGAACATTTGGAAGATTACCATCTTGGACCAATTCATAGGCTAAGAATGCAGAACTGATTGTTCTCAAGAATGTACTTTTTACTGTAAGAACTCTCAATTTTCCTCTTTCCTTTAGAACACCTGGCAGTGTTTCCAATTTGCAAATCCTAAGACCCTTGAATAAAACTTTGCCATTTTTAATTTTAGCAAAATCTCCTGATTCTTTTGTGCTCAGTTGATACTGCTCACTGGTACCCCTCAATAATGGCTGTTCATTTTGGGATACAGTTTTTATGGTAAGGAGAAGGCAGCTAAATTTGGAGGAATTTAAAGAGGACATAAAAGACCAAAGACATCAACTATTACTACTTTACAAAGAGTTTTCATCTTTTCATGATATTTGAGATGTTGCATTTTACAGCTTTATTCATATATTGCAATCAAGTTTTCTAAGAAACTGAGCCAGATTTCTTTTTAATTTATTATTACTTATTTCTAGTACACTGCTATGGGATCCAAGGGAATTTTTACTAAGGGAGGAGGGACCTGGAACCATTAAGAAATTCATTTAAAAAAAATCTCCAAGTATTAAATGGACCCATATTCAATTATAAAAATCAACACATTCCAAAGACAAACATGATAATCTACTACTCTGCTTTATCCAGTCAGTGCTTCTCCACTTGTGAAAATAACCAAGTGTTGTCTATACTCAGACGTCAGAAAGTGAACTAAGAGAGTAAGAATGTGGTGGCAAAGAAAAGAGTCAAAACTAAAAACAGATCAAATATATCAGGAAATGGAAAAAACAAATAATTTCCCCTATTTTTTTAGCTTCTAAAGCAGAAATTAAATCATTTTTATTGCTAGATCAAACTGAGAAAGGAATTTATGTAAATAGACTGGTTGCCAATTTAGAAAATCATATAATTTTACATTTTGTTTAAGTGTCACCCCATCCATAACTGTGAATTCAGAGCTTCATAGACCAATAAGAAAAGCTTTGGTTGCCCTCAGAAAGCAGCTGTCCTCTAGTTCAACTTTGCTCACTTAAGCAATAAACAGCTTCTCTACAAGTCTGTTAATATTACATTTCAAAAAGTAAAGGAAAAGTTAAGCCTACTTATAAGTAGCATCATTTCCAAATCTTTACTTAAAAGTTCCATTGTCCTCTGTGAATAAGAATTGAAACTAAACTATGTAATTGAACAACTAAAACTGTTAATATTTATATTTCATAATTTCAGGAAATACTTTGTCTTGAGTTTTTGCTTATAATTCATCTAAGTTTAAAAAGTCAAGGGTTTGGCCAGCATGGCCAGTATATTTGGCAGAACCGGGGCTAAGGATTCAGCTGGCTCAGTTTGAGAGTATGGTGGGGCCAGGGTAAGGATTCCGCCAGTGCAGCTGGGGTGTCCAGTAGGGTAGGGGTTGAGGGGAAATTAGTTATATACAAGGGGATTGAGAAAATGAATAAATATGTTGAGGATGATGGGAGCCAGGTTTCTCATTACTGCAGGGGGAAATTACAAATATGGAAGGGAGAAGGCTAAAAGAAAGGCTGCGATGTTGGGCTGAGAGGGGGATATCAGTGTGAACTCACGATATTCTAAGTAGTCAAAGAAATAGAAACATCCGTGTGTGTGTGTGTGTGTGTGTGTACATTTTCCCAACCCTGCAACTCTGTTTGCTGACAAAGTCTAAAAGCAATGACACGCCAGTAGCAACAACCACACCTACTGCCCAGATCTTGATTTCTACACACCACACCAAGGCTAAAAAAAGCCTTTTTGGAGAAATAGCTGATTTCATCACTGGGACAGGGAAAGCACAAGATGAGGCTGGAATCTTACGGAGCCGGAAAGTAAGGAAGTTCTCAAAGAATGACAGGGACATGTCAAAAGAATACTGCAGCCAGTTGAAAGGGGCTTTCACTCTCCAAATCGGGGACAAATAGTTTTGCTTATTTGGGAAAGTAAAGAGAATGAACTTCATTGTTGACTAGTCTTTGTCTTTTTTCGTAGATGTGTGGACTATAGGTTTATCCTCCAACCTTCTAGGAGACACACACATACTATTGATTAGACTAAAGTGTAGGGCTAATTGGGCAGAAATTCATCACCAAAAATGAACAAACAGCTCAGAACTGTGCTGTTGCCAATATGTGTTGCTTGTTTAAAATATCTAATATGTAGATGCTTACACATCAGCAAATATGTATATACTTTGCTACTAAAGTCTTTCTTTGGATACAGTGAGGCAATATATTTATTTATGCTTTTAGTGCTTTCTTATGTCAGGGTACTAATAAGTGGATGCAGAGACAAATTATTTGGTTGTTAATGCATACAAAAAATATTTTTCTAAGTTTTATTCTTAATATCAACTAGAAGAAAATATTTTTTCTGGAAAATAATTTGTAAGACATGGTATCAATTAGGTTGGCTTTACATGTTCCCTTTCCAAAAATTCTGACTAAAAGATTAATCACTTAGGGAAGAAAAATATTTCTCACTGTTGACAATTTGTGGCTGAGAATTAGCTTTGATTTCTAAACATAATTTTCATATTGAAATAATTTCAAACTTAAAAGTTGTAAGAAGAGCACTAAATATCCTTCACTCACATGATTCCACAATTGTTAGCATGTTTTCACATTTATCTTATTCTCATGTTTGTATTAGCACAAATATCCATATATTTGATTTATACAAAATATAATCATCTATTTCTCAGATCAATCAACTTTTCAGCCACAGAATTATATATCCTTTTGTTTTTTAAATGATACATAATTCAAGTTAGGAAAGGTAATTGACAGTGCTGGACAAGCTGAAGATTTTGTTTAGGCATGGTTTTAGATTTGGTGGGAAAATTATGCTATTGGACACTAGTCCAGTAATCAAACGAAGCTATCTCTGGAAGTCAGACCAGCAAGACAGAGAAGTGAAGCAGAAAGGGCATAAGTCCATAGGACACGGTGGGAACTGAACAAAGATGTGTCTAATAGATGGTTCTTATTTTGAAATGGGGACCACCAAGTTGTGCTAGAACTTCAGATTTTTTAAGAGAAGCTAGAAATAGTGGATTTTTAAGGGATGTGATCCTGTTTTAAAATGGCACAGATATTTTAAAATAATTAAACTGTTTTAGGCAAAAAAATATTCATCTACAACTTGTATATAGCTTACCATACATGTTGAGTTGACAAGTGCAATAGTAATTACCATTTAACTTCTAGTGATGACTAATAGAAAGTTCTAATACCATAAATAGGTAATAGATGTTATATAAAATAATGAAAGAAAATGACCCTACCCTTGGATCCTGTAGTTAATTCTCCTGCAAAGGAAGTGATGCAATATAAACTACCCGCAGTATACATAAAAAAGGAAGACTGAGCTGGCAAGGATTGATCCCATATTACAAAGCAACATCTGCAAAACAGAGCTTTTTAAAGGAACTCTACTCAGTATTCCCACTTATAAAGAATCTGGTTCAAACACAGTAATTACCAAGAAATTTGTAATGACTCAAAAGAACAAAGACTTTTTAAATTTTTTTAAAAAGAACACAAGCAAGGAAGTTCCCTTTGTATTCAAAGGTTGACCTTAAGATTTACGTAGTAAAATCCGTATTTATATTTTATATTACTAATTAGTATGACGAATGTTTAAGTTTACTTTGGCTTATAGAACAATGCTTCAATTAGTTAATCAAGATACAATTACTCATAAAATAAAATGGATCCAATTTGTATTTTTAAACACCTATTATCCTTTAAGAGTCCAACCGTCTGTTCTCCATAAGGCTCTCCTTAGCACCTCTCTCTAGCTGAATGATTTCTCTCGCTCTGCTGGATGCTGAAGGCATTAACCTCTCTACCGCTTATTTGTCAATTAATCGGATATTGCACTGGGGCATCTCTTCTATTATCCTTTTAAGCTACTGAATTTTTTTATTGCAATTTAATATTTCAAGTGTTTCCACATTTCTTTATATTCTCCAATCATTCCTAGAACAGTGTTACTCCAAGTGTTCCAGTCTGCAAATTGCTTGGTCTGTGATAAAGTATGGAAATAGAGAACATTCAGAAACTATTATGGCAATTTGACAGTGACAGCCAAGAGCGAGATCAGTGAACTCATTTTGTTCAACAAAGTGTAAACCATTCTGGATGCTATTAAACTCTCGTGGTGAGGTCATGAGTGACACAAAGTGGATATCAGTCATACTCAGTGGGACCACGTTAACGATAGTTTATCAATTTTAACTCAAAATTACATAAAAATCTCAGAAAATGTAAGCACTTACTTATTTTTATTACTTGTTATGTTTACGATCATTTAAATTTTAATAAGGCTCATTTTTAAATTTACAGTTTATCATTCTTAGCTCTATTAGGGAAGTACAATTTGTATTATCTATTTTTAACCCAATTTAACTTAATACCTACTCTTTCACAAAACAAGCTTCACAGACTTTTTTGTCCAGAAAAGACATGTCTTTTCTAAACACGGCAGCAGTCGTCATAAACCAAATTGTGATAATGCAAGCAAGGCCAGAGAAATAAAGCTCCAAAGAGTTTGTACTAGGTTTCACTTGGAGGTGATATCCTCATATACTGAGTCTGGTTTTGAAGCTAAAACTGATGATGAGGTGTGTTATTGGCAGAGATGACAAATAAAACAATAAAACTATCAAAATGAGACAGTGTTTACACATAAAATATAAAGAAACCACCTCAAAACCAAAAAAATTCTTTGAAAAAAAAGTACTAACTTAAAAAGCTAACATTTACAAGATAGTCAAATCCTGGTCATGGGAGCCCATAAGGGCATCAAGGTTAGAGTTGGGCTGCTCCAAAGAACCCTTGGCCTTGGACCTGATCCTGAAAGCTTTTTCAGAGGCTGAGTGCTCTCTCTTGGGGTTTTAGAGACTCTCCTAGAGAGACATCAGAGCTCAAACCACATCCTCCTTTTCAGGCAATATGCAACTTCAGGGATTACACTGTCCTCTGGGAGCTGGGTGAGAGATTACAAGAGTAACTTTATACCACCACACCTAAGGTGCTATGCTGTTTGTTTTTTCCATTAGAGTTTAACGTATATTTAATATATATCCCATTTGTAAATGAGAATATCTGGCTTTGTA